>NC_079135.1:124157149-124505749 GCF_945859705.1 Episyrphus balteatus | reverse complement strand
GATGCACGATAATGCATGCTAGAGTGGTTTGAGAATATCTTCATGATTAAAATGTGCCACCTTTGAATTGACCACACAGATATCCGGATGTAAATTCAATAGAACATGTCTAGGAAATGTTGAAAAAAAATGCATTTGCGGCCGAAATCCACCTCCAAGCATTCTTGATTAACTGAAAACTGCAGTGAAAGAAAAGTTACAACAAAACCTTCAAAACTTAATTCGTGGAATGAATAGACGACTCCAAATTACCATATGCGCTACAGGAGACAATGCCAAGTATTGAAAAAAATTATTGGAAAGAACTGTCACGCGTTTCCATTTTTTAAAATTTTTTTTCTTAAAAAACAAAAATTATTTTAATATCAGTTTTCAGACCTTGAATTGCTAAATTTGGTTTATCTTTTTTTTGGTTAATAATACTGTTGCAATTTAGCATTTTTCTGACTTGCTAAACAATAAGCAAACACAAAAAAATACAACAAATAATTTTAAAGCCATTTCAAACAAGATGCAGGGGTATAACTAAAGAAAAAAAAAGTGTGCGTTAATTTTGAGCAGGAGTTTATTTTTTTCTTATCGTTAAATCAATTTTGATTAAAGATATGTGCGTTGAACGAATTTCGCATTTTCAAAACTATTTTATGAACCTAGAATTCAAAAATTTATATTATAAATTATGGAATACTGTAATACTTTTCCGTTAAATCATATTTTAAAACACTTCAAGGAGATGTTATTTTTCAAATGTGGACAAGAAAATAAAAAAAATACTAGGCAAGTTTTTAGTACTAAAAACATTAAAAAAAAAATCATATGGCAACCATGAATGACAAGGTCTTTTGTGTAAGTGTTATATGAAGAGAAATTAGTTAAGTGGGTTTACCAAAGTGTATTACGTTGCAAGCGACTCATTATGTGAATAGCCTATACAAACTTACAACAGCTGAAGTAATTATAATAAGATACAGTGGGGCAGACAAATAACTAATGAACTAATAATACAGTCAAATAAGGAGAAAAAAGGGGTAAATCTCGGAATGAATGTTAGTAGAAATTTTTTTTGCTCAACATCTTCCTTTTGCCATTCTATAACATATCTCAAAAGTCTAGAAACATCTCATGTCCGCTTGTCGCGATTTCAAGGTCAAATAGCGAAATGTAGATTTTCAAAATTAGCAAAAATAGGCTATGGTATTTTATACACATATGATACATGATTTCAAGGTATTTTTTAATGCTGATTCCAAAAAATCTAAAATCAAGACAATCTGACGTCTCTGGAAAAAGTTATACCTGTTTTTCATCTGTAAACTCATATTATAATAACAGTTGCAAACTTACTGCCGAAAAACCCTTAAAAGTTATGGTAGATGAACCAAATTTTGCATGAAGATTTTAGAATCCATCATTATTAAACATCAAAACAATCCATTACAAAAACTATATACAGGGTGTCCCAAAAGTAATGGATCAAACGAAACATGCTGATAGGCCAAATTTAGGGCTCCCAGAATTTGGTAACTTGTTCATCCCAAATCCTTACGGTTCTCGATTTAACGCAGTTTTTGTGAAATTTCGAAAAATCCCGACTTTGCAACAGTATTTTGCTTCTTCCGCTCATAATTAATTTTTGTTTTTCACAATTTTTTCACTAAAACATTGCCTAATAATAAGAAATAATTAATTAATCAAAATATTTTTTATTTCATACGCCATTTTGCTGCAAATTAATTAACACTTCCATATTTAATAAAAACTCAATTTCTCTCTTTTATTTCAGAGCAATAGCATGAAAAAAATTTGTATGGTGTAGCACTGGTTTATTATCTTGAAAACTTGTCGTGTTATTGCAGTTTTCAAAAATGTATAAAAGTTTCCAAAGTTGAAGTTAGAACTGAAGATATTACAATTTAAAAGCAACAAAACAGGGCTTTTCGGAGAAAAATAACAAAGAAAAATAAACACAGTTTCTCGGGTGTTGTTTGTTTATTTCTTTTTGAACAAAAGCCTCGATGTTTGTTTGTTATTTTGCTCTGAAAACGTCTGTTTTTTTGCATTCAAATTGTAATATCTTTCGTTCTATTTGCAACTTTGGAATTTTTAATACATTTTTGAAAACTGCTATAACACGGCAAGTTTTCAAAATAATAAACCAGTGCCACACCATACAAATTTTTTTCATGCTGTTGCTCTGAAATAAAAGAGAGAAATTGAGTTTTTTTAAAATATGGAACTGTTAATTAATTTGCAGCAAAATGGCGTATGAAATAAAAAATATTTTGATTAATTAATTATTTCTTATTATTAGGCAATGTTTTAGTTAAAGATTTGCAAAAAACAAAAATCAATTATGATCGGAGGAAGCAAAATACTGTTGCAAAGTCGGGATTTTTCGAAATTTCACAAAAACTGCATTAAATCGAAAACCGTAAGGATTTGGGATGAACAAGTTACCAAATTCTGGGAGCCCTAAAGTTGGCCTATCAACATATTTCGTTTGATCCATTACTTTTGGGACACCCTGTATACCTACGAAATAATGGTATTTTTTGATGGAGGGGCAAATTTTAGTATATGCACTAAAGAAGATTCTTGTTCATCTTAGGAATAAGTGCTAATAGGCTAATTTTTTCATTTTAATCTTTGTTTGGATATTCTTTAACTACCCTCAAAAATCTAAAAAAATCTCATGTCCGCAAGTCCTACTTTTCTTGGTTTGAAGATAATGTGCAGATTTTAAAAAATTGAAAAACTACACTTCAGATATTTGTGTCAGATCAACATGCAAGTAATGCAGGGATGGTCAGGTTGAATTTTTTGTGAGTTTTGTTGGAATAAGTGTTAAAAAATACCTTTAAATAATGTCGCTTATGTTGGTATACATATAAAAATTTAAACTTTTCTTATTAATTTTTTAAAATCTGCACCTTATTTTCAAACCAAGAAAATTAGGACTTGCGGACATGAGATTTCTACTAACATTCATTCCGAGGTTAAACCCTTATTTGACCGGATTATAAAAAAGTTTGGAAGAATTGATGGAGGGACCTACGATTTCCTGCTGATTCCGAGCAACTCAGGTGAAATGCAATTTTTCATGACAGTACCTAATATTTTAGGAGACTTTGCAACTGCACAAGAGACAGTACCCTTGATGGACCTTTAAAGTCAATCTCAATCTTTTTATTTTTTCATTTTATTTTATGTTAATTATGTTTTATTTTATTTTATCTTATTTTATTTTATTTTATTTTATTTTATTTTATTTTATTTTATTTTATTTTATTTTATTTTATTTTATTTTATTTTATTTTATTTTATTATATTTTATGAGAAAATATCCCACTGTAAAACGCCATCGGTAAGTATTCGACTGAAGTAGAAGATCGTGTTACTTTGTAATGAGGAACACAGAGTGTACCTATTGTTTTATGCGGTTAGCATTGCATTTGGTGAGAAATAAGTGCGGTTTTAAAACCGAGAGAGAGAACCAACTCCCTGATGGTTATTATAAGCAATGTCTTATATGAAGGAAATAATTTTATGCAACCTATTTCTATATACATTACTTCCTACTTAATTTACACTCTCCTTTACTTTTATCAATTTTTCAGAAGAAAAAAAAAAATACAAAAAATATATAAAGAAAAAAACCACAAATTACATCAAATATGTCAGATAAAAAAAAAATAAATAAATATCGCTTGCGGCGAAACCAAACAAAAATACTCCCATTCACAGTTTGAATTGAAATATAAAGTTTTTAACTTTGGAAAAAGTTTAATAACTACAGAATACAGATAAGTTTGGTTTTTTTTTTCAAAATAAACTAAAGACTTTTATATTTTTAACAACACGACTTAAAAGTTTCTCTGAAAGGGAGTGGAGTGAGAGTTGTGTGAGTGGGTTATATATTCTAATTTGTTGGTTTTTATTGACTTTTTCATAGAAACTTTTCACAATAGTAGAAATACATAGCAGGAAAATAAACTGATTTTCCCTTCAAGTTTATTTTATTTGTTTTGTTCTTATTGTGATGCATTTCATTGCTTAAGCACGATAGTGGGTGGTTTAATTTCTAAATCCAATCGTGTATTTCGTATATTGTCTGTGTTTGTTTTGTTGGTGGAATGTAAAATTTCTCCAAAGTTTTACAAAAACTTAAATTTGGCAATTTTGTTTGTATAAGAAAGGCATAAAACGTGAATAAATAGGAAAATAATTGTTTTGGAATTTTTAAGACGAAAATTACATGAGCTTTTAATTGTGGAAAAATGTCAACTTTAAGAATGCCCTAATCATGCGCTAAAGAGCGATTTTTAAAGAGCAGTGATAGCAGTGAACAGCATTCAAAAGAGCAGCTATTTGAATTTCTTACTTCCTGATTTGAAATATGATCAGGTTTTTGAACAACCAACAACCAGTAGACGTAAAAAATACTTGGAAAAATATTTCTTAGAAGATACTAGTGAACTAATAAATACTGACATCTTCAACCTTCACCGCTTCATTAAAAGCTCCAACTGGTTTAATTAGTGAGGAATTTCCTTGCAAAATCATGGTATCACAACGGACCAATAAGTGGTCTAAGTGTGTCAGTCGTTTTCCTGACAGCCATTTCTACCTAACCTAACCTAACAACCAAATAATGTCACTTGTGGGTTTTCCCACAATACTTTTAATAAAGTACATTTACAAACAAAAATTTTGCTTTTGCATTTTTGTATAAGGTTCTAGTAGTGTTCTGTAGTGTGCAGTTATATTGAAGAGTAATCGCAACTGTTTCCTGCTCAGTGGAAGAGCAGAGTGATTAAAAGCAGCTATCGCAATAGCAGACTCAGCCCTAGTTATGATTAAATTTTTTTTTTGAGTCAGCATAAAAATACTACATACATATAGCATTCCCACTTTTAATTAACCTAAACACAAATTAGTTTCACCTTTTTACAAATATATTTCACCCTTTAGCAAATATATTTCACCTTTTAGCAAATATAATTAAACTAAAAGCAAATCAATTTAACCCAAAAGCAAATTTAATTAAACTAAAGCAAACTATTTAAACTTTTAGCAAATCTATTTAACCAAAACATTAAAAATCACAGGTTTTCCTGCGATGTAACTCAGAAAGTATAGCTCGCATGAGGAAATGAGATATGGGAGAAAAAAGATAATTGTATTTTCAAACCAAAAAAATCAGCAAATTTCCTGTGCCACAAGTCGTTTTCGAGATATTGAGATTAATGCGATTTTTTAAATAGCGGATGTCCCACCCAACAAAAAATTACGTAAACTGAGATTTATTCTCAAAATAAACCCCTATTCTTTTAAGTCGTCTTTTGTTTCGATTAAAGAAAATGTCTTTTTTTTTCTTTAATGGGCTATACTGCCCATAATCTCGTAAAGTCCCTAACTACAAAATTTTCGATTTTGATTTTTTTGCATATTCGGAGTTAGGGTATTGTCTCTGATTTATTCTCATTTATTTTTTTAGCTTAGGTCTTCAAATAAGTCAGAAAATTCAAAATGTACTTTTGAATTTTTTTTCATTTTTATATAGCATTCGCACTTTTATTTAAACTAAACACAAATCAGTTTCACCTTTCACAAATATATTTCACCTTTTAGCAAATATATTTCACCTTTTAGCAAATATAATTAAACTAAAAGCAATTATAATTAAACTAAAGCAAACTATTTAAACTTTTCGCAAATCTATTAAACCTAAACGCAAAATGATTTAACCTTTTTTAGAAAAGGCTTTTGATATCGTGCTATGAAGAAGGGATAAGAATTTAGAAAGTGAAATAAGTTTGTGTTTTGGTTAAATAGAATTGCTAAAAGTTTAAATAGTTTGCTTTAGTTTAATTATAATTGCTTTTAGTTTAATTATATTTGCTAAAAGGTGAAATATATTTGCTAAAAGGTGAAATATATTTGTGAAAAGGTTAAATAATTTGTGTTTAGTTTAAATAAAAGTGCGAATGCTATATGCAAATTGCGATATTAGATTTATTGTTTCCCTCTATAACTCAGAAGTAAGAAAAATGTAGTTAGGGCCTTTACGAGATTATGGGCAGTATACTATAAGAGTTAGAGCATGTTACTTTTAATTTTTTCCAACATAACTTTTTCGAACAAAAAAAACATAAAAAACAAAGGTTTTACGGCGATGTAACGAGCAACTGACAGTAACGCAATTTTTTAAATAGCGGATGTCCCACCCAACAAAAAATTACGTAATCTGAGATTTACACTGAAAATAAACCCCTCTTCATAACTGCATCAAATCCTAGGTGGAGTTTCTTTTGTTGTGAGATTTTTCCATAACTGAAATGCACATTTTGTTTATAGGGTCTTATTGTGGTTTTTATTTTTTTCGTTGATTTTAGTGCTACGGACAGCTTCTAAATCCTAATCCCTTGTTCATAGCTCAATACCAAAAACTTTGTCTAGATAAGGTTTAATCAGTTTGCGTTTAGTTTAAATAGATTTGCTAAAAGTTTAAATAGTTTGCTTTAGTTTAATTATATTTGCTTTTGGGTTTAATTAATTTGCTTTTAGTTTAATTATATTTGCTAAAAGGTGAAATATATTTGTGAAAAGGTTAAATAATTTGTGTTTAGTTTAAATAAAAGTGCGAATGCTATAATTTGGGGTGCCGTGAAATAACGCCGAGCGAAATAACGCCGAATTCCAAAATTCGGCGTTATTTCACTTTACAAAAGCGAAATAATGCCGAATTTCAACATTCGGCCTTATTGCGCTTTGTCAAAGTGAAATAACGCCGAGTCCCAAGTGAGAAATAAGGCCGAATGCTAGAAAAGTGAGCATAGAAGTGGACCTAAGTTAAACCGTATATTAAAATGCTAACCTTTTTTATTTTCAAAGGCATATAAGGCCCTAATTTATTAAGGCAGAATGGCCCCAATACCAATTTGGGACTTATGTCCATCCAATCGAGGTATAGGTTCCAAAAAAGTTTTTTGTCTTATGTGCCTCTTATTTAAATATTCATTAACAGATTAGTCTCAAGAAGGTACAAAAACATGTCGCAGGGACAAAAGGCCCAGGGATATAGCACCCACTTTTTATTTATGGGAGTTATGCTCCACTTGAGTGGGTTGACATTTAATTTAAGAATTATATCCCACTTGAGTGGGACATAAGCTCCATATATTTTTCATTTATGTGGGACATAAGCCCCACGCTTTTCGAAATATAAAACAATAATGAACAATTATAACTTTGGTATATTTTATTCGCGTTTTGTTCCAGAGTCTTTAAATGCAAAAGAAACTTTGAATAAGATAATGATAAGAAACAAATAGATCCCACCTGTTTTAATTGGTGGAAAGCAAAGCGGACACAAATTTCTTACATGAGAATCTATTTAATTTTTGGAACCCAAACGCGAAGCGGAAAAAAATTTTGCCCACGGGAGAATCAATTTTGAGGTGTGAAAATAAAAATTTGCGCGAATTTTTATTTTCACACCTCAAAATTGATTCTCCCGTGGGCAAAATTTTTTTCCGCTTCGCGTTTGGGTTCCAAAAATTAAATAGACTCTTATGTAAGAATTTATTTTTCGCTTCGCGTTTGCCAAGTTATAACACAAACATATCTTTGTTGTTTGGTATACACATAAAAAAAACAATAAAACCCAAGATACTTAGGTTTATAAACAGTGAAATATTTTTGGAGGCTGAGAGCATGCTGCTCTGCTGCAATCCCCTTGATTGGATACACTATTGAATCGGCTTATTTGCCAATAAGGTGGAACATAAGTGCAAAATCGAATTATGTAACTATCCCAAATACAGTTGTTCAGTTGGGAGATAATTTTATAATTTGTAAATTCTTTGTTAGTGAGACATAACGCCCATCCTTTATTTGTGGGTCTTTTGTCCAACCTGAGTTTGACATAAGCCCCACACTTAATTTGGAACTTATGTCTCACTCAAGCGGGATGTAAGCCCCACAATAATAGTGGCTGTTATTCCATGGGCCTTATGTCCCTGTGCCAAAAATATGGCATTTCAATACCAAACTGACTGCAGGTGGTTACATAGAAATTTTTCCTAAGCTCCACTTAGCAGGATTTTCTTCACTAAAAAAAGTGAAATAACGCCGAATCGGCGTAATTTCACTTTATCATTGTGAAATAAGGCCGAATGTTGAAATTCGGCGTTATTTCGCTTTTGTAAAGTGAAATAACGCCGAATTTTGGAATTCGGCGTTATTTCGCTCGGCGTTATTTCACGGCACCATAATTTGGAACAAAAAAATTATGACAAATCCCCCATTTTTCTTTAAATTGTAAAAGGTATTGAATGCACCCTCTTTATTTTTATTTAGTCTGTAACAAGATAACTTCCATTTAAGAAATGTTTTTTTTTTTTTTCATAAAAAACTTGCAAATCCTTTTAGCATTCATAACACCTACACCTCTTTCTAGTCGACTATACTATACCATACCTATCTAATAACATCATCACATTCTAATATTTTTTTTTTCACTCCCTTAAATCCTACTAAATTCTTCAATAGACCGCAAAAGCTTCTAAATAAACCCTCACGGCTTAAATAAACTTTTACCCATTTATGATGTTATACCCTTGAAAATATTTTTCCATCATCTCCCCTCAGCACAAAAAATACCCCCCCAAAAAAAAGAAGAAAAAATAAATAATAAAACACTTTTATATTAAAAAATAACTCTTCATTCCAACAAAAAAAAAAAAAAGTTAGAGGATGTGTCGCCAGTATTCTGTAACCACTGTGTCGCCTCTGAGTTATCTCTCGCAGACATGTTAAATTTGTGGACGTGAATTACTTAGACAAAAAAATATTCCCAATCTGTCGTCATCACACAAAACACATAACAAAATGTATTTACTTTTCCTTGTACATATAAAGGAAAAAGGACCAAATATAAAAACTAGAACCTTAAGGAGCAAATCTATGGCGCAAAAGAAATATTTTGGACGGTTGTCCTTTTCCAAAGTTGTTGCAAAAAAATAAAAGGATAGGTATTTGGCTGCCAAAACAAATACATAAAAATATACCAAACAAAAAAATAAAACTTGAATACATTTTTGCACAAAAGGGACCCCGAAAAAAAAGAAAGAAAAACAGAAATCAAAATAAAGTAAAGTAAAAGAGAAAATGATGGAGAATGTGGATGGAAGTGCAAAGTAATTTTATGGGCAACTTCTGCAGAAGAAGAAAAAAAAGAGAAGAATGGGAGGGTTATTGAAGATAGTTAGGTATATGCTATGGGGTGGTGATAGCGGGTATGGATGTTTCCTCTTCGTCGAAGGATATGTTTTTCCTTTTTCCTTTTTTTTTTCTTTTGCATTTTCCTTTGTTCGTGTCAATCGATTTTTCTCAATTTCAGTCAATTTATTCTCATAATACCTTTACTTGGAACATTACTTCTACTTTTTCTTTTTCTTCTTGTTAAAATATGATAAGGCCAACAGAATAAAAGGAATATAATTCCAACAAAATGGGTTGAAGGTTTTTTGCTCTCTTTCTCCTCTAATGGGCACGTTCAGGTATAAATAACATGTGTGATGCTGGAGAAATATCATTAAAATTATAAACGAATTATAGTGAACTGTACATTGAATTGGGTCACACTAATTGTTAAGAAAATTAATAATTGAAAAATAATCTATTTATATTTTACTATAATTAACAATTTTTCTAAAAAATTAAAAAGAAAAACAAACAAAATCAGTGTTTGTCTTTTAGAGAAAGTTAAAATACATAATATCGCTCATTTACTTGAATATTGTCATAATTCAAAAACACGAGTTTCGAGTTATTAATGCAGAAGTTATTGGAATAAAGCAATCTTTAATGCTGCAAAAAGTTATTTCTTAAATTTAAAAATTGACAGAGAAGGAGTACTAGTTTTGTTTTAGAAACTAACATTTTACATAAAAAAAAAGATCGTTACTAAATTTAAAAATCGTTTTCTGAAAAACCAGTTTTTTTTAGTTATGACAGTAAGTTCAAGTAAATGAGCGATATGTACCATTGGGAAAAGCTTAACCATGTGTCATCACTGAATTCGGTTTTGTTAAGAATGTTCTTTGATTGTTTGACACATAAGTACACTGGTATCAACTTCAAGGTTACCGTAAAGAAAAAATCATTTGGAACTTTTTCAAAATACGAAAGTTCGAAAAATATTTATATGCCCTTACCATTAGCATATTTCAATTGGGAGACTAATTTCAAAATTTTATATTTATAGACCAATGGGATTTTTGTTAAATACTCTTTCTGTAATAACTTTTTTGACAATAACTCGACTATCCTTCGAGATACGAGAATTTTACAAGGTGCTTCTTTCTAGCTTTTACCATGTTCTACAATTCATGCATACACATTTTTTGCGTATCATGAACCGTTTTCGAGATATCGATCAAAAAAGTGAAAAATTTACGATATGCGATTTGTTTTTTGACATTATCTATTTTTTGGTGATGAATATCCAAAAAAATATAAAATCAAATTTTTAGACCCTGTTCAGACCTACAATTTCGTATTTTTTTTTTTTTTGACATTAAAAAAAAATGAATGATTGTTTTTTTCACAACCGAACGAGCGGCTTGCTTGGCGGTGGGTGCAGACTAAACTAGAGCTGGGCAAATCGTTCATTACAAAAGATCGAATCGTTCAAAGATTGTTTTCACCAAAGATTCGGTCTTTTCTATCAATCGTTCTTTCGTTCATTTATTCGAAACCATTTCTTTTTCACTCATTTCGTTCTGAAAAATGAGAGAAGAAACAAGAAATCGCATTTAACTTTACATATTAACATTTCAATGCAACCATATAAAACAATTTTTCGTTTATATTTTCTATGAGAGTTTTTTAAAAATTTAATTATCTCCGCTTTTTTTTTGAAAATATACTTTTGGAAAATTTTAATGGTAACTTTGATTATCAGTAAGGCATTATGTCTCCGCCAAGTTCAAAACGTCGAAATAGATACATCAAAAATAAAAAGAAGTCAAGGTCAGATATTCGATAGAAATTCCCAATCGAATCCGATTCAATTCAAACTCTGAAACTGCTTATATAAACTTGTATCAGTTGTATCCATGGAATCGAAATGATGATTGAGAATGAATGGAATGAACGAAATCCGAGTTCTGAGAGATTTTTTAGATGATTTTTGATTGTGAACGATTTGGATGAACAAAACGTTCTTTTCCACTTCATGGTTTTTGATTGTAAACTATTTGGATGAACGAAACGTTCTTTTCCACTTCGTGGTTTTTGATTGTGAACGATTTGGATGAACGAAACGTTCTTTTCCACTTCGTGGTTTTTGATTGTGAACGATTTGGATGAATGAAACGCACTTTTCTTTCTTTCTGTACTTTCTTATTTTATGAACGAGATTGATATAAGGATTGATTGATTTGGTTTATAGTGATTGCAATCACTCAGAATTTTCGGTGAACAGGTCAAAAAGACCGAATCAATCACGATTGACACAGCTCTAGACTAAACGACTGTGAGGGCGGCTGGAGCTCGTAATTTTTGTCAAAAAAAAAAAAAATAAAAATACGAAATTGTAGGTCTGAACAGGGTCTACAAATTTGATTTTAATATTTTTTTTGTATATTCATCACCAAAAAATAGATAATGTCAAAAACAAATCGCATATCGTAAATTTTTGACTTCCTTGATCGATATCTCGAAAACGGTTCATGATACGCAAAAAATGTAAAAGCTACTACAAGCACCTCTTCGTATCTCGGATACGAATATCTTCTAAACGGTTAAAGCAATCAAATTGATGCCAAGGAATTTTTTTTAGAACGTTTAAGCCCCTACAAGAATATATCTTGCTAATTTGAAAATAATGAATTTTCAGTGTATTGGCGAATTTTGAAAAGTAAAAAATGTTTTTATAATTTTATTCCTATAAGAATTTGTCTTTCGCGTTTGATTATTATAATTTTTCAATTTTTTACAAAATTAAGAACAAAAACCGAATGTTTAAAGATTTTCTCGATTTTTGGACCTCAAATATCTATTAAAAGGTTAGATAAACGAAAAATGTCTACAGAGCCTTCAATTTCCTACAAGAATATATAAAGAAATTTGCTTAAAAGTCAATTAATAAAAAAATGATTTTTTTTTTAGTAGAAGCTTGATTAAAAAGTGGAAAATTGCGAAGCGGAGGACCTTCCCATTAATCGGCCCTAGCGAGGTATTCCGTCGGAGCGGATTTTTTCCGATTTTCTACGAATCGGAGACTTTTTGCTTCGAGGTATTTCTCCGATCCGCTGATCGGAGATTTTCTCCGACAAATTTCAACGCATGCCATTTCATGCGATGAAGTACTTCTAATGGTTGTATTCTTGACAGATACAAATCATTTTTTTTCCGAAGCCCTCCGACAAGTTTTTGTTGCGGAATAAATAATTAAAATGTAAGTAATAAAGAAAACAAAGTATTTTAGTAAAATTTATTTATTTGTTATGGATTTTTGTGTTTAGGCAAAACGAAAAAACATAAGTATAAACAAAAAAAAACACCAAAAATTGTGGATAAATTGGGAAGATCTGCCCAATCAGTTGAATTGAATTGGACCACGACAAAGGGATGTTGGTGAATGGAAAAAAGGATGTTCTTGACTATACATAAGTCCAACATAAAATAAAAATTTCGAAAACAGAAAAGAAATCGCGGGCACTGGCGGGCGGGGGGCCTTACAGGCAAAAGTCTTTCACAAATAAATTTTCTTTCACTTTAAAATATTCCTTTTTTCTTGAGTTTTTTTTACCCTTATTTGTTTGGACTCGACTTTCAAAAATAACGCGACACTTTCCATAGACACTTTAATTTTCTTCAATGAAATAACTTCAACTCGTTTGTTATTCTTTGAATTGTTTTTTTTTTTCATCTGTTGTTCTTTTCTGTCATCTGTGATAATTGTAGAGATGGCCTTCTCAAAAAAAATATCGATATTTTTCGATTCGATATTTTGTTGAATAGAAATATCGGAATATTGATTCATTTTCAAATTAACGCAAGGGTGTAATTTAGCGTACATTGACATTTTTACTTATGAGAAACTATGCAATGAAACTCTCTATATAGTTATATTTTTTTTTTTTTTTTTTTTTTTATAATTAACGCGCACATCAAGGGGTTATGAATACCCTTAAAATGTTATAAAAACACAGTGCGAGCTTTTAGGAAAAGAGGAGAGGATTAAGTAGGAGACACCGATGTACATTGACTTTAAACCTTTGTAGATTGTAATGCGGAGGAAAGACAGAGCCAGGTATATGACAATTAAAATGTATTTAGGTGTTTTTATATAAAAATATCGAAAGATATACCAACTTATCGATATATCGGTATATTTTGCACATCACTATTAAAATCTTGAATCTGACGCATGTCAAATTATTGCGATGCGGTGCGCCGTAGAATTTGTCTAGTATTTTTTCCGATGAAAGATACCTCGAATGCAATTTGAACCTCCGACGGAGTATGCGTTGCGGAAAATCTCCGCTCCGATGGAATACCTCGCTAGGGCAGAATATAAAGAGCTCATATTTGGTGTGTATATTCTAGAGGTGTCTAGCAATCGATTTTTCGGAGTACAAAATCAAAAAAAAAAAAGAATTTCGATTTTTTGACCCACCCTAATGAACACCTTCGTAATATTTTTTGTATCTCCTTATTTTATAGATATTTTTATAAACAGTGCTCGAAATAGCCAGTTGAATTTCTCCCATTAAACAATTCAACCGTTATATTCCCACTTCTAGAAATGTCCATCAGTTTTCCCATCAGCCAAATTTTGGAAGCACAGTAAAGTACAGAGATTCATTCATAAACCGCACAACAAGAATGTATAACGCTTTATTTAGCTCTGTTTTCGCCTCTCGTTGTGATGTTTAAAAAATTAAAAGCAATGTGCAACGGTATCTCAATGGCTCAAAAAGTTTGTAAAAGTAAGTACCTACTTACAAAGAATCTTAATTCTTAAAATGAATAGTGACCTAACTTTAGAACTACTCATACATCTTTGCGAATCTACTCATACATCAAAACTTTAAGTGTTTAATCAGTACGATTTTCACATATTGTCATGTAAATTTGACAGGAAAAATGTTCATTTTGACTATACACAAACCCCTTAGTTCTTCTATTTTAACTGCGAAGTTACAAAAAAATTGCAACAGAATCACATAATCATCCTAATCTTTAGCCTAAATGATTAAAAAGTCTATTTTTTCTATTTCTAAACATTTCTATTTAAGCTTTCACTTTCTATTTCATTTCATTATTTTTGTGTAAAACTAAAATTTCACTTTGCATTGCATCATCAACATCATCATCATCATCATCATTACAATCAACAACAACAAAAAAAATTGGTGTAAGACTTCATACAAACATTTTATCGTATATGCAGCCATTTAATTAGTGAACTAAAAACCTTGTTTCGACTATAAAACTTACGAAACCCAACAGTACATGACGTGTTCAAATTTATTGCAGCATCATCTGTGTGGATTATAAGGTTTTCCTTCTCATTATTATTAGAGTGAGAGACCTGCTGCTGGTTTGGAAAATTTATTATGTTTATATAGCTTTTGTTGTAGTGTTTTGATGGACAATAGGAAAAAAAAAAGGGAAATAGTTTTGGGGAAAAAAAGAGGGTCTTTAAAATTCCAATTTTACAGTGATTATCATAAAGTTTTTTGTGTTAGTTTCCAAGTATTAGGAAGAATTAGGTCGCTAAGGCTTCAATGAACTGTGGGATCTACTCTACATATGGTTAAAATATTAACCCATTTACAAAGGAAATATAAATTTTTATTAATACTTAAAGATTTTTTGTTATGAAAAGACCCGCATTTTAGTTTTTTTTTTTATCTTAATGTCTTCTTTAAATAATTTCCTGCTGTTTATACAAATAACATATTTAAGGTTTGAACTAATAAGTACCATCATTCAAAATGTGGTCTCACTTAAATATTTGATGGGACGTCAATATTTTCATTTAGGGTAATGTTCTCTAATTTAACGGTTCTAAATCAAAAGAACGGAATTTTGATGGTAGCAGGTTTAACCCTCAAAGAATTTCTAAATGATAAATTAAATTAGTTTCTGCAGTACTTTGGGCACAAATGCTCTTCTAACTTATGAATTCAAATTATACAAACAAACTACAACCTACAATTTAGAGTTAAAGATTTAAACAACTAAAACTGGATGTTTTAATTGTCAAAGAATTAATTCGCAAAGTTATTTTCGAATAAGACAATTTTACTGATAATTTGCAGAAAAGTTATTGCAAAAGCAATCTAAATTTCTTATCAATTCGGTGGCTGAGAATAATAGGGTTCCATGTTTTATGGGAAACCCTGCAGACATAAAACCCTATGATTCGCGTTAGGAGGGCAACGATGAAAAATGAATTGCAAGGAGTGTTTTGGAGTGTTTAATTTTTAATTTAATTTTTTCTTTATATTCATCAATCGAGTTACAATACTGTACAGACTACGAAATAATACAATGCAATAATCTAGCTATTTAAAAAATATAAATTTAACAAATTTTTAAAAGTTTCTCTACTATATTGAAAATTAAAATCAAAATCAATCAAAATAGCATTTACTTCTTTCACACAGCGATTTATAGGCTCATTTAATGTATAATTCGTTCTATAATTTGCTTACTGGAATAAATTACTATTTCTAAGGAAGCGACTTGTAGCATAAAAATAAATTAATTCAAGCAAAAAAAAAAAACAAGATAATATATTTCTTATAAAAGTTATTGAATATATTTTGCGTCGCACATAGGAGTATTCTGGTCGAAAAGCTGGGCAAAAGTCGATTTTCTAAAAATTAAAATTTTTAATTAAATTTATTACAAAGCGGATGGTAAATATACATGGGCTCATATTATGCACTTCTTTTTTTTTTTTTTTTTTGAGGTAAAGTGTTTGGTGTGACAAAACAAGTTCAAAGTCAGCTGTTTATTTTCTGGATTTTTTTTTTTAAATTTGTGGTGATTTGGTGAGTGTTGTTAGGAGATTGATTGTGAGCGAGTGTGCTTTTAAACATAAAATTTTCAAATGAAAAATACAATTGCAGGTATTGAATAATAATTAAAAAGTAGTTTTGGAAATTTAAATGTTTTCTGTTCAATTAAATGACAGTGGAAAAAGAGTCTGCCACATGGTGCCGTGAAATAACGCCGAGCGAAATAACGCCGAATTCCAAAATTCGGCGTTATTTCACTTTACAAAATCGAAATAACGCCGAATTTCAACATTCGGCCTTATTTCACAATGATAAAGTGAAATTACGCCGATTCGGCATTATTTCACTTTTTCAGTGAGGCAAATCCTGCTAAGTGGAGCTTAGGAAAAATTTCTATGTAACCACCTGCAGTCAGTTTGGTATTGAAATGCCATATTTTTGGCACAGGACATAAGGCCCATGGAATAACAGCCACTATTTATTTGTGGGGCTTACGTCCCGCTTGAGTGAGACATAAGTTCCAAATTAAATGTGGGGCTTATGTCAAACTCAGGTTGGACAAAAGACCCACAAATAATAAAGGATGGGCGTTATGTCTCACTAACAAAGAATTTACAAATTATAAAATTATCTCCCAACTGAATAACTGTATTTGGGATAGTTACATAATTCGATTTTGCACTTATGTTCCACCTTATTGACAAATAAGCCGATTCAATAGTGTATCCAATCAAGGGGATTGCAGCAGAGCAGCATGCTCTCAGCCTCCAAACATATTTCACTGTTTATAAACCTAAGTATCCTGGGTGTTATTGTTTTATTTATGTGTATACCAAACAACAAAGATATGTTTGTGTTATAACTTGGCAAACGCGAAGCGAAAAATAAATTCTTACATAAGAATCTATTTAATTTTTGGAACCCAAACGCGAAGCGGAAAAAAATTTTGCCCACGGGAGAATCAATTTTGAGGTGTGAAAATAAAAATTCGCGCGAGTTTTTGTAAGAATTCTTATGCAAGAATTTATTTTTCGCTTTTATTTCCACCAACTAAAACAGGTGGCATCTATTTGTTTCTTATCATTATCTTATTCAACGTTTCTTTTGCGTTTAAAGAACCTGGAACAAAACGCGAATAAAATATAACAAAAGTTATAATTGTTCATTATTGTTTTATATTTCAAAAAGCGTGGGGCTTATGTCCCACTTAAATGAAAAATATATGGAGCTTATGTCCCACTCAAGTGGGATATAATTCTTGAATTAAATGTCAACCCACTCAAGTGGAACATAACTCCCATAAATAAAAAGTGGGTGCTATATCCCTGGGCCTTTTGTCCCTGCGACATATTTTTGTACCTTCTTGAGACTAATCTGTTAATGAATAAATAAGAGGCACATAAGACAAAAAACTTTTTTGGAACCTATACCTCGATTGGATGGACATAAGTCCCAAATTGGTATTGGGGCCATTCTGCCTTAATAAATTAGGGCCTTATATGCCTTTGAAAATAAAAAAAGGTTAGCATTTTAATATACGGGTTAACTTAGGTCCACTTCTATGCTCACTTTTCTAGCATTCGGCGTTATTTCTCACTTGAAATTCGGCGTTATTTCGCTTTTGTAAAGTGAAATAACGCCGAATTTTGGAATTCGGCGTTATTTCGCTCGGCGTTATTTCACGGCACCCTTTTAAGCCTTTGGAGTTCCGAATAACGAAACCTAACATTGAATTGGCTTTACTGACTATAAAGTCAACATGCAGATTAAACTTTAAATTAGAGTCAAAGATAACTCCAAGATCCTTCTTTTCATAAACTCTTTTGAGAACAACGTTATCAATACAATAAATTAGACAACAAGGGAGATAAACGACGAGTAAAGGAAAAACTATGACATTTAGAAATATTAGAAACAATTTGTTTTTATTGCACCATACCGAAAGCCTATTAAAATCTTCTTGTACCAAAGAAAACATCTTTAGATCATCTGCAAACAAAAGACATGACGTAGAAGAAAAAACATTAGGTAAGTCATTTATAAATATTAGAAAAAGTAGTGGACCAAGATGACTACCTTGTGGAACTCCACACGTTACTTTTATAGATTTAGAGGTTGTTGAATCAATTTTAACATATTGTGTGCGACCGATTAAATATGAACTTAACCAATCCAGCATTTTCGAATGAAAACCTATTTGATTAAGTTTATTTATCAGAATTTTATGATCCACTCGGTCAAAAGCTTTCGCAAAATCTGTAAAGATAACATCCACTTGATAACCCTTTACCATATTTTTCAATAGAAAGTTAGTGAAAAGTGTTAAATTAGAGTGTTGTTATACGAGTTTATCGGATCCATGAAATATGATCACCAATAAAAGGTGAACTAACCTCATCTTCTTAATAACACACCAATTTTACTTACCTCCGTTCTTTATAAAGTCTACTTGCTCTAGAACAAGATTTAAACAAATCATGCATAAATATCGAAGCTATTGTCATTAGACATGCGTATAAAATAACTCAAACGAGCTTTTTTCCCAGTTGCGTTCTTCGGAAAGTCTTTGGAAGCCAACTAAAACCTAAATTTTTGTTTAGAAACCGGTAAATGATGCAACTAATTGAGCAACACATAACTCAAATGTCAAAGGAAATGACAGTGGGATTTGAATGTCATCCCCAATGCAGAACTTCTATATTCTCTCTTTTTTTCCAAAAATTTGTTCCTCTATGAAACATAAATTAAACTTAAAACATCATTATTGTGTTCTATATCATTTTTGCAATTAAATTTAAACTTTTTGTAATTAAATTTCATAATAATTTTTGTGCACAAAATTTTAGTTTGCATTCTTCCTATGATGGCTTTGAAAAGTTTAGACTTTTTCGTAAATAATAATAATAATCAACTACTACTTTTTTTTTTTTTAAAGTTGCATGTGTGAAAAAAATAACACCAGCTGATGATTGCAGTTTGCAGATATAAAAGAAAAAAATTAAATTGCATAAATATACTCTATACAATCTGACACATATTTTCAAACTTTATTTTTTTTTCTTTAACTTTTTTATCTAATTGCGTCCTTTCAACCCCCAACAGACTAACAGACACAAACAAACATAAAACCATCCAGAGACATACAGAAAAAATAAGAGAGAGCCCAGATGTATGCATGCATACATGAGACGATGTTTAGACGATGGAGCACACATCTCTTGTGGCAGATCATAAACAAAAACAGATTAAGCACAATCTTGTTTGAAGCAAAAGCCAAATTTACAGAAACAACAACAAAAACAACAACTTTCCGTATAGGATCGGTAGGATGTTGGAGTTTGAGTGTAGAAAGAGGACGACATGTATACGAATGAGATTTTTTTTCTTTCTGTCCATTTCTATGGTTGAATAGTGTATTTTGGTCTTAAAATAGAACCTACATCCCCCCCCCCCCCCCCAACACACACACATCACTCTCTTCTATTTAATGGCTGTATAACTTTGGCCTTCGTAGAACGCAAAAATAAGGTCAACTACAACAAAATCGTCGTCGTCCTCGTTCATATATATATTTCTATGTATTGTGAAAAAAGGAACAACAACAACAACAAGAACGACAAAAAAAAACAATGAAACACCACAATAGCAGAGAGAGAGAGAATAAACAAAAAGAACAAGTACGTGAAACACAAATTGAAAGAGCCCCAGCGCAAGTAGAGTAAGTGTCTATGTGCAATAATAATGCGGAAGGAGTTGTAAGGGGTTTGTTGTATGCTCTGTGCTCTGTTGGGTTGGGTTGGGTTTGGTTGAATCGGGAAAAAGGCTTATTCAATGCACGTTCCATTTTGGAATGTGTATCTCCACAGTAGTTCTCACAATATTCAAATTAAAGTGTTGCCAGGAAAGCATTTTTTTTTGTGGGAACAGATATTATGAATAAAGAAATTTCGCTGCTGAAATAAAAAAAAAAAAAATATAAAAAGGTTTTAAATTGGGGTTTTGAAAAATTGAATTTAAGGGCAGGAGCATCTTCAATAAGCAAAACGAAGCTGACATCGACTGTGAAAACACGACAAAAGCCTTTTGCGAAGGGACCCTTGCAGAATCCAAGCGCCTAAAAGTTGAGAACAACAGTAATTCAGCAATATATCTCACATTCATTGATGCATTTTGAGACAAAATAATCGTTGCGATTATTGACAGAATCTGGGTGGTATTGGTACGGGATATCTAGATTAGCAGACCATCATGAAGTCTAATCTAGAACTAATCCAAGTTATAAAGAATAGCTGCTAGCCCCAATCGGATATAGTTTCACCCTAATCAATGTTGAAGTGTACAAAAAAGATGAGGCCTTATTAAATGACGCGTTCCCACGGCAACGAAATATATGCATCAATGAACATCGGCAATCTCGGTACATTTTCGTCTGTGACAGCAAAATGCCAACCAAAAAAAAATCATGTGTGCAATTCACACGTGGTAGAAGTGAAAACTTAAAAAATCATTTTTCTTGAAAAAAAAAAATTAGTAAAAATCTACCTATTTTTATTCTATCAACTTCAAATCCATGTTTTTTATATGACAACCTATATAAATTTTATATCATCTGAAAGCTTATTGTCTAAGCTCAAAATATATATATCGATCAGGTCTATGAGACATCTACAAAAAGAGATAGAATTTTTTGAACTCGATCAATTTCCATCAAGAAAAGCGCAAAAACACGTATTTTTATCTTCTCACGCTATTAAATCCATTTTCTTCCCTAACAACCTATAACAACCTACACCATCTGAAAGCTTATTGTCTTAGCTCAAAATATACATATATATCGATCAAGTCTATGAGACATCTACAAAAAGAGCTAGAATTTTTTAAACTCGATGAAATTTCATCAAAAAAAGCAAAAAAAACATTTATTTTTATGTTCTCATGCTATTAATTCAATTTTTTTGTTTGACAACCTATAACAAAATGTATACCATGTGAAAGCTTATTGTTTCACCTTGTATAATGATGTATAAATCTTATTTCAAAGATGTCTACAAGAGAAGTTAGAATTTTTTAAAGTCAACCATGTTGAATTTCCAGACTGAGATTACGGTACTTCCTACACTGGTAGCTGAAGATCTCCACAGGTGTTTTGAGGTATGTTTCAATTTTTTCAATTTAAGATTGTGTAACTTGTAGAGCACGTACCGTTATGTGTGATATATCAAATAAAAGGTTATGTTATCAGCATGCGTATTAAAGTTAAATCAAATTTGTATGTGCACTAGATCAAAAGATATAACGTGTGTTGGAAAAGACCATCCTTTTCCCGTATCTCCGAATTTTGAATATGAAATTAATTGAAATTTTGTACAATTATAATTTACTTAATTACCTATCTACAGTACAAATTTCATTCATCTATCTTATCTATCTATGTTATAACAAGTTGAAGTCGTGTCGCGTTTTCGTTTCATCTTGTTTCAAATCACTACGATACTAAAGAAGTTTTCACTTCAAAAAGGAGTTTCTAAAACCATCGACAGAATTTCCCGCAGGGATGCTTAAGAGCTTTATGAGCTCAGACTCTGAAACGAAAAATTTGGATTAATCTTTGCTATCAAAGAACTCGTCGCTTTATTTGATATAGATTAATCTTCGACACCCTATTTAAGTTTTGGCTTCCTTTCTTCACCAGCTTCAGTCTCGATCAAAGAATTTTGGACTCAGAACTCATGGATACAAGTTGCTGTATGCTGCGGATGTGAATTTTTCCGAAAATTCGGTTAACCTCAGAAACCATAGGCAGGTTTTAAGTTGATGCATTCATGAGGTCAACTGAATGCAGCTGTCGTTCCAGGAAATGTATGGGATAATTTGGTAACGTTTTGGATTCGGTTAACTCCACCGAGCAAAAAAACGCAAGCAGCATACAAAAACTGCGTTCGAGTTTATCGTTGCGTTCAAATTAATATCTTATTTCTATAATTCTATCCGCCAGTCTGTTCTCTTGCGGTTTCAAAAGGCACGTAGAGTTTAGAAAAAAAAAACCTTTTTAATCTGGAAAATTTAAAATTTAAAATTTAGGTCAAAAGTCAGTAGAAAGTGAAACCGGCTGAAGACGTGAAGCACTGATCCAACAACTGTGAATTATATTTGCAAATTTCAAGTCCTAAAGTGACTATTAGACATGGAAAAAACATCAGATAAGAATCGAAGTACTACTTAAGACCAAGGAAAATCACCACAAAAAACAGCCGACTAGGTTCAATTTTTTATTTGAATCAGTTGAGTGAAAAATAGTAATAATAATACTACCTGTGAAGGTTTAATTTATCAATTTCTATTTTCAAAGTTGGCAATACTGTTTTTTTTAGCCAGAAAACCCATTGAACGGATGCTCAACGTCATTCGAGGGTGAATTTACTGCATTCTATAGAGAAGAAGAACAACAAAAAAAAAAAACGTAAAAATATTAGAGTGATCCTTCTCTTGCTCTTGCCTTGAAATATCCTCACGCCTGGTTACTTCGTTTAGTTCTATAAATCCATTTCTGTGTTCCTTGTCTCGCTATTACACCATTATACGAATATAAATTCCATATCTATACAATATATATATTATTCTCTTATAGTCGTTTGCCTTCAAATAGTTTACTGGCGCATTGCATTGCAGTGTGATGAAAAAGAGAAATAAAGGAGGTAAAAGTAGAGGATGGTGGAAATAAAGAGAAATATGTAATATACAGATGGGATGATGGTTTTCTATGGTTATGCTTCGATGGAATAGTTACTGTGTGGTTTTTCGTATTTGAAATGGGACAAAACAGATTGCTCCCGGGTTGAGGTCTTATGGTAGACAGGCTATACAAAAGTGACGTCACCACTATAACTTAGAGTTTAGTTTGCTTTTCTTAATAATGTACTGTGTTGTTCACCCATCAATGCTGCTGCTGCTGCTGCTGCAACCACCCACAATATGGTTAGATTTTCTTTTTTTCTTTCTGCCTGATTTCCGGTTGAATCATCCCCTTTTTCTTTAATTGCTTAATCTATGTTTATTTGTTAGGTTAGGTATTGGTTTTGGCAGGCAGATAATAACACTTAAAAGTATTTATCTGTTCTTATCGCCAATTAACCCCGGACAAACATTCTACCGCCAGTTATAAGATTGCATCAATTTGTCTTGTTTTAAAGGTTTATGATCGGAATTTTTCATTCTAACCGAATTTTCCGCCCGTGAGAAAAACATGTCGGTGTTGTGGATTCCCAAATCTCTAACAACGATTTAAAAGTCTCAGTTAAACTATAGTAAATATTTGGTGAGGTTATTAGATTTTCGATTTCCGCCGATAAATAACTAAAAATTAGCGGCTTTGCCTGTCAGCTGAAATTTACAAGTTCAAGTTTCGTTTGAGATTGATTTCAGCAGAAATTTAGAAGTTTGCATGACTTTCAATTTCAACAGTTTCTTCAAATTTGTTTTTGTTTTGTTTCCAGTTTTGATTCAGATTCGTGAGTTTCGACGGTATTGTAGCGGAATTTCACCGAGATTTACTAGTTTCAGCGGAAATTTTGCAGTTTCGGCGGAGATTAACATGTTTTGAATAAGATTCACAGTTTTCAGCTGATTTTTAACCCAACTTCACAAGCTTCATTCGAGATTGGCATACAAAAGTATTAGCAAACATTTTTCTCATTTCGGCGGACATGTTGTGAGTGTGGTTTGAGCTGAATTCTAGACGAAATTCGCCAGTTTCGTTGAAGATCAGCTGATTTTTAACCCAACTTCACAAGCTTCATTCGAGATTGGCATACAAAAGTATTAGCAAACATTTTTCTCATTTCGGCGGACATGTTGTGAGTGTGGTTTGAGCTGAATTCTAGACGAAATTCGCCAGTTTCGTTGAAGATTTGAGCTGAAGTGCGCCCAATATTCAAAAGTTTCACCGAAAATGTTTTCCTTTTTGGTCGAGATTTCCAGTTTCAGTCGAAATTATGTAACTATTTTCTATCAGTTTCGACTGACTAAGATTTCACCAATTAATAAAAATGATTATATTTTTAAAATTAGATTTGTTAGAAAAGGAACGATGTTGCTTTTTTTGCAAAATTTAAAATAATTACAGATAAATTCTTATTTTTTTGTTTTTAATTTATACATAATTATGTTTTTTTTTTGCTTTGAGGGACATGAAAAAATAGGTTTTTGAAATAAAATTTTGCAACGGTAAGCAACATTTTATTCCAAAAATTTACAATGTCCCTCAAAGCTAAAGAGCAATAAATAAAAAAAATTTAAAAAAGATCTAAGAAATAAAAAAAAAAAATATAAAAAACAAATATAAAAAATAAAAATAAAAATATAAAAAATAAAAAAAATATATAAAAAATATGAAAAAAAAAATAAAAAAACTTAAAAAATAAAAAAAAAATAAAAAAAAACTTAAAAAATAAAATAAAAGAAAAATATAAAAAAAATTAAAACAAGAAAAAAATAAAAAAAAATAAAAAATTTTTTAATTTTTTATTTCAAAAAAATTAAAATTAAATTAAAAAATTTTTTTTTAATAAAAAAAAAATGGTATTATTAAAATATGATTTTGTAAAATTATCTTTAATTTATTGATCTGTTAATTTTAATTAAGTATCTACCCAATTTTCCGAAAAATTTTTCGAGATTTTCAAATAAAAATGATTTTTTTTACTTTCCATCCATATGTTAATAGTCGACTAATAATTGGAATTAAGTAGTATTATAGAGTTTTGTGTAGAATTGCAAACTTTTATTTAATTGCCTATTTCATTAAAAAGTACTGATATTATAAATTATTTCAAATTATAGTTAAATCTCTTAGTCGATCAAAAAATTGGGTTAGGCATAAATTGTTCATCAATTTTCTCTTCTATTATTTTTTCATAAGTCGGTTTCGTGAAAAAAGCTTATACATCAATCTATATCCAGAAAAACATCATGTTTTCGGTAATTTCTCTTGTGTTTGAGAAATTTTTTTATGGACAAGTTCAGGTTTGTATAAGTTAATTTTTGAAAATAATTACACCAGAACTTTCCATTTTAAATACAAAAATTAACTGTAACATGATCAAATAGATTCTCAAATATTACATGTCAGTTTTCGTTAATCTAAAAATAAGACAAGACCACCTTCGTTGCCCAAACTAACAAACCAACATTTTTACCTTTTATCTTTTTAAAAGAATTTCTCAATCAACCAACAATAAAAAAAAAAAAGCAATTAATAAGCCTAAAATAGTCACATGTTGACGGTCCCTTTGACATTCCTTTTTTCCATTATAGAGAAGATACAATTTCATTTTTGTCTTTCTTTTTTTTCTGTTATTGTATCTACATAAAACATCATAAGGTTCTTATTCAAAAGCTTGTCATTCTTACTTAAAGCGTCTTCCTTTGCCTACCTACTTAAACTCAATGAAACAGCTGTCTCTGTTTATTGAGTAAGTATATCTTTTCTATACATTATAAGCCCTCTAAAGAGACAAAAGAAAATTAATTTAAGTCTTCTTCTTTTGCATTTCTACTAGATACTATCTCTCTACCTTCATATAGCTTTATTATGATACAATTTTTTTTTTTGTTTCTTTTTTTTTTTTCATTTCATGGCCATCTTGTTCTCAATTCCTTTTTAGCTTATTATTATTGATTAACCTACATTTCCGGATATGAACAAAAAAAAAAAAAAAAAATATATTCCAACTCAAGCAACTGAATAAATAGCAACAACCTGAAAGGAGCATCCTTATTTGTTTGGCACAACAACTTTGTACATGAAAAACCAATTACACAATGAGAAACAAATTGAAAAAAATGACACAGAAAATTGTAAAAAAAAAAAACAAGCTACATATATACATAATGAGCTAGCAGGAGTAGTACAGACGAGACTCTTTTGTAACTTATTCAAGCTGGAAAATTAAGCTTTTCAATAAAAGACGAAAAAAAAAAAAAACGAAAACGAGTATCAGAGATAAATTAGAAAGGTTGTATGGAGTATTTTCTTTTTTTTTTTAAATGAAAGAGAATTTCAGCTTTTAATTTTTGGCAGTTGTTTACCGTTTTAAAATGGAAATTAAAAGAATTGTTTGGAGGACTTTTTAATTTTGTGACCTTGTTCAACTCTTGGATGGAAAAAGTAGAATGAAGGTAAACTCTGAAGAGCAATAATATGAAAATTTATTTTTGCTCTCTGTCTGAAATGGATGAATGTTGACATTTTTTTTTTTTTTTAATTTTAATGGAACTGATTCCTTTTTCATCGATACAATTCTGTATAGAACTAACTTAAGTTTTTACCTTAAAAGTCTACAATGTATAATTTCGACCAAACAAAACATTATTTCAATAATGTGGTCCACAAAGAACAACTGGTTTAATTTAGAAATTGGAGCAAATTTCATATCCAACAAAACTTTAAAGAAATATTCCACATAAATTAAATAAATGAAAACTGATTAAAGTAAGGGTTTATAGACTGTTCTCTGTTCTTAAATAATAAAATTATTATAAAATTTGTTTTTATTGAAACCTTAAAGAAAACTGCTGAGTATCGAACTTAAAGTAATAGAATGAAAAAAATTGTGGCACTCGAGGGCCTGCGGTAAAGCTTTTTCACTGCATTTTTTTATCAACTTTTGCAATTATAATTATTTGTTTATTTTTTATTTATGCAGTATTTTTTTTTTTTTCATTGTGTCAATTTCTTGTATATGCAAAAGTATATACAAAAATAAATTATACCTTTAATAAGACTTATATTTCGTCTTAAGAATTAAACCATAGATAACTAAAGCCTATAATATGCTTTGTAAAAAGTATAAAAATGATTTCTTGAAATTACACATTTTTCATGAAAAAAGCGAAAAAATTAACTTTTTTTTTATTGACATTTACACATCACACTGTCAATATTTTTACATGACAATCTATAATAAATTTTAAGCTTTCAATTTTCACTCATTCATGTTTATACCTCATTTAGACAAAAATCTGGATTTTTTGAATGCAGTCAACTTTCATGAAAAAAATCAAAATAAAACAAACTTTTTTTCTTCCATTGCGATTTGGTCCATTTTTTTATTTGACAACTTATAAGAAATTTTATATCGTTGGAAAGCTTATCATTTCACCTTTAAAAATATGCCTCAAGCATATCTGTACGACACCTACAAAATTACAATTTTAAAAGACAAGCATATCAAAATTAAAACTGAGTTTACGGTACTTTTGGTGGCTAATGTTGGCAAACGATCTCGCACAGTGCAAGATGCGTTCAGTTTATTCTTAAGATATTCCTTCAAAGAGGTGCAATAGACTTTAGGCTAAAGTACAACAGAAAAAAAATTTTTTTTTCTCGATGGATGGCGCACAGTGGGGAACCTTGTATGGGAGAGTGGAAAAAACTCCGTAAAATCTAAAGTACTGGACCGTTTTTGATGAAATTTTCAGGAATAATAGGAAATAAGAAGATAAATCAACACCAGTAATTTCCGCCCACTGCCCCGCCCACTAAAGTGAAAAATGGCTATTTAAGTTGAAAAAAGTCGAAAACTAGTACTTTTGTATGAAATTTAACGAAGACAACGTGACTTGCAGTAACCAAAATATACTTTTCTGAAGGTTTTTAATGTTTTGAAATCGAATCCGAAGTCATAAAAAATTAATCAGCTCCTGTTTTTGAAATATTACCGTTAGAAAATGCAAAAAAAGTTTTTTCTTGACTATTTCGGACCTTATTCTTTTATTTAAGTAAAATTGTCTCAACATATTTAGTAACGGTTTATATAATAACTGCTTTCCTTCTTTCAAGACCTGTTTAAATCTTTTCGATATCTTTTTTACTGCCTGAGATATCTTGAGTTGTTTGGCATGGTATATCTACCATATAAATTATACCGTCATTATCTCCTTTATAATATATGAAGCCGAAACCACCTACTACATTTTAAGATATCTCGGGAAATAAAAAAGATATCGAAAAGATTTAAACAGATCTTGAAAAAAGGAAAATAGTTCTAATAGAAACCGTTATTCACGTTGTATGGGGAACTGGAAAAAACTCAATTAAACCTTAATCACTGAACCGATTTTAATGAAATTTTCAGGCAAGATTAT
Source organism: Episyrphus balteatus (assembly GCF_945859705.1). NCBI lineage: Eukaryota > Metazoa > Arthropoda > Insecta > Diptera > Syrphidae > Episyrphus > Episyrphus balteatus. The sequence continues at coordinate 124,477,559 of NC_079135.1, read as the reverse complement.
TAAAAGCAAGGGAACCAAAATAAGATTTTCTTGCAAGCTTAATTATTGTTTAAGACTTAGGAAGAAATTTAAGAAACAATTTGTAGGTTTTAATTTTAGTCATATCTTTATTTTAGTTTTTTTGTGCTCTGAGGGCCATTTGCTGAAACGAAACTTAAATAATTTAAGTTGAACATAAGCTCCTATTCTCTACTTTTTCCTCTCCGTAAACTGCTACATAAGAGTTTATTTAGAACATAAATGCTTAAGTTTCAATTCAGCAAACGGCTGTGAATCTAATATTCGTAAACCCCAGAAAAGTTTAAATAAATTGCACAAAACGTTGAAAACCGTCCATTTATGTATTTTTCGATTTTTTTTTTTTAATATATAGGTATTTTCACACTAACGTCAGATTTGAATTCATCGGATCAAAAACATATTAAAACATTTATGATTTTTAAAAAAATCTTTCCATTTTTTATTATAATCTGCTTTTTTAGAAAATACATTTTTCACATTTGCTTAGCTTCAAATTGCTCTAAAAAGTTTATTAGGACGAACTAGGATGAGGTTTTTGGTACCAAATGTTGCTGAGATTCAACACTATCATGTGATATGAGTCCGCCCACAGAGGCAAACAGAGGAAGTAGTTAAAACAATTTTTGAACTCAAAATTTCGGAAAATTATAAGTATTCTTAAAATGAAAAATCGAACATTTTTTTTTTTCTGCTAAACTTTTAACTGATATTGTTAAACTGTTTATTTTTAATATATTTACAAAAAAAATTTGTTTGAAAAGTCAAAATTTAACTGATTTTATACCATTTAAAAAATACTCGTATTTGCATCAGTTTTCATAATTTTTCAACTTTGAATACAAATTTCTAAATCTATAAATTTTTTTTGAAAGAAATGCTTTCACATCCTGATTCTACAACATAATTACTGTAAGAAAAACTTCCAACATATAAAAAAATCCAGCTATCACACCAATGAGTTTTTTCCACTTTTTTCCCACTGTGTGGCGCACTGATTGGTGAAAAGTAGGATTTCTGCATCATCATTGTTAGTTTTTCACTTTTAAAACCAGTTTAGGCTTTATGTTTGAAGTAGGTAAAAAAAAATTAAAAATATGAACTCATTTAAATTTAACATTTTAGAACTGTTCGATTTGTCTGTACGTGACGAAGAATGATATTTATGTATAGCGTTTATATGACAACATTGTTAAAAGTTTCTAGATTGAAGTTTTAAGTTTAGAAAATGCAGCAGATTACAAAAAAAAAACTACTTTATAATCTGATATTCTTTCTCCTTTTCAAATCCTAAAACCTAAAAGAAACTAATGAACAGTTTATAGTTTAAGAAACATATTTCCTCTTGAATAAATTTCTTTTTAACTTTACTGAAAATGTGTATTACAAATTCAAAACTTTATCCAAAGAAATGAATATATAAAAAAAACTAGGTATCTCTTTTGCAAACAATCAAAAATATTTATCTTTCCTCCATTTAAAAGGAAGAAGAAGTAAAAACAGTAGAGAAAAAAAAATTCTAAAAGAAAAATAAATATAAAAATAAAAATTAAAAAAAAAAAAAGAAAAAAAAACAAGTTAAAAGGAATTTTATTTTCCTCTTTGTCGGTTAGAAGAATTTCCATGGCAGTGCATAAAACTTTACCCTTCCGTGCTACTTTGATTACCTCACATAAAAATAAAGAGAAAAAAAAAAAAAAACAAACTGAAACTATCCTACAACCGTGCCAAACTCTGTCTAGGTATACCCTTATATAGCTGCGCTGCAAAACTTACACAATATTTCCTCCTCTATCGACCTAATTTGTGGGAATTCCAAGTGCAAACAAAAGTACCTATATAGTCCCTACCAACTACTGCAACATTTTTGCATCCTTTCTGCAGACCAACCATAACCATAGCCTAGCCATCAGCCCCCCCTCGCCCAACATTCCGAGTTTTTCAAATGAAAAAAAGCTAAAGCAAAAAAAAAAAAAAAACCTCAGTCCAAGTATAAAATTGCTTGAATCAGGATAATATTATGACTATCCCAGCATTCAACCAGAGATATAAAAACCTCTCTAGTAAACCAGCAATACGAGGAAATGAGAAAAAAAAAAAAACGAACAAAAAAAATTCTACGACAAAATTGGGTCAATCCGACGTGATTACTCCCAGTCCCACATATTCGCATATTTCATCTCAAATTACAAACATTCATATAAATTTTACTGCAAAGGTTGTGGGAATTCCCTCGGAATCCTTTAAATCTTTTCTGATGCTGCTGCTGCTAGTCGAGTCGAGTACCTCTTTTATAACTCCCTCAAGCCACCAAGCAGAAGCACCAACAACAAAACGAAGAAGAATGGAATGCAACAAAAAAAAAACTTCATTTTAAGCGAACGTTACTTTCATTCCTAATGAAGTCCTTTTCCGTATAACGACAATGTGTATGCATAAAGTGCAACCTCTCATTTCACGTGGGCATTTCACAACCATCTGGCTTAGCGTTACTGATGCTTGTGCTTGGTTTGGTTGTGCTGGACGGCTAGAGAAGAGATTTTATTCTTCCACACAAGGACACCATCCTCTTATTTTTTAAGTACTTTCGGCCATATGCCATCAAAGTGGTCGTTTTTAAATGCCACTATACTACACAACTAGTGTATACATGGGTTTGGTTTGTGTATATGTCATTACCACCGCGTAGGTATTGTCGTCCTTTTTACTTTTTTTTTGTGAAAGACGCCATGCGGAGAGTAGCAGCAACACAAAGAAAGAAAAAAAACTCTCGAAGCTAACGGAGCTTGTCGTTGTCGTCCTAATGGTGTGTGTCTGTCCCACAGGAAGCATCATATACTAAAGGACATAAAAACTACAAGGAAGCTTCTCAAAAGTTTTACAAAGAATTTTGCAAACGACAAAAATAACATTAGAATATGATCTGCTTTTGAAGTTTATTTTTATTTTTATTTTTTTGTTGGTGCTATCTACTTTGCTCTCTCTCTTTGAAGTTGAAGTGTATTAAAAGTTTTTTATCATTATTTTTTTTTTTTTTTTGTCAAATGGAAAGAATGTATTCAAAAGCGAAAATTGGTCGTTTGCATTTATGTACTTGTATACAACATGCATAAAATATATTTTACTTTATTTTTTACATTCAAAATATATGTGTATTTGTAAGAAAATAAGCTCGCAGTTGGTAGAGTTATAAAATCAAGAGTTTATTGCAATTACTGCCAAGGAACGCGAACTAAAAATTTATTACCTATAGTTTCTCCATTACACTGTTGAAAGTAAAATTCCACATCAATTTTTTTAATGGAAAGTTTAAAAAAAAAAATATTTGAAAATTGTCTAAAAGCCAATAATGAAAAGTTAAAAAGATCAATAACACATCTTTCCACCAATTGATAGTGTTTGCTTCCAAAAAGAACTAAAATACAATGTTTGATCACCTGTAACTTGTTTAATTTTCACTCCAAAAAGAGGATAGTAATGTTTTTAAAGCTGGCAAGGTCTGCCATAGGGGGAATTTCCTAACGGTTAGGTACTAAAATGTAGGTAAATACACGGTTAAAAATTCTGGAGTATTTTTTTAATATTTTTTGGGTTACATATTGGTCCAAACCAGAAATGTATTAGAATTTAATACATGACAAATATTAAAATTTTTTAGTTAATACAAAATGTATTAAAATTTAATATAGTTGTATTGAAAAATAATACGGATCACTAGTGTGAAGCAGTTACGTGGGATAGTTATGATCCCCTCGACATCGAGATCATAACAGCGCCGAGAAAAAGGAAGAAGAAGATTGAAAAATAATACAGTTTATATTAGAATTTAATACCAAATGTATAAAATTTCAAGTATTACATATTAAAATTTAATCTTTTTATATTAATATCTAATAAGAATTTTATTAAAAGATAATACAAAAATATTTCAATTCAATACCAAATATATTTAAAGTTAATAAGATGTATTCTTCTTCCAAAATTCATTACTGAAAATAAAAATTAATCATAAATAGGTATATATGTATAATAATGGTGATATGTATTTTTATTGTGTAAAATCTTATTGCCGATCAAAATTCATCTGCAATGTATGCATTTTGCTTCGAAAAAACACAAAGCGCCTTCAAATTAGTACAAATTTACAATTTTTAATTTAAATTTTTTTTAAAAAAGGTACCTTCCTCAAACATCGAATTGTTTTTATTTTAAAATGGCTGCGGCTGTCGTTTGATTAAAATTTAATATTCTTGTATTACAATTTAATACTTTTTATATTAGTTTTTTAATAAATTTGTATTATATTTTAATACAATTGTATTAAAATGTAATACAATTATATTAAAATGTAATACAATTATAATACAATATATTAAAATGTAATAAAAAAAATATTACAATAATAAAATCTAATACAGCGGTGTTAAAATTCATACAAGATTAGAATTTAACCCACGGAGGTTATTTTTCTAATAATTTTTGTATTACAAGTAGTAAACTTAATACTTAACCCTCTGTAGGCACACCTCTTTTTTGTGACGTGATAGGCACACGGGTGTGAATTTGGTTTATACTTTTTCATGTCGCTAGAACTTTTTTCGGTCACAATATTTTATAGAGAATCAAGTATGAAATTGATGTAGAATACTCCGAGGAATTCGAATATTGTATTCACAATTCCGAAAAAAAATATTTTCACCCTTATAAAGATACTTTTTTGTGACCATTTTTTTTGAAAAATCGTAATTTTTTTATTTTTGTCCTGCCAAATTCGCACCCGTGTGTCGACAGAGGATTAAATATTGAAATTTAATACAAAAAGATTAATAATAATTTTAATATTTTGGAAGTATTAAAATGTAATATTTTTTGTATTGAAAATTGCTTTGATAAAAGAGCTGTATTAAAAAATACTCCAGAATTTTTAACCGTGAGTGTACCTAGTATCTGTACTCAGTCCAATGCAATGTTTTGCTTAGTACAATGCTGCACATGCATTCAGTACAATCGGTTTAAGGAATCATTAATGCATTCCCAAGCAATTTTTGGATCACATATAAATATGTATTAAGATGGGTCAAAAAAATGGAAATTCGTTTTTTTTTTTATTTGGTACTTCGAAAACTCGATTGCTAGACACCTCTAGAATATACTCACCAAATATGAGCTCTTTATCTTAATGGGAAGGTCCTCCGCTTTTTAATTTTCCATTTTTACATCAAGCTTCTACTAAAAATAAAAATATTTTTTTTATTAATTGAATTTTTAGCCAATTTTTTTACATATTCTTGTAGAAAATTGAACGCTCTACAAAAAAGGTTGAATACACTTTTTTGAATTATCTAACCGTTTAGTAGATATTTGAGGTCCAAAAATCGAGAAAATCTTTAAAAATTCGTTTTTTGTTCTTAATTTTGTAATACCTAAATTGAAAAATTATAATAATCAAACGCGCATGACATATTATTGTAGGAAGCAGATTGCTCCACAAAAAAGGTCTTATTAACTTTTTTTATTAATCTAACCATTTGAAAGATATTCGAGGTCAATGTTAAACAAAAATATAAAAACTTTTTTTACTTTTCAAAATTTTCTACTTCACTGAAAAGTCATTATTATTAAATTAGTAAGATGGATTATTGTAAGGGCTTAAATGTTCTACAAAAAAGTCCTTGGCATCAAATTGGTTGCTTTAACCGTTTAGAAGATATTCGCATCCAAACCAATGCCCACTGATTTCAATAGTTTTATTATGGTTCCTATGCATTGCGACTTGGATGCGAATATCTTCTAAACGGTTAAAGCAACCAATTTAATGACAAGGACTCTTTTGTAGAAAATTTAAGCCCTTACAATTATCCATCTTACTAATTTATTAATAATGACTTTTCAGTGAAGTAGAAAATTTTGAAAAGTAAAAAAAGTTTTTATATTTTTGTTTAACTTTGACCTCGAATATCTTTCAAATGGTTAGATAAATAAAAAAAGTTAATAAGACCTTTTTTGTGGAACAATCTGTTTCCTACAATAATATGTATGTCATGCGCGTTTGATTATTATAATTTTTCAATTTGTTACAAAATTAAGAACAAAAAACGAATTTTTAAAGATATTCTCGATTTTTGGACCTCAAATATCTATACTAAACGGTTAGATAATTCAAAAAAGTATATTCAACCTTTTTTGTAGAGCGTTCAATTTTCTACAAGAATATGTACAAAAATTGGCTAAAAATTCAATTAATAAAAAAAATATTTTTTTTTTAGTAGAAGCTTGATGTAAAAATGGAAAATTGAAAAGCGGAGGACCTTCCCATTAACATATAGAGCTCATATTTGGTGAGTATATTCTAAAGGTGTCTAGCAATCCAGTTTTCGGAGTACCAAATCAAAAAAAAACGAATTTCGATTTATTTGACCCACCCTAATATGTATTTTACATAAGAGTTTTGTTATTGAATTGTTTGTTATATGGTCCAATACAGAATTTCGTTTATCAAATAATCCAAACCAATATGCAAATCCTTAAAGGAATTCCGATGTGTTTTTATTGTGTTCCATCTTTCACAACATTCAGTATTAGTCCTTTTACATTGTTCATCGTCCTTATAAAAATCGAAAAAAAAATCCAATTCAATTTATGCACCCCCTCACAATATTCAAACAATTGACCCTTCATATAAAAGAAGAAAATACAATATATTCCCTGACAATATCCAACACATAGCTTTCCTCTATGTAACTCTCACAGCAAGAAACTTCAATATTATATCCCCTATTCGATGTCTTTTAATATCCGTTCACTCTCAGATCACAATTTTTATCTTATATCTCCGTAGGGAATATTGTGTGTTTTCTCTCAAAATCATGTTGTTTTTATTTTTTGTACGTTTTTGTTTGTTTTCAAGTTTTTTTTTTTGCTTTCTTTTTGTGTCATCATCGCAAAGAGAAAAAAAAAATTGACCAAAGGACCAAAGGGCCTGGCATCATCAGCAAAAACCAACATTGTCGAATTTCTTCTATCAAAGTCAAAACAATTTCACACACTCTACTACCCCCAAGGACATAGAAAATAACATCCCCTTTGCGCAATGACACTTTCTCCATTAGCTTAACACCTTTAGTTGTCATTTAAGGATATTTTACTTAATTCAATTTAAGGATTACTTTTACAAATTAAACTTTGTAAAGAAAATTTAAATACTACACCCTACGTAGAACCCAATGAAACAAGAATAAACCTATTTCGACGATACATAATACCCGACCCGTATAAATGTATGTATGTTAGCTTTTGTGATACATTATCTCCTTAATAACTTCTCTTTTGCCACAAAATTAACACAATCAAGTCAGTTCTCCTTGCCTGACTTGCCTGCCTGCATACAATTTTGTGTAAAGCCAAAGCCCCCCCCAATTCCAATCCCACATCAAATTCCCAATTGATTTAGTCGGTATCAAGTCCGCAAAACAATACGAATCCAACCATACTCGTATATGTATGAACCTACATCCCTTTACTGCATGATGTGAATATCCTGCCACTTAATCCTGGTGTGTGTGCGGTTGCATGTTTTGAGTAATCGAAATGTATTTCATGAATAAAAGCGCAAAAGTTAAGGATATCTTGTGTACCTATATTAACCCTCAGAGCCAAAAATATGTATAAAAAAATATCCTATGCCTGCCTGCCTGCCTGCCCATTGGGATATGTTTACAACCTATGTGTATAACAGGTGAATCTCTAATATCGGAAAGGTTAACCCAGGGTATCTGGTTTGGAAGAAATATGTAAATGTCAAAAACCAAAAATATAGGTCACAAAACTGGAAAAGAACATCCATGTGACAAAGTTTTAGAGCCTATGCATGTTTTTGAAAATATCAAAACTTTAAACCAGAATCTTATCTCATTTCAAAAAACCTTAGTTTGAAGAAAATTTATAGGTAACCGATGAAATTTACAAAAAATCAAAGTCTAAAAAAAAAACAAACCCATTGCTTGGCAGTATTTTAACTTAAAAATTAATAAACCAGAGGTTACCCGTTAAAAATAAAATGCACGACTGGGGTCGCACGTACTTGCTCTTATGCTTAAAGTTACTCTAATGTTAAAGCTTTTTATTCAAGAAAATTAAGAAAATTAAAAATTTGATATTTTCAAGAAATTAAAAAAAATAAAATCTGTTTTTATAATTAATTAAATACCGTTTTAAATGACCTTTCACAAAAAACCAAGTATGCATGTTTACTTCTTATATAGAAAGGAATTTTTAGAAAAAAAATTTCGAAAATCGTTAGAGCCGTTTTTTTAAAAAATAATTTTTTATATATAAAAATTTTCTAACATTTTTCAAAAAAAAAGTTGGTATGCCATTTTGAAGAAATAATTTATTTACGCATAAAAACGAAATTTCAAAATTTTTCATAAACCCGTTTTCAAAAAATTGATTTTTCAAAAAAAAATTTTGAAATATTTTTTAAAAATCCAAAAATGAGTTTTTTGAAATTTTTCTAAAATTTTAATATCACCTTCACCTAAACGCTCTTGTATAAAAATTTTCGTTGAAATCGGGGTTATCTTGAACGAGATATTCATAAATCAAAAAAACCGTTCTATGACAGGTACCGTTAATAAAGGTAAAAAAAATATTAAAATATCAAAAATTTTAATCCAAATCGTTAGACCCGTTTTTGAAAAAAATTAACTTTTCTATTTCCGTTATATGACAGGTACCGTTAGTTTTGGTCCTAAAAAAAAATTCGAATTTGTCCTCTAGGCCTAGGGAATCACCCAAAACTGTTAACTACCAAGTTTGAACAAAATCACTCGAATAGTTTAGGCTGTAGCTCGAGGTACATACAGACAGACAGACAGACAGACAGACAGACAGACAGACAGACAGACAGACAGACAGACGGACAGACAGACAGAATTGCCGGACCCACTTTTTTGGCATTCTCCATCATCGTAATGTCATGTAAAATTGTTATCTCGAGTTCGATTTTTTTTACGAATCCTAAACTTGCCCTATAGTACCTATATCGCAAGTAAAAAAGAAATATTTAAAGTCAGAATTTTAAATCATAGATTACCCAATTCGGAGAAAAAATAATGATCACCCGTCCAATTAAAAGAAATCAAAATTGGACGTTTCCAACGTTAAAAAATTCTTCGATTTTTCGTTATTTGTGACTTGCTTTGATGTTGAGTAACTCCCTAAATTAATTTTGAAATGTCAAAGTAACTTGTGTCTTTCCGAATCAATAACAATAAGGGAATAGCTCACACGAAATTGTATCAAACGCGTAATCGTTAACAGAAAGCTAATTTAAATCTATTATAAAATCAGCTAAAAAAGATAATATCAAATTTTATGAACCGAGAATTTGAAAATTGCTTTCAACTTTCATCCAGAAGTTATAAAATTAACAAAGCTTTCGGCACCACCGACTAGGAAATGCTAAAACAAATGGGCTGATAGCAACAAAGAGGTGGCGTTTTCGATTGTTACTCATAGATTAGACAAATTCAATCCTAAGTGGGCCTTAGGTCTGGTTTATAAGTTTTTTCTATCTTGTCTCCGCGACCGTGTTTACAGTCTTCTTCAGGGAGAGTATTCTATCTTCTAATTTTAAGGGGTTGGGTTCGATATCCCGCTTTTTATATTCCCGTTTTTTTAAATCCCGCTTTTAAAATCCCGTTTTTCATTATCCCGCTTTTTATAATCCCGCTTTTTAAAATCCCGATTTTTATAATCCCGTTTTTATTATCCCGATTTTGCAAGCAAAACTAGTTGTTTAATTTTAAAAAATCGCGCGATTTTTTAAATAAAGTTTCAGAAGAACAATCAAATCGTGATAATCCCATAGATTAATAATAACTTAAAATGATCACAACACTTGAAATTAAGTACACACTACATAATCAAAAGAAATTTCATTTAAATGAATGAATGAATTTCAACTTATATTTGGATGAATTTCAACAATTTTGATATTTAAATAAATGAAATTTCTTTTACTTGTGAACACAATTTAAGGCCTTAATCATTTTATGTTTTTATAAAAGAAATACCGTTTTCAGAATGTGTTGAAGGTAAATATTGTGTAGGCCTTACAACGCAAAAAAATTAGTTTTACTAATTTTTTTGTCTATTTCTCATGATTTTTTTATTTGTGAATTAAGCATGTATTTTGTAAAAAAAAATCGGGATTTTCGGGATTTGACGAGATTTTAAAATGCGGGATTTCAGGCGACGGGATTTTGAAACTTTTCTTCGGGATTTTCGAAAAACGGGATTTTAAAAAGCGGGTTTCCGATACGCTCCCAATTTTAAGAATTTAATCTTAAAAATTTTAAGTTTTTGTTTGTTTTGGTTTGTTTTTATTTTTAAATATTTTAAAACTTCAAAAAATTCAAAGTCTTGAAAAAGACGTTTCAAATCATCGACATTTCAATGATTTGAAACGTCTTTTTCAAGACTTTGAATTTTTTGAAGTTTTAAAATATTTAAAAATAAAAACAAACCAAAACAAACAAAAACTTAAAATTTTTAAGATTAAATTCTTAAAATTAGAAGATAGAATACTCTCCCTGAAGAAGACTGTAAACACGGTCGAAACGTCGCGTCGGAGACAAGATAGAAAAAACTTATAAACCAGACCTAAAGCCCACTTAGGATTGAATTTGTATTCAAAAATAAGGTCACGAAGATAGGAATTATCATAGATTAGACGTTAGAGTATGTTCCAAACCAATGGAAAGTCGCAAAATTTTATTCGTCTTTTAAAACCTGACAAACCACATAAACTGAAATCGCACAGGCCCATTTTGCTCTTTCCTGAATAATCGAGAGCTATTAAGATTAAGAGAACATTTCTAAGTAAAAAATCAAAGAAAAAGGTCTAACACCTGAACACGATTTCGGGTTTAAAACTATCTGGAAAGTAATTCGACTAATGTAACTAACTTGATTCAATTCCATTCAAAAGATTGGTTTCTTTTATCCTCGTTATGAAGGCTTTATAACGAACGATTTGAATGTACACAATTTTTTGTGGCTTGCTTTTCTGGCAACAATCGAAAAAAGCATGCTTAGATCTTCGCTAACTGAACTCTACCTAACTCACCTGGTTTAACAGACGTTGATGGTCGAGTCGAAAACATTTTAGATCATGATATTCGCTTTAAGAACTTGAACTGCTAAATATGCGTCCTTATATTAACGTTCACTCTAGGGGAAATATGATAGCAAAAACATGTTCTATTCCGGATGTAAAATTTTACCCGAATAGGGTTAAAACTATCAAACAGAAAGAAAACTAGTTGCAATTTGTGCTGTAAGGAGGTTTATACATATACTTTTTTTCGCACCTTTCAATAAAAGTCATATTGGATTGAAAAAAGCCTAAATTCGCAAAATTAATTATGGTGTGCCCCAAGGCTCCGTCTGACTTTCTTTAACATTTTTATAAATGATTTTTTTCTGAAACTTCTAATCCAGTCTTCTCATGTTCTTTGGGTGTGAATCTAGCAGGGAATAATTGTATAGCATTGTCCAATGGTGAATAAGAATGTTGCTATCCATGTGTAGTACTTTCATCGAGGAAACCATATAACTTTCCGTTCTTATGTCGTTTTCTATTGACTTTTGAGATTTGTGTGTAAAATTCTCAGATTTTCCACTGCAAATAGGATATGAAATCTAGTTTTGTAATTGTGTGCGAAATCTGTGCGTATAAAAAAAATAAAACAACAACAAATGTTCAGACAAATGTCAAACCGAGGAGTGTGTGTGAAAGTGCGTGTGTTTGTATGCGTGAATCTTGATAAAAATCCAGAATCAGATTCTTGAATCTCAGATTCATTTTTTTATCATTTTTTTGAATCTCAAGACGCAAATAGATCATGAAATCTGAGATTTGTCCACTATTTTCCCTCTTCACCCCCCCTTTCAGCTGTCAAATTCACAAATCTCATTCTGAGATTCGTCAATAGAAAACGACATTAGTATGTGAAAAATAAACACAATTTTTAAAACATATTTCCAAAGTATTTTTCTTCTGATCTAGAGATTTAAAGGGAATAAGTGCACTGAATGGGTACCGCAAGGTAGTGTTTTAGGTCCAATTTTGTTCCAGAAATCGATAATTCAAACATTCCAATAGAATATTTGTAAAAATCTTAACCGATCAAATAAGTGCGTTTGTATGCGAAGGTAAACCTTTCGATTTTGTGCGAACTTTTCCCAGGAAGCAACTTACAACACCTAATATTACTTAAAAAAAAAAAAATTTCAAGACAGAACTTAAACTGGAAGACCTTTTTTCTTATTTTTGGTTAATGTGGTTAATGTGGGATATTAATTTCCAAAAGTGAAAGCTTTTCAATATTACAAATTTTTAATACTTTCGGAAAGCTTCCTTTTTTAGAACAAAAATTTTAAAAATTAGACTTCAATACTTGGTACTGTTTACAAACTTTAGAAGAGGTTTCTAAAATGAAGCAGCATTTCATCCTTAAAGTGAGTCTCCACTGTAATCAACATGGATAATTTTTTTTATTTTTATTATAAACTCAACCGCCTATTTTTATTTCCATCCTATCCGGGGTGTGGTATCAACAACGAGGTGAAGCGCGCGGTTTATATAATAGCCTGGGTTCGATTGCCGCACGAACTTTGAAGATTGGAGCTTAATTTCATTTTTATGGTATGTAGTACCTACCTTCACCAAACCATTCTCTACCGCACCTAACCGAGAATCTGAGGGAGACATTTAACTTTAGCGCGAGAGTAGAGAAAAAAAAAGGGTGGAAAAATGTTGTGTTCGCACACAAACTTTGTCACCATCACCGAATCGAGGATGAAGTTACTTTTATGGTGATGGTATAAACTCTGGTTGGTGTTGGTGGTGCTGCTATCTACTCTCTGTGGGGTGACCGTCAACCAAAAGTTGTCTGTTTTTTTTTTTTGTTTGCTTTAGGTGTTAATTTTGGATTCATCCGTTAGAGAGAGTGTCCCACTTGACCTCTTTTCAGTTTATTTTTTGGGGGAAATTATGTGACATTAATTTTAGAATAAACCTTCCTTATTTTTCGGTTTAGGGGTTTTCCATATTTTAATCTTCTGTCGCAGGTGAGAATGAAGTGATGGGTAAGCAAGTACGTGTATGGACGTTTTTAACCAAATTAAGGGTAAAAAAAAGACGTCAGTGTTAAAAAAAAAACTGTCAGATTAAATTTTAGACAAAAAGAAGAATAAAAACGGATGTTAAACAGCTGATAAAATGAATTGAAACCGGAAAAGTCAGTTCATTATTATCAGATCTAACCATAGTTAAGTTAGGCGTCTAGCAAAATTTAGGTAATTCATAAAATTTCCATCGGGCAAACCTTGGAATTATTTATTTTTATAGAATACCTTTCTAGTCTTGGCTAGTTTTGGCAGATTTATCTGTGATTTATAATGAATTTGTGGACATTTTCGTAGATATATTATTTTGGTTTCTATCTAAATAATTTATTTTAATATGCGTTCTTAAACAGTCTTTTCAAGCTTATCTTTTTAGCGTCTTTAAATAATTTATTTTCCTTAAAAACCTTGAGCTTACTCTTATCCTCTTATGTTTCTTATAAATTATGAGTATGAATATTGTGGGAATTTTCAAGATTATAAAGAACTACAGAAATAAAGTTATTTCCTTTTATCAAACCAGAATGCAAAAAACATTGCATGGTTAAACTTATCAAAAGATAAAAAAAAAACGTTTATATTTTGTATGAAAAAAAAAATTTATACCCGATAAGGTTAAAGATAATTTTTAACAATGCATTATGTATTTTAAGAACCAGATTATATTGTTTGCGTGGTATTATTTTTTTTTATCTTTCTTTACTCTCACGGTCAACGCTGCTTTTAGCATTTAAACAGAGGCATACTTTGACATACGTTGACATTAAAAACGCAAAAAAGTTAAGGTATATGATATTCTGTATGTTTCAAATTTTACGCCAACATAGAATTCATTCAGGTTAAAAATTGAACGGGTAAACGCATGAAAAAAGTTTAAAGTTATTGACTTGTTGGAAAACATGAGAAAACTCTAGCTACGAAATAGAAAATTGATAATATCTAATTCAAGAAAACGGGCGGTAACCACGCGCCCTGATTAGAAAATCTCATATATTTTAAATGCTTCTATTTTCCAAAAAATCAGCTCTGTCAAAATTCAAAACCCTAAGATGATCAAAAGTGGTACACAATGTGTGTTATAAATAATTCTGCGGAAATGCGTCGTTACGTCAAATTACCGATTTTTCCCGTGTCTGTACTACAAGATCAATGAGTGAGTGATCTAGTCCGTTACGGTTTTTGTGATTTTTGAAGGCATATATTTCAGGAACTACCTTCTCAACTCATTTTAAGTAGGTGAAATTTCCGGAAGTGATTGCTTTGGACTAGTACCTAATAACAAAAATGTAAGGAATTTGAAATTTCACAATTCTTTAGTATAGAACTAAGAGGGGATACAAAATGGCCCAAGTTGAATCCTGTAAATAAGGGTGTAGTGCCAAAAGCTGCTAATAGGATCCATAAAGTTCCTAAAAAAAATTCTGGTGAAAGGGTGTTTTTTCTGAAGGGCTAAGTGAGAAAGATTTCTTAATAGCTGACATAATTTTGTTTAAAGAATTTCGGTTGTTATAAGTTAAAGGGTGTTTTTATTAAAGAAAAGATAAAATTCAGAATGTGTACCATAAAATCAGAGACAAAAAAGGATACCCCAATGAAAATTGGCTTAAAATGTTTCATTTACAAAAGATATCATGAATCTATGTAGTATTTAAAAATATTTTTGTTTAAATGATTGTTTTTTGGGGAATAAGGAAATCTGCGATAAGTTTTGGAAAAATTTATGTATGTTACCCTAACGAACTTAACCCCTTTTAGCCCCATGTGACATACATATCTGTTACAAGCCAACAAAGATCCCACAAAAAATTCAAAAACTACATTTTTCTTCTTTTGTAGCTCAAGAATTCAAATAAATGGCACCAATAGTTTTTAATTGGCAGTTAATGTTGAAAGTTAGGCTTTTTTTTTAAACAAGAAAATTTGTGTAAAAAATACGAAATTCAGAAAAAAATATTTTTCCTGCATAAACTAACGGGGTTTTATTTTTGGATTTTTGGAATGCGCCTAAAAATAAATACTAGATAGTTTTTTGTTTGAAAGGAGATTGGGCACTTTTGTATGGGACGTGGCCCATCGGTGTAACACATTGTGACATACATCAAATGAAAGGTCTCGATGAGTGTATTATTTTTTTATATGGGCAAAAGTCTGTATCTCGTGCAGGGAAAGTGCAGTGATGCATTTTATGTTCAAAAATGTATGTAATAAAATTCAGAAAAGTATACATTTTAACTAGACGCTCGATTTAATGGATTCAAAAACATTACATAACTGTGTTGGAAGCTCAATTGGGCTATTCCATCACCAGTTTTCACCCATGATGCAATGCATTTTTCGCTTTTAAGAACACTTTTGTATGGGACGTGGCTCATTGGTGTAATATATTGAGACACACATCAGATGAAAGATCACAATGAGCGTATTATTTCTTTGTATGGACAAAAGACTATCTCGTGCAGAAAAAGTGCAGCGGTGCATTTTATGCTCAAAAATAAATGTAACACATTGAGACTTACATCAAATGAAATAGTACTGATGAGCGCATTATTTCTTTAAATGGACACAAAACTCTATCTCGTGGAAGGTGCAGTGGTGCATTTTATGTTGAAAAATGTATTCAAGGTTATTCTACATGTTTGTGTTGTTAGAACAAAATAAATTGCACCACTGGGGTCGCACGTACTTGCTCTTATGCTTAAAGTAATTATAATGTTAAAGCTTTTTATTCAAGAAATTTAAAATTTGATATTTTGAAGAAATTTCATAAGTAGTATACAAAAATTAAATCTGTTTTTATAATTAATTAAACTCCGTTTTAAATTATCTTAAAAAAAAAAACAAATATGCCATTTTATTTCTTGTATAAAAAGGTATTTTTAGAAAAAAATTTTCGAAAATTGTAGGAGCCGTTTTTTAAAAAAATAATTTTTTATGTATACAAATTTTTTAACATTTTTCAAAAAAAAAGTTGGTATGCCATTTTGAAGAAATAATTAATTTACACATAAAAACTAAATTTCAAAATTTTTCATTGATCCTTTTTCAAAAAATTGATTTTTCAAAAAAAAATTTTGAAATATTTTTTAAAAATCCAAAATTGCGTTTTTTGAAAATTTTCTAAATTTTTAATATTATCTTTACTTACACACGTTTGTGTAAAAATTTTCATTTAAATCGGGTTTATGTTGTACTAGATATTCAGAAACGAAAAAAACCATTCTATGACAGGTACCGTTAATAACGGTACAAAAAATATTTTTTTTATTTAGAAAGTTGGCTCTTATGTGTAGTACTACACACAAAAATTTTAATCAAAATCGTTAGAGCCGTTTTTGGAAAAAAATTAACTTTTCTATTTCCGTTATATGGCAGGTACCGTTAGTTTTGGTCATAAAAAAAAAATTTCAATTTCCCCTCTAGGGAATCACCAAAAACTGCTAACTACCAAGTTTAAAGAAAATCACTTCACTCTTGTAGGCTGCAGCTCCAGATAGAGACAGACACACAGACAGACAGACAGAATTGCCGGACCCACTTTTTTGGCATTCTCCATCATCGTAATGTCATGTAAAATTGTTATCTCGAGTTCGATTTTTTTTACGAATCCTAAACTTGCCCTATAGTACCTATATCGCAAGTAAAAAGGTGGAGAAAAGACTAAATCCATGCCGTATGGTTTGTAGTATACTCCGTAAACTTAAATTATTTTAAAACCAACAAGGTAGTTTCGCTCACGACTTCAATGTACAGATGATCATATACTTAGGTACTCAAACATTTTTTGTTATTGCATTTCATAAATCCATAAAAACCGATAAATGCATTTTTTGAAAATTAAAGCAGTTAATAGATAAGTTCAACAGAACACCGTTATTATAATGTTTTTGAATCAAGTCAATCGAGCATCTAGTCAAAATGTATGCTTTTCTGACTTTTATTAGATACTGCACTTTCCCTGCACGAGATACAGATTTTTGCCCTTATAAATAAATAATACACTCATCGAGAACTTTCATTTGAAGTATGTCTCAATGATTTACACAAATGAGCCACGTCCCATAAAAAAGTGTTCTAAAAACCGAAAAATGCATTGCGTCATGGGTCAAAACTGGTGATGGAATAGCCCAATTGAACTTCCAACACAGTTATGTAATGTTTTTGAAACAATTTAGTCGAGCGTCTAGTTAAAATGTATACTTTTCTGAATTTTATAACATACATTTTTGAACATAAAATGCATCACTTCACTTTCCCTGCACAAGATACAGACTTTTGCCCATATAAATAAATAGTACACTCATCGAGACCTTTCATTTGATGTATGTCTCAATATGTTACACCAATGGGCCAAAATGCCCAGTCTCCTTTCGCATTTACATATATACAAAAATAAATTATTTAAACTTATTTATTTACTCCGTAAATTTCGAAATAACTAAGTATATAATGAATAAGATATTGAATTTAAAAAAAATACTTGTTTTTTTTATAGCTAAAGGCAAGTCGATCGACATTATTAATTTTAAAACTTGCGATCTTGGGTTACAAGGGGTTAAAAAAAATTTTACGAATAAAATAAGTCTACATTTCTTTCATGTGAAAGGGTTTTTTTTTAGTGTACACCCAGAGAAAAAACGCATAGTAATTTTTAATCCGTTCTACATTGAATCAATGGTGAAAAATATATTCAATAATTTTCTAAAAATCGTCCTATGGTTAACTTACAGTTTGTCACATAAATTTTTATAGGTGAGATGGCACAGTGGTAAAGCACAAGCTTGACAACCCAGGTATAGCAGGTTCGATCCCCAGCGGATGCCAGTTTTACTTTTTTTTTATTTTTTTTTAATGTGTGAACAACTTAGATTTAAGTTAATAATAATGGTACCCTATTGAAACCCACGAATTATGTTATATTTAGGCTTGAAAGCAAGAATCTAAAAAGTCTATAAGAATATCATGGTTAAAAAGACTCTAAAAAATATAGTTTTGGATGAAAGGGTGTTTTTTTATTAAATTAGGGAGTTAATTCTGACTGGTTAAAAACTTAAGCCTTTCATTATTATATTTAAAGTCCCCATTAAAAATTAAAAAACTGTCAAATCTCCTACAAATCTTAAATTTTTTTCTTTTAAAATGGCGACTTTAAATTAAATGGAGTGTGAATAAATTGGGCCTAAGTTTTTATGAAAATGTTCTATTTGTAAAATGAGAACAAAAAAAAGAACCTATAGGTCAAAGGGTCTTTTTTTAGTGCAGGATTGCGTTCAAAATCTCTATATTTCTCTTGCTAAAAAAAAACACCCTATTTTTATTTTTAGACTCTTATATTTCTTATTCTTTTTTAATGCCTATTTTATATGTATTGCATAATATGAAAGTCAATTTTTAGCATTTAAACGACAAACTTCGTAATGTTTCTTTCAAAGTTTTACTCAAAATGTAATTTTATGAATGCAAAAATTAAAGCTACACCGAAAAAAAAAACCAATATCAATTTAACATTTTTTAAATATCAAAATAACATTTCTTAAATATAAGCCAAAAATGCTCTATAAAATGTGTTTAATGATATTTAAAATGTTAAAACAACATTTTTATTATCAGGATGATATTTAAATGTCACATATTGGAAATTTTTTTTGATATTTTATTATCATTTTTTCATATCAATTTCTCATTCCAAATTATTGAAAAATATTAAATACAAAATTCTTAATGTGTTCTAATTTAAAGGCGCGTTGTGTTTTTTCGAAGTAAAATGTATGATTTACTGATAAAATTTGATCGGCACTAAGATTTTACTTCACATAGTTTGGGAGAAAATAACAAAACAATTATATCACCTATAATAGAAAAAATAATATGATCATTATTTTGTAAAGAATATTCCCTTTCAGTAATGTTTTGAAAAAAGAAAGAAAATTCTTTTAATAATAAAAATAATAAAAAAGAAAAGGAAAGAAATAGGTTTCATTATAATAAACTAAAACGTAAAATCTAGTCAACATTGATATTTTAACTGTCAAAGTGAAATTTTCACTATCCACTTAAACTTAAAAAAATGTCAAAATGATATTTTAATTGTCAAAGTGAAATTTTCACTATCCCATCTGAAATTAAAAAATGTGAAAATGATATGATAAAATATCAAAATTGATATTTTAATTGTTGGACGACTTTTGTCACTGAAAAATGTTAATTTGATAGCTGTTATTATCAATTTTTTTTTTCGGTGTATATAAAATGACATCAATCAAAATATTCTTCTTCATACAAAATAACTTTGAAGGCATTTCCCAAGTGATAAATAAACGATAACTAAGGTCATAATAAAAAAACTTTAGGGTTAAAGAGATATTTTGTATAATAAATCATTTCAACATTATGCATGTACGTCAAAACTTAATGAAATAAAGTTATAAGTGATGGCCACTAGAAAATTTATAGAATTTTGATAACAAAATTTATTGTGGCTCTTCAAAAAAAAAAAAAAAATGTGTACAATAAAAAAAAACTTCAAATAAAACGTCAATTGAAAACATTCAACATTTTGTCATCAAAAAATAAGACGTGACTATTTTCAATTTTATTAACACCTTTAAAATTTATATTTATTGCGGAAATACATGCTATTTTGTAAAACTGAACACGTGCCATTCTCATCGTCATCATCATCATCATCATCGTGTTGTTACAATGTTGTGTAGAGTAGAGTAGGAATGTAAATAATCATAAAAACTTATTTTATTGAACACGATATAACAGTATAAACAATTTCAATTATACGTCTATGTACGATTTCAAATTCAATTCAATGACGACTAAAATAAAAATTGAATATTAGAAAATAATAATTGAATAGAAATTTGAATGAATATAAAAATGAACTTTTAGTACGAATAGGCACGAAACATAATTTGTTTTTCACCAGAAATCAAGAGTTTTCAATGAATTTTGCAAAATGCATTAAAAAGAAAACTGGCGCCCGGGAAATGAAAATGTGAAAAAACGCCTTCCTGTTTTTTCAATCCAAATAGACAAATCCTTATAATTTCAAAAACTAAACAAATTGATATCCTTCATGATTTCAAAACAAGTCAAATGTGTTTATCGAATCAAAAATAAATTGAGCCCATTTCAAATATTGACACAAAATGTTCCTTTCGGTCTTAAACCCTTTTATGGTGATTTTTGAACCCGAACAAAATACCTTGAACTTGCATAATGTTGTTATAACAAATGAACAAAAGTCTTATATCCTCTCAATGTCCTATATCCTAGCAAAAACTAATGCACTTTAGAACTTGAAAATTTTGCACATGTTCAAACGTAAATATCCCAATCAGTCTTATAAATTATTTTCAAAGACCATTGAATCCGATTAAATTATTTTCTAATTGAAGTCGATAATCCAATTGGAGTGCAAAATGTGTGTGTGTGTGTGTGTGTGTGAAAGTATAGAGAACAAACTGAGCATATATTTGTGTGCATCTATAAATATTTGAATATCAAGAATCATCATTGATGCATTAAATAACGATTAAAGGACTTTACATATATACAAAAGCAGATGCAGTTTGCATCTCCTATGTATGTAAATAAAATAGGGATATTTGTATAGTTTTGGAATGAGTGGGTTCGGTACCATACATAAATAACTTACAAATAGAATGATTTCATCCGAATTCAATGTTGTGTATATGATTCTCTTGCAAAGACCTATACCTACACAAATGAATTTCAAAGCAAAAAACGAATAAGAAGAAGAAGAAGAGAAATCCAATTGCAAAAGAGTATCAATCTAAAATTGTACACACGCCATTGAAATGCAATTTGTATCCGATATCCAATTGCTCATTCAAAATTAGAACATCTGTTTTCCAATACAACACTCATTCCCGCCCACCATTACCCGAGCTTATAATACTCCCTGCCTGTCCCGCTCCGAAACCGAAAGGCATCGTTTGGTTGACACACTTCATTCCAACTAAATGGCACCCTGGTGCCGATTTAGTTTCATATCGATTTCAAAGCTTCAGCACACCAAAACTAAACCAATCCAACCTAGTTTTCGTTTGCAATATCTATAGATGTAGTTATGTACTATATTTGTGTGTGATGACAGAAGAAGAACTTGCCTTGTGGATAACGTATGACAATATGATGGAATTAATATAAACATATTACAGTGATGGGAAAGAAATGTTGTATTGTTTAAAATGCTAAAGTATTGGGATCAACTTCATCAAAATTGAGTAAGGTTAGAAACTTGAGAGCAAAAATGGAACCATGCAAGGCTGCGTCTTATAACTATTTTTTTTTTTTTATTTTTTGCTTCTGAAAATTAAATTCACAGAGGTTGTATGGAATTACCCCGTGTAATGAAAACTTTAGTGCGGTGCACTGTCACGCCAGAGGTTGTAGGTTCAAATTCAGCCTCCATCAGTTAGAAAATTTTTCTGCCAATTTCCGCTTACTCGGGCCACTTGCAACTTACCACTTTAATTTTTGTCCACCCGTCACGCATGTCCAAATACCAAATTTTGAATCTTGTTTAATAGAGTCTGTGCGTAAGAACTACCTTCTATAAATCTGGTTCATGTATTCGCTGTCATATTTACTCCTTTCGAACAATTTGAATAAAATAATTTCTATTACACTTTTCGTAATAAAAACTAAAAAATTGTAATGTTGAGATTTCATTTACATTTATAAATTTTGTCAACAAAGTTCACCCGTTTGCAAGTTATTATATTTACCATTTTGCAAAATAATTTCATGTATATGTATTTGCAAACCAAATTCACCCTAGACATTTCATCTCTATTTTTTAAGAGCCTTATATAAACCATTATAAATAGCAAGATAAAAAAAAATTGCAAACAAAACGATCCTAACGAAGAAAAAAATAACAAAAATAATAAAAAATTATTAAAATTATTTTTATAAAATTTTTGGAGTTGAGGTCACTTGAACTTATATTGAATCAAAACGATCCTAATAAGCCAAAATTTTTTGCACAGTACCATTAACCCATAAATGTGGTGAAATTTCCCATAAAATGGAAATTTTCACCAAAGTCAAACTCAATTCATCTAACATACATACATAAAGGAAAAATGTATAGACATATACAACATTACATTCAAATTGAGGTTAAAAAGGAATCTATCCAGTATTGAATGCAAAATCCATAATATATTTGTTTCAGAAACTAGTTATTTGACTTTCTTATATTGACGACATACATGTAATTGTTGTAGGCATTTTCAATGTGACATAAATATGGAAAGATTATTTCAATTTTGCATACATGAGTAGATTTTGTTTACGAATAAAAAGTCAATTTGATGTTAAATTTTATTTTTAAGATCGAATATCAAAACTTAACGAATCTTTAATTTCTTAATCGATGTTGAGAAAGAAATGTACTTTGACACTCGTTACGTAATACCTACTTCAAAATGAAACTATAGTTTATACAAATGTCACTCTATTAATTACTTAAACATACTTCAATTAAATATAAAATATACATACCTTAATTAAATATAATTTCATGCTTATTGACATATTTTTCATTTTCATTTCAGGTAATTTCCCATACTCTTTTTTAAAATAATCAAGTTTTAAACTAGAACGACACATTCTTCAGTTTGCTCATAACGTGACGTAATACAATATTGTCATAAAGTAAGTATAAACGTAAAGTTCCTTGACAAC
Source organism: Episyrphus balteatus (assembly GCF_945859705.1). NCBI lineage: Eukaryota > Metazoa > Arthropoda > Insecta > Diptera > Syrphidae > Episyrphus > Episyrphus balteatus. Next base: position 124,454,621 of record NC_079135.1, on the reverse strand, counting down.
ATTCCGTATACTGTCGAGTTGTTGTCATTTATCATTAAATCCATTAAAAATAAAACTATAATTATTATATTAACAAACCAACCTAGCTGCTCTGTTTATCCTTCACTGTTCAATGAATCTATATATGAATCAACAAGGAAACCCACTATCGAACGTCACATTAATATGTGTAACATTCCATGATTATACTTGATATTGAAAGAACAAAACAAAAAAAAAAGTATAGAAAAAGTATTTATATAACCATTTACATATAAGAAGGTCAAGGTTCATGCGCTTAAATCAAACAAACCCCAAATAATTAAATTTGACAGTTCTTCTGGAACTGTCATCAAAATTCACCAATTTACATCATACGTCATCAATTTGAATCTTAATCGGAAAATATTTTTGTTTATTTACGTTTTGTTTTGTAATCAAGGAAATTTGCTAAAGGTAGAAAAATAAAAAAATATATATCACCATGAAACCAACAATCCACCCACTATAAAAAAAACAGTGGCACGGTGTACTAAATATAAAAAAAAAAAACATTCATTAAAACATAATAATTCAAGACCAACAAAACGAGAATGAGAACCTGCATTAAATGAAAAAAAAAAAAAACAACAACAATAAACTAAATGCACTACCTCTACACATGCCAAAAGACATTGCAAAGTTTTTACCTCATTCATACTCATTCTAAAGCACCATTCGCACTTCATTGTTAAACAGACAAATTATCGTATCTGCTTTCATGAGATGTGTGGTCTTGAAGAATGAAAATATGTGTTAGTAAAATCGATTTTTGTAACCAAACAGAACTAGTACAAAAATAAAGAAGAAATAAAGTGGAAATTGCAACAGCAAGAATGTCATTACCATGATGTGTAGATACTGACGTCAATAGGAAAAATGCTGCTTACGATTTTTGAAGCGAAAGCGTAATTAGTACCAATAATGATCCTATAATACCTTTTCGGTGCAACAACAAACGCTGATATAACTCTTTTTTTGATATTCTTTGAAGTATTTTTATACCTAGTGTCTTTATAGAAGCAATGAAAACAAAAAATCATGTGCGCAATTCACACGTGGTAGAAGTGAAACCTTAAAAATTATTTTTTTTTGCATAAAATAAAAATCGAAAAAATGTACCTTTTTTTATTCCATCACCTTTAAATCCATATTTTTTTTTTTAAATCATCTGAAAGCTTATTATTTCTCCTTTTATTTGACTTTTCAATCATGTTTCTACCATGCCTACAAAAAAAGTAAGAATTTTTTAAAGTCAACCATCTCGAAACTTAAAACTGATATTACGATACTTCCTACACTGGTGGCTGATCATCGGCAACAGATCTCCATACGTGTTTTGAGGTATTTTCACGTTTTTTATATATCAAATGAAAGTTAATATCCGCATGCGTATTAAACTTAAATAAAACTGGCACATGACTAGATCAAAAGATATAACGTGTTTAGAAAAAGAACATCTTTTTGTCGTTATCTTAGGATTTTGAATATTAAATTAAATAAAGTTTTGCAAAATTACAGTTTATTTAATTACCTATCTACAGTAAAAATTTCATTCATTTATCTCTTAAAAAAGCTAGAATTTTTTTAACTCGATCAATTTAAATCAAAAACAGCGAAAAAACACGTATTTTTATCTTCTCATGCTATTAAATCTATTTTTTCCCTAACAACCTATATACATCTACAAAAAGAGCTAGAATTTTTTAAACTCGATGAAATTTCATCAAAAACAGCAAAAAAAAACATTTATTTTTATGTTCTCATGCTATTAAATCATTTTTTTTGTTTGACAACCTTTAAAAAATTGTATACCATGTGAAAGCTTATTGTTTCACCTTTCATATGAAAATCTCATTTCAAAGATGCCTACAAGAGAAGTTAGAATTTTTTTAAAGTCAACCATGTCGAATTTCCAGACTGAGATTACGGTACTTCTTACACTGGTGGCTGGTCATCGGCAACAGATCTCCACAGGTGTTTTGAGTTATTTTTCAATTTTTCAATTTAAGATTGTGTAACTTGTAGAGCACGTACCGTTATGTGTGATATATCAAATAAAAGGTTATGTTATCAGCATGCGTATTAAAGTTAAATCAAATTTGTGTGTGCACTAGATCAAAAGATATAACGTGTGTAGGAAAAGAACATCTTTTTACCATTATCTCAGAATTTTGAATATGAAATTAATTAAAATTTTGTACAATTATAATTTATTTAATTACTTATCTACAGTACAAATTTCATTCATCTGTCTATTAAAACAAAAAAGTTATAACAATTTGAATGTTCGTGTCGCGTTTTCGTTTCATCTTGTTTCAAATCACTACGATACTAAAGAAGTTTTCACTTCAAAAAAATTCTGTAAGAGCTTCTTATCTTTTTTTAATACTTTATTGCTTCTGTAAACAAATAACGTTGCAGTAATCTAGTCTTGTGTGAAACATTGTTCAAACATGTTTTTAGAATGAACAATCCTATAAGACTTCTATAGTTCTTATAGGAGTGTTTGAAATTACTTCTTAACATTGTTATAGGAGATAAGAAGCTTTTCTGGATCATTTTAGGTGTAAATGTCAAAAGCCTAACATTTGAAATATAAATATGAGGTTTTTACTGTTTTTTTGTAACTTGTATTACTACATCCTAAAAGCGAACGTAATATTACTGTTTTTCTTAATCATGCTTTATGTTTTTTTTTTTTTTTTTTTTGTATGAGGAGACATTACAATTTGTAAAAACTTTCAGCAGTTGTCGACAAAAAATAAAAAAAAATTTATGTGAAAGCAATACGAACTTTTCGCACAAAAATGCTTTTATCCTTTTTTTTGTTTGGTGTGAATGGAAAAGAAAACGATGACAAACAGTATCTATTTTTGTTTGTTTTTTTATTGGATTTGTGAGAGATTTTCCTCTCTGAATTTTTATTTTTTTTTGTGTTTTATCTTTCATGCGTTTTGTGGCATTTCTCTTTACATTTTTACACACAAGTGACGTAAAGGTATGCGTTGAATACTTTTGCTGACATAGCGTATAAAATATACGAGATATACCTACAATAGTATAAAAAGGGGAGTAAGATTTTTTTTTGAAATAAAATTTATGGTAGAATGAAAAACCGATTCATGAAATTCACTGTTTGATACGGCAAAATGTTAGTAGGTACGTTTTGTCATTTTTACAAGCTGAAGTAGATGGAGTTGATTTTTGTTTTCAATCGTTTGAGATCTACCGACATTGTGTTTCTGAAGTCAAAATTTAAATGGAGTACACAAGGGTTAATGTGGAATAAGGTCGACAGACAGTTTTTGATACGGCATATTGTGGCAGGGTGACTGATCTATATCTGCATGTTACATGTAGCTTAGAATAGTTACTAGTAGACAGAATTGGCGTTTTGAACAAATTATCTCAGAACTTTTTCTGTTTTCAAATTTCCGCCACACAGAGAAAAATATGACCCGCTAAAAACTAACAGATTGCCATATTGTTTTACCGTCCATACATTTCATAAGGAAATCTTATTAAAATCAACGATTAATAAGGTTTTTTTAAGGAGATTTCTTATTATTTTTATAGAGAAAATCTTATTAAAATTTGACTGAAAAGTTGATTTTTTTTGCAACTTAGCACTAGAACAAAAATCGCGATCAATATTTTCATGGCAGGTTGGTTCAGGTGGTAAGGTGGGCGACTAATGATTTGAAGTCTCCAGTTCGATTCCCAGCCTGGTCATCGTTTTTTTTTATTTTTTTGCAGATTTTAAAACAATAAGGAAAACCCGATTGTTTTAATAAGGTTTCCTTCTTGGATGAAAACCATAGAGAAATCTTATTGTTTTTGTTCTATTTTATGTGGTCTATTTTTCTCTGTGCATGTCCAGCTGCATAAATAAAAATTTGTATAAAGGTGTGAAAGAGATTGATTCATTTCCATAAACACTTTGCTAAACTGTTCTAATTGCGTTTTTAAAGGCAGATTGTTTTTTGTTCTAAAGTGCTTTTCCAAATTCAAGAAAATAAGCATTAGGAATATGGTCAACTTTCGTCAATCTTCTTTTTAGTGAGTACCACATTTCGTTTGCAGCTTACAGCCTTGAGTCTGTTCCCCAGTTTTTACTGGATTGACGTGAGAGATTTTGTCAATACTACAAGTCATCAAAATATGGAAAACATTAATTGAAAAATGAAAACCATCAAATGTTAATCCAAGGCATAATTCTCATCATTTAATAATAAATAACAGAAGAAATAGTGGAGTAACTAAAGCTCAAAAATTGGCAATATTAGGGAACCCGGCCGAACAGCTTAGATTTTGATGATCTTTTTTTCAACGTCGGTAATTAAAAATACTTTAAAGTCTATAGATAAAAAATTGCCGGTGTTGCCGTTTTGACTTTTTTAAATTTAATTGAAGATTTTTGTGAACAAAAACAAATTTTTTTCAAAAATTTTTCTTAAATTTCATAAATTAATTGATGCCAAAAGATTGTCTAGAAAATTCAAGGAAAACAAATATATGGGAGTGAGGGACAATCTTTCATAGTTCAAGCGATAGATGCAATTTTCTTATTAATTGACTTCAAACACAAAGAAAAATATTTGAACACAACGGCAACACCTACAATATTCAAATATACATTTTTTAAAAGCTAGAAGCTTAGTCATATATGTATGTAAAATTAAAATTAATATAATTGAATGAACGGCTTTTGAAGGAATGGTAATTGAACTCAGATTTTTGAAAAAAAAAAAAAATTATTGAAAAAATTTTAACATGTCGTTTTTTAAACTTGGTCGTAATATAAAATGCATTTATTTTCAAATTTTTTTGGCCGCATTTATTATGACTTCAAATTATAAAAGGAAATGTCAATATGTATTACGGTTTATGAAAAAAATTAAAAAGTATTTCATTTTCGAAGAACTTTTTTTAATAAAAGTTTTGAAAAAAAATGTAACTTATTTTTTTTTTAAAGTTTAGTAACCCTTACTGTTGAAAGTTAAATAGCAAAAATTTAAAGTTCCTTTTTACCACAGTCTTTGAGAAAATTAATTATTTCAATGCAAAAATTCAGTTTTAATTAAAAAAAACCATTGAAATTGAAGTAATTTTTCATTTTTTTTTTTTTTCAAAAGTGTGATATACTTTACCTTTTTTGCTTCGAAATTCAACTGATAATATTTATGGCCAAACATTTTTTTAAATAAATTCATATTTTATTAGAAAAAGTTTGGAAAAAAGTCATTTTAAATTTTTCTAATAACATTTTTTTTTTAATTCTGAGTTTGAGGACCATTTTTTCAAAAAGTCTTGATTAAATTTAGTGGATTTAAATTTAAGAGATAAGAATGAGCTTCGGGCTTTTTAAAAATGTATATTAAAATATTGTAGGTGTTGCCGTTGTTTTCAAAATATTTTTTTTTGTGTTTGAGGTCAGAATGTTAGAAAATTTCATTTATCGCTTAAACGATGGAAGATTGTCCCTTACTGCCTTTTATATATTTTCCTTAAATTTCCTAGAGAATCTTTTGCTATCATTTGTTTTATGAAATTTAAGCAAAAAAAAATGGTTTTGTTAAAAAAAAAATTAATTTTAATTTTAAAAAACAATACGGCAACACCGGCAATTTTTAATCTTTAGACTTTAAAGTATTTTTAATTACCTACGTTTGAAAAAAAAAAATCGTCAAAATCAGAGCTGTTCGGCCGGGTTCCCTAATAATTTGCTTTAATTACTCTAATACTAAAAGGAACCAGTCTGAAATGTTTTTTCTAAACTTGAATGACGTTCTACATTTACATGTTTTTTTTTTATATCTTACACAGTGCGGGCTTTAGAAATAGGGAGGGATTTAAAAGGAGAAACTGATGCACATTAGTTTTAAAGTTCTGGACATTAAAATGGCAGGGAAAACAGATACGGATAATATATTCTACATTCGTGTGGTGCGGCTAAAGAAAGAATCTCTGTATTTGACAGTACATCCGAAGTAGGGCTCAAGGGTAAAGAAAAACTGAGATTACTATCATCAGCGAAACAATTTAATTAAAAATGTTGCGTGAATCTTTTTTCTATAGTGTATGTACTTTTTTTTTTGAAGAAAGTTTTGCTGTTGTATCAGAAGATATAAGAGATATCGGTTCTATACAGCTACTATGGTCCGAATGTTAATTTATAGACTTCGATTTTATTATATTCTGGAGCTGAAAGGTGTTTTTCTTGAAAACTGTTCAGTTTTATTGAAGAATTATAATGGACGACGGTTTTTTTCTGAAAACGCTCAGGGTGAAATTAGTGGAAGAATCATTATTATGTTTCGACTAGTAGTTGTGTCAGTATAAATTTTTATTTTTGGAAGATTTTCTCACACTGATAGCCTGACATTTTGCAAAAGCAAAAAAGCTTACTGTTTTAACAGTCAAAGAAAGTATTGGTTAAGTTTATATCAAGCGAATGGATCTTTTCGAAAATATCGGTGACGTTATAATTTCTTTTATCTGTTCCTTAGGTACTTACTCACTGACAAGCGCCGCCGTCAACCTGTCTAAATCCTTTTTTGACATCGGATCAGATGTATGTCGGTGAGGTCTTTGCCTGACGGAGCAGCATGCATTCTCCATCGGCATCCTGCACAAACGGATTGTTATCCGTTCCAGTGGTATCAATTGAATCGTTTATTTCAGAAACAGCAAAAGTCCATTTTTCCCAAATTTTTTTTTTTTGGAGATTTCTCATTTATTTATAGTTATTCATCTTCTGAAAAAAAAATTAAGTATGTCAGACCCCCCAAATACGAAAACTGAAAGAAAAGGGTTCAAAATATATGGAAATATTTCACCCGGTGACAACATTTTTGACTGCTAAATACATGACTTTTTACCAGTTTTAAGTTATTTTGGCAGCAATCTTGACACGCACACCCTTTTATTACACCTATTATTATATTTATGTCTATTAAATTCATTAAAATTGAACTCAGGGTTCAAAATTTATAGCCAGATTTCTCGCGGTGATAGTGTTTTTAACTGTTGAATATATGACATTTTACCAGTTTTTAATTTTTTTGGCAGCCATCATGACACGCAAGCCTAAAATTGAAGATGAAAACAGTAGTTTTACCAACAAAAATTCGTTTATTTCAGAAACGACATAAGTCCAGCAACTTTAAAGGCTAAAAAACCCGCTAAGACTTGAAAAAACGTTTATATTTTTAAGGTTTTCAAATGCGTCTTTGGCTAGATTATAACTCGGCTTACTCTAAATTTGAAGTGTTGTGGAGTTTTAACATAAAAAAACAGTTTTTTGTTGCTCCTGAAAAGTTATGCTGTTTCTGAAATAAACGATTCAATTATTACATGTGTCCCACTGTTTTGTTATCGATTAGTTTTGTTATAGATTTCACAGCCAACACTTAAGTCTGAATAACTGTAAATTCATGATTCTGACACTCAAATAAGTAAGGAAACCTTGTTGCACTAGCCAAATTTAAAACCATACTGTTCCCTACATTCTCTCGTTTTCATACGACTTTTTAATGTCCTTGAATTTAAAATTCATTCATTTGTCAAATCAACCATAAATCAAAATCCCTACATTCATTTCCAACATCATATTTATTTATAGAAACAATCTTGAATGAACCATAAATGTTCTCAAATTTATATTAAAACTCGCTTAGCCATAAAATAAAATACAGAAAAATTTATAGAATAACTCAAATTGACATTTCTCACCCACTCTTATAATTCACATTTTTTTTTGTGTTTGCAATTTGTAACGTTGACATTTTAATATGTTTCCGTTATATTTATTTTTTCTCATTGTTGGTATACAAAATTCTCAAAATAATAATATTCAGACTCAATTTCTCTTCTACCTCATAAATTCTGTTATACTTGTCAAGAATCTCACTGTAATAAATATTTCAACATTTCAATGTATTTTTTTTTTGTATGAAGCTTTATTTCCAGTAGATAGGTATAGGTAATAAAATAAAGAATATAAACCACATTAAAGTTCTGATGTTGCAGCTGTCACAATCAATGAAATGTCACCACAAGTGGCGCCTCATCTAAATTTTTATTCGCGCGTATACATGGTAAATTGTGTACTCTACTTTACCGACATCTCATAAAATAATCGTTAAATTTGACAGAACTATAAGATGTAACGAGTAGCATAGTTTATGATTCGTATTATGTCATTCGTCTCTTATATCAAAAAAAATTTAATCTTTAATTAATTCGCTGAAATTATACGAATCACACAAAAAAAAATAATAAAATAAAACCAATGACTTGTCTTATTAGTGACCCGATTCATTAAAATTAAATTTGCCAGTCAAACTCATTAATGGTTCGTCATCATCGTTACTGTTTTTTTGTTTTTGTTATTATTGTTGTCGTCGACGTATTCGTTTGTGTTATACTCGTCGTCGTAATTTTCTGGATGGAGGCGGGTAATGTCTCAGCCGTCTTTGGCAACCCCTGCAGTGATTCATTCATTAGCTTAGCTTCGCACCCCGCATAGTATGCCACTGCCGTTGCCGCCGCTATTCGTTTCGTTTCGTTCCCACTGCGCCACCACCAAAAACCATCAATTATAAATTTAAAATTTTTAGACACTTGTCGTTGCTAGAACTCAATGACGACGTGTACAGTGACTCTTTTTGACTTTTATTTTAGTCAAAAAAATCTATAAAGAAAAAATTGAATTTGACAGTTACTATTGTCAAAACGAACCACTGTTCTGTCGGTGGCGTTTGTGTCGGTCGATGGCATGACACAAAGCAACAGTGGTGTAGGTAAATCTCAGACTAGAAAAGAACGACCCTCCTTAATTGATTTAAAGTGATTTTATATACTTTTTTTTTTTTCTTCTTTTATGTAATATTTTTTGTCTGCATTTGGTTATTGTTCCTATCATCTTTCTCTTGAAAGAAAGTATCTCGTCTATTAGATTAATTTTTGTGGAAAGTATTATAAAAAATAAAAATAGAAGAAAATTTAGAACAACTGTGACTGTTTTGATGGCAGTGGCCCCCTTGAATTTCCTGTCAAGAGCGAAGCGATCTCATATGGCACGCATTAGCTGAGGTGGTGGTGGTATACTCTCAATTTATAATTGCACACGTGGGGTATCTTTCTTAATTGGTTTATGGGAGCTGAGAATTTTGTGTGTGTTTGGTTGTTTTAATTTCCACTTCTAGTTTTAAATTGGAGGGACGAATTATGTTTGTTTTCATAGAAAAAATGGAAAAATAATGAAACTACACAGGGTGATTTCAATTTGAAACGGAAAACTCTAAGGCGACTGTAATAGATGTTTGGAGAACGGACCGTTAGTATATAAAAAATAATCGACTTAAAAGAACATACCATTGGAATTCCTTAGCAATGTTATGTTTCGTTAAAAAAAAGTATTGGGGTTGTATGGCTACCATGTGGTACTTTAGATATTCATATTCTATTCTATTCTATTCTATTCTATTCTATTCTATTCTATTCTATTCTATTCTATTCTATTCTATTCTATTCTATTCTATTCTATTCTATTCTATTCTATTCTATTCTATTCTATTCTATTCTATTCTATTCTATTCTATTCTATTCTATTCTATTCTATTCTATTCTATTCTATTCTATTCTATTCTATTCTATTCTATTCTATTCTATTCTATTCTATTCTATTCTATTCTATTCTATTCTATTCTATTCTATTCTATTCTATTCTATTCTATTCTATTCTATTCTATTCTATTCTATTCGATTCTATTCTATTCTATTCTATTCTATTCTATTCTATTCTATTCTATTCTATTCTATTCTATTCTATTCTATTCTATTCTATTCTATTCTATTCTATTCTATTCTATTCTATTCTATTCTATTCTATTCTATTCTATTCTATTCTATTCTATTCTATTCTATTCTATTCTATTCTATTCTATTCTATTCTATTCTATTCTATTCTATTCTATTCTATTCTATTCTATTCTATTCTATTCTATTCTATTCTATTCTATTCTATTCTATTCTATTCTATTCTATTCTATTCTATTCTATTCTATTCTATTCTATTCTATTCTATTCTATTCTATTCTATTCTATTCTATTCTATTCTATTCTATTCTATTCTATTCTATTCTATTCTATTCTATTCTATTCTATTCTATTCTATTCCATTCTATTCTATTGTATTCTATTCTATTCTATTCTATTCTATTCTATTCTATTCTATTCTATTCTATTCTATTCTATTCTATTCTATTATATTCTATTCTATTCTATTCTATTCTATTCTATTCTATTCTATTCTATTCTATTCTATTCTATTCCTATTTCCTATTCCTATTTCTTAACCTATTGCGATTCTATTACGTTTTTTTCGTCAAGACGTACAGTTTTGTTCCATTTTATGAGCTTATTATTAGTCTTATAGGAGTAAATACATGCGACCTCTTAAAGCACCTTATTTATTACTGTAAATTCAAATTAATTTAATTTAAACGACATCTGAGACACTCTGCACGAAGAAGCGTTTATGTATGAGTATCTGTATAACATTTTAGACGCACAAAATCTCCAGACATTGTTTGGAGCCAACCCATTCCAGCAGGAGACTATAATTTTTGCCTGCCTTTTTCGAGATGATGATCAGTGGTGCGCGTACACTGCCGATAAATGTTATCTCCATCCGTGCAGCATAAAAGGGGTCCGCACTTCTTCCTGGGAGTTCTTATAAAGAGGAAATTATCCCGCTCCGCCCTTTCTCTCCAAAATATCACCCACTTTTGAATGTAATGTCATTTAACTAAGAAGACTGAGAAATTGAAAAAAAGAAAAAAAATATTGAAAAAAATTATTCTCTTTCTTACGCATGATTGAGGAAGAAATGGGAAACGAAACCAGATGAAGGTTGCTTCTCCATTTGTATCTATGTCATGCCTAGAAGTTGTTCTACACTCTACACAGTACCTATACGAGTACATCACATAAAATGGGGGGAGAGATTTACGCACATATTGTGCGTGCCCGTTTACGGTTTAAGTCTTTAGACTGGTATAGTAGCTGGCAGACGATGTTGACGATTACGTTCTTCGTCTAGAGGAGGGGTCTATACAATTTAATGATTCCTATAATACTGCTGGGACGTTTATTTAAAGAGGCAACTATATGTATAGATGATGATAATTGTGTTCTATATTATTACGAGTGGTTTCGTTCTTCTATTCCTTTTGTTTTTTTTTTTTTTTTGTTTCTCTTGAAAAGGAGTGGCATTTTAAATGGTCACACATGTCAGACATGTTGTGTTTAAGTTTTTCTTTTTTTTTTTTGTTAATGGTTTTACCTTGGCTTTTATTAAATGTTCTATTTTTCAAACACGTCCCAGACGGAGAAAGTGACTTTTTTTTGTTTGGAGTGTGATTGAAGGTTGAATGCAATATATATATATTTAAGAAATGAAATAAAAATCTAGGACATTTTGGTATCGTTTTGTAGAACATTTGGGTAATGGTGTTATACTATTAATTATAGAAGCAATAAAGGATTTTTGGGGATTCGATGACATAACCAATTTTGTCAAAATGAATTTACGGTCTAAATATCAGTAAAATGGGTTGCTTTTCTTTTTTACGTTCTGATTGATTCCTACAAATTGACCCCAAAAAATGTCAACATGACGTAGTATAGTTCTCGTTATCTATTTTCAATGGCAACGTCGCGTCGACGGTGACGTTAAACTCCTGAACCGTCAGTGAAGAAATGTCATATTTATTGCCTTGACAAAAGGGAGTTCATATTGACAAGCTTACAAAAACAGACCAAATGACAAGCTGTCAGAAATGGTAATATCAAATTGCTTTGAAAAAGATCTGATTTACTGTCCGGTAAACCGTCGTTTGAGTTGATGGCAATTTAATACCTTTTTCTCACCATAAAGTGTGAGTGAGAAAAAACACAGACGTCAAATGAGTCGGTGGAGTTCGTCCAGTGTGTGAACACCATCTTGTTAAAAATATGACGTTTGGTCTTGTTCGTTAAATATCTTTAATTAAGAAAAACCGCATTCAGGTGAAGAGTTTTTTTAATCTGTCATTTGCGATATGAATTTTTCACAGTTTCGATCTGTTTACTTACTTATTTGACCTATATTACATCTTCCTTCAAAAAATTTAAAATAAACCACCTTGGCACAATACCAAATTTATTACAAAAAATCTCTACAAAAAACACTCCTTTAAGCCTTCATTAAGTGCTCTATAAAATATTTGACAAATTTTCAAAAATATTTACAATACACTTAAAATAAACTTCGTTAGAATTTTTTTTTTTCTTATTTATTTCATTCCATAAATTTCCGTTTCAAATATGCATTTGCATAGTACAAAAAAAAATACCTTAAAGGCACTCTAGGGCTTGGGTCTTCTTGTCCTTCCCATCGGCTCTTATACGAAAGACGAAAATTGACGAAAGCACACAAAAAATATATATAAAAAGAAACGACACAAAAACCCTGGCCCCTATTTGCATTGCATTAAAATGAAAAACAAAATACTTTGCATGTTTCGAATTTACAAAAAGCCACCACGGACTTAAAAAAAATGTAACCAAGCGGAAGGAGAAAGTCATCACAGAGGAGAAAGAGAGAGAGAGAGGGAGCACTTGCATAAAAAGGGTTTGGTATAGTATAGTGGAGATGGGTGACAATGATGTACATTTTTGTAAAAAGCCCCCGCGGATTGCAATGCACATATTGTACAAGTGTGTGGAGCTTTCTAAAATACAAAAAAATATATAAAACAGCCAGCAAGAAGGTATTCCACTTAGAAATTGAAAGCATAAGCAGCACACATCGATCCGGAATTTTATGATGCAGAGCACTTCACACTGCATCAGTTTTTTCTACCTCTCATACCTACCTAGGTTTTAAGTCCAACCAACCCAAATCCCTTGGCACTGTCAGACAACATGATGGAAAAAAATAATCATTTCAGCCCTTGACCTATTAAATGAGGACCTCTGCATTTCATTTCGTCCTCGATACACTTTAAAACTTTTGTTTATACATACACCATAACGAAACTGACAGCTTAAATTCTTTATACGTAACGTAAACTAAATATACGAAACATGTGCACACATTAGATGATAGATTTGAATCATTCATCCCTTTCCCTCCATTATTTTGTCGATTTGTTTGCTTTTGTTCTTCACGAATTCCTTTTCTCGGCATCTTTCTAATTTAATTTAGAATTTTTTTTTTGTTGGAAAATGTGTAGGTATTATCTTTAAAGAAATAATGGAAATTGCCTTACGTTACGTTTGTTTATTTGAAATTTCTTCGTGTTCAGAGCAGGACTAAACGAATATGCATGGGCCCTTACCAAGGATTCATTTTGACATTTCTGTGTTGCTTTCTCACTTGCATTTGATAGTGAGAAAGAGATAGTGAAAGAGGCAGTAAATTTTAAAATCTTTGGACTCACATAGCTGTCAAAATAAATCGGCGTAATGGCTTCTTTTTTAACAAATTGGCTAAATACTTAAACGTCAAAAATGTGTATGGCTCGCAACACTACCTTACCTACAGTGAATTATTATTTGTAAAAGATCTGTTTATGATGCTAAGTAGTAATTTGACAGCTTCTATCAAACCGAACTTACCATCTTTGTTGCATTTAATTTACTTACGTTTGGTTGGTAAGTAAGTGATTGACAGTGACTGTCAAATGATTTCATATCTGTAAAAGATTGTTACATTTGACAAAATCCGTCCCTGTCTCCACCTCATTTATCGTTATTTTTTAAGCACTAGAGAAGATATCTTTTCATTTGCCTTGTCTGTTGACGAAGTCATAATACCCGCCAGACCTGCCAACTCCAAGCACCCAAGTACACCTACCAACAAAATCTACTTTAACGAAAGGCGCGCCAGTCCTTCTTCCGTTTTGCCATTGTTGGGTTGGAACAGAAGGAAAAATAGAGAAACCGAAGAAATTACAACGGAAGCCTAAATAAAATGAGAAAACTAGACACAAATATTACAGTCCAACCAAACACACAAACTTATATAATTTTATAATTTGCTTGCGTATATACTCTCTCAAAGCAAAACCGAAAATCCCTCAAGTGAACGTGAAATTGTGTATTTATTACATTTTTCGGTTCCTTTGGTCCTTGGGGGGATTTCGTTCGTTTTTTTGCTTTTAACCACTTTCAAACTACCATACCAACCAACTTATAGTTCTGTCCTGCTCTTTGGGTTCTTGTAATTTGTAATAAACTCTCAAACATTAACTGAAAGATTTTTTTTTTAGTGCTCAGACTGACAGCAGCAATGTCTGTGTCGGTGGGTTTTTTGATGTTGGCCTTAAACAAGAACGAAGTAGGTTGGGAATTTTTCTTTTTGACAAAACGGAAGTTTTAAATAAATTTTGAGCATTTTTTTTTTTTTTTATATGCAGTCGTAAGTAGGGGGCGGAAACAGGTTGTTTGATATGAACTGTTTATTTTAGAGTCGGGATTTGGCAGTCAATCAGAAGCAATGTTGAAACAATAGGGCTCTTAGTGATGAAGGAAAAAATGAAAGCTTTTTGTGGTATCGAATTTTTAAAATGTACGAGAAGAACTTCTTCTTTCCAAAAAATAAATGGTAGAAATTAGTTTATTTGCAGGGTGAAAAATGTTTCAATATTATTTTTATGGATTTAGCAAGTTTGTGTAAGATTATCCTGTCTTTGATAATGAAGGTTTTTTTAGGGCTGAGAAAAATGAAACATTTACCCACCGTTCAAGAAAATAAACCAGTTTAATGTTATGTAGATTATAGTAGCCCGTTGCGTTATGGTTAGTGAATGGACAAAAGGTTCTGTGTTCGACAAATCATAGAAACTGGTAAATCGTAGCAGAATTAGTTAAACTGCAGTCGAAACATGTGAATAGCAGCGAAAATGGTGAATTGTTGCCAAAAGTGTGAATTTCTGACCAAAGCTGTCAAATCGATTTGACAGCTTTGGTCAGAAATTCACACTTTTGGCAACAATTCACCATTTTCGCTGCTATTCACATGTTTCGACTGCAGTTTAACTAATTCTGCTACGATTTACCAGTTTCTATGATTTGTAGACAGTCATTTATCAGGTTATGGCTGCGATTAAACAGCTTCGGCACTGAACACATTTGGCAGCGATTTTTACCAGATTTTTGAAGCGATTTTATAACTTCATGTTCAGACTATCAATTTCGCCTGCGATTTTCTAGCTTCGTCTGCGACTCAGCAATTTCGGCTGCGATTTCACATTTTCGACTGTAATTAACATTTTCAGTTACGATTAAACAGATTCGTCTGTGATTTACCAGCTTAAACTGCGATTTACCAGTTTTCATTGTGATTTTTAAGTATCGGCTGCGATTTTCAAGTATCGTTTGCGATTTTTTCGTTTCAGGTGCGATGCACCTGCTTCGACCGATATCTTCCAGTAAGACCCTTGGCGAACTGGCAAGCTAATCTCAGCTCTAAGTAGCGTCCAAACTGTGTTGATTTTTGATGTGCAACATGCTTGATCAACAAAGTAAATTTAATGTGGACATGTTAATCAATAGCGTTGCTCAACTTTTGTTGACCCGAACGCAAATTTAAATCGGTAAAGATCAAAGAATGTTGCAACATCGTTTTTAAGTTTTGACAGGGGAATGGTAATTTAATTCAATATTGACAGTTCATTGAAACTTAACATCAACAATGACACGTCCACACTTTACTGAGAGTAGCAAACTGGTCAACAATTAAAAAAAAAAAAAACCCTGCTTAAGAACCGAAAGGTTCTAGTGCGCTCGAACCTTAAATGTCATCTTTTACAAAAGTAGAAAAATCAAAATTGTAAGAAAACCCACAATTGGTACATTGTCAAACAGGAACGGACTCATTTTGACATTTCTGCTTTGCTTTCTCACTTGCACTTTATGGTGAGAAAGAGATAGCCAAAAGAGGCAGAAAATTTAAAATCTTTGGACTCACAGAAATGTCAAAATAAACGGTTGCGTGTGATCAATTTGAGCACCGTCCAAAAGGTTTTGAGATGAGCTGTACAAAATAAATGGATATTCTTTGTAAGCGAGTTACGTGCATTGATATGGATGTACTGCTAAAAAGAAGAAAATAGACTTGTTCATACTGATGTAACTTTTTGTCCCTCACTTCATTCAGTATTTTGCGGACCGGAATGAACAAGGTGTAATACCTACTAGAGAACTAGATTTACTTATCAACTACTCGAGAGTATTCTACAACCTTCAAAGGAACGCGGCTAATGACAGATCACTTAACCAAATTTATGGATGTATTGACATCAAAAGAAAAAAAATTGTATCTTCCTTAAAAAAAAAAACATTACATTTTGCTCACATTTTTAGTCTCATCTGCTGGTCTTTTATAAAACCAAACCCAATGCAATACCTTTTAAGAAAATAACTTATTTAATTGAGTGTTATTTCCATCAAAAAATTTTATTCTATTTTCTATTTTAACTCATTTCTATGCCTGATCTCTGACTTCTATCCATCAAATGAAAATTCAATAAAAATAACATGAAATTTATCAAGTGGCGCTCAACAAATTGACACTACAATTGACCTTATTTTATAAGTTAAATAAATTTAACATAGAAGATTCTACTTACGTAGGTAGATATGTAAATAATAATATAAACAGTATCTCTATATCTTGATACTGGAAGACCATTTCTAAATAGAATTGAACTCGATTTAATTTGATATACATATTGAATTGATCAATATATCATTCTACTACATGGCATTTAAAATGTATGACATACAGTATACGTCAAATAGCCAACAACAATACAAAAAAAAAACTTGACAGCACCCATAACCTACAAACATGAATATAAATTAATATTTCATAAATTTCAAAATGTCCTTAAATATTGTTGAAATACCCAAAGTTTGATATATATGAGTAGATACAGGTATACCTACTTAATACTTGAGTTTGTTTTCAAGAATTTATAAGAAGTATACTACAGTCTTTGAAGGGCCAAAAATAATAACAACAACAACCATCAACTTAAAGCAGCCATATACTCGTACCTAACCTAACCCCATGAAAGCAGAAAAAGATCAATAAAATTCATAATTCATTCAGTAGGAGTGCTTGCTTGGTGAATAAAGTCTCTGGTTCTTGTGTCTTCCATATGTTTCGTGTGCTGAATGAAATGTCCAAAAGCGATTCCTTAATGGTCATAAATTTGTCCTCTTTTCTTTCATTCATTTCTTGGGTTTTTCTTTTTTTTTTAGTACTTTTGACAAAGGAACTAAAGGGTATTTCATGGATTCGAACAAAAATTTAGAGCTGTTTGTTTACTTTTTTTTACAAGAGTTAAATGTTCACATTTGACTCAGTCCAACGAAACATTTTGTCCTTTTATGAGAAAGAGATGCTTAAATTCGTTATTTCTATCTTACAATGAAGTAAAAGTGAGAACGCAACACACTTAAACATACTGAGCTGTCAAATTTAACTATCAACTGTCAGTTTGACATTTATTAGGTTCGTTTGACAGTGGACTCCGGTTTATTTAAACTAAAAACACAACAAGAATGTGCGACAACTCTGAAATGTCTTAATTTGTTTCGATAGAGATCCCCTTTTCTTTTTTTTTTATTTTTATATATCGATTCCATGTCAAGCACAATCCCATGTCCATTTCCAAACTCAAAATACATACGTTTCTACATACATTCTACATTTATATGTTGTAGCTTTGTAACGAATGTGCCTGACATAATAAACGAATTGTACTAGAATAAAAGCCCAGTATAAGTGACATTAAAGGTACCTCTTTGGTGTAAACGACAAGACTGGCTACAAATCATCATTGCTGCCTTCGGCCATTGACAAATTTATACCAACAAAAAAAAAAAAAAGAAACCATCTACGAAAGCGAAACTTCCCTTTAGGTTCTTTATTGGAACACAAAGACAAAAATTGAAGTGTGTCTTCTTCTTTGCTGTCATGTTTGTTTTTTTTTTTTTGTTTCCTTACTCTTATTTCGAATGCAACAGGGAAATGAAAATGAGAAGATAGATAAGCATAAGTAAGGAGGGAAGAAGCAACATTTTGACGTTAAAAAATGACCTCTGAGGCGCCCTTCAATCAATCACCATTAATTATATCGTTAAGTTCAACGTAGGAGAGTAATGGGCGGGGTGATGTTACGAGTTACGATACGACTACGAAGATGACATATACTTTTTGATAAGTCAGGGTGCTACATAGCTGAGTGGTTTCGATGGTTTGTATTGGGGATTTCCCTCGCATCATCCATCGTATACTTTTGGGAATTGCTACAAGGAATTCTTGTGTAAAAAAAAGGAAACAAAAAATGGAAGGGATTGCAATTTGAAAGGGAGGATTTGATGTGCACGCACGTTGAGTACCAAATGCTATGTTACATAATATTGCATGTTTGCGCTGAAAGCCGGTAGACATTTATGTGGGTGTGGATAAATATTTATATTAATTGCCACTTTGTGCGAGTAAATTGGCCCGAAAGGGCTTTTCTTTTGGTTGGGCTTTTATTTTGGTATAATGAAATAAAATTATGTTTATTGAATGAGGAATGAAAATAATAGAGAATCAGAAGGGTGAGTTGGCTTTTTCAAAAAGTTTGACATTGATAAGTAAACAAATGACAGATGACATCAAAGTGACAGATACACTCGTGTGAATAAACAAACCACATATTTTTAACACATCTGAAACTCCTGCTAAGTTTATATTTAAAATATTGCAAGGATGGCTAAAAACTCAATCTGGGGTTTACAAAGTGTTCAAACTGTGGTTCAGGCACTTAAACATAAAAATTTGATAGATACCTATCTCCAATTGCGTCTTGACAACTTTGAACTTTCATTTTAAAACCAATAATATGCAAACTGTCAAAACATTCAGCAACTTTAAGGTAGTTGTTTTTTTCTGTGCAGGCAGGCAATTCTTAGTCTTATCTTAAGAAGTGCTAAGAGTACTGCTGTTGTTTAAGGCTCAGTTAATAAATGAACTAGATCATCTACTCATAACTACTTCCAACAAGATCAAGAGATTTCCCACCAATTTGGCAGAAGAACATGAGTAGTTTTAGTAAAAATTGTACTAGATCATATACTCATGATTTCTTTTAGTAAAATCAATGCGATTCCCATCTTCTCGGAAAAAGAGCATGAGAAGTTCTAGTGGTAAATGTACTAGATCAACTTCTCATGAGTACTTTCAACAAAATCAATGCATTTCTCATCTCCTCGGCAGAAGATAATTAGTAGTTCTGTTAGAGAAAGTACTAGATCATCTCCTCAAGATTTCTTTTAACAAAATCAATGCAATTGCCATCTACTCGACATAAAGGCATGAGTTGTTCTAATAGTAATTGACTAGATCAACTACTTATGAGAAGTTTACCACCACTAAAGGAAAGGGACAAATGGTACATTTTAGAGCTCGATGCAGCATATATTGGACAAGCTAATTTTCTTTAATTGTATCTTTCTTGAAGGAACATCCCCTGAAGACATATCCATACACAATATTTTGTAGTGCTTAATCCCCTTTTAGAATATTCCACCTCAAAGAAAGATATTTCGATGTTAATCCAAACAAAACAGTTAATTTGATTCAATAATTATTATATAATTTCAAATATATTAATGAATAATTTAAAGATCAAATCTGGTTTTGACGTCCTTGCAGTTAACGGTTATTCTAGTACGTTAACCTGCAAACTTGTTCTTTAAATTTGTATTTAATTTTAAATTCAAAAATACAAAAATAAAATCATCATCGTCATTGTCCTTGATTTAAAAATAAAATCGAACACAAAAAAAGAAATCGCAAGCAAAAAAAAAATTAAAACACATTACGAATCAATTTGAAGAGAAAAAATCCGATCGATTTTTATTTTAAGCTCTGTTCGTTTCGTTTCAATTTTGTTACGATTCGCAAATGACTTCCGTGTGACTTAACATTTGACATATTAATGATGTTCCCGTTCTGGCACAATTTAATCCATTCTTTATTTTATCTGTCATAATTATATGATAAAAAGAATCAAACTAAAGTGCCTTCTGTGTGCTCTCTGTTTGTCTTTTGTATACATATATGTATGCATAAAATATGGCCGCTATATGTATATACATAAATAGATATAATGTATATATTTAGGTATAATAAAAATGAAGTAGATGATTAAAATGCTTTTACGATGATGATGGTGATGAGGAGAGCTGATGTTGATGATAGTTGTGGGATGATGGGAATTAAACAAAACCACACTCACTCACTCACTAATATGAGATCTCATCTCTCAAAATGACGTTGATATGGCTGTGCAATAATTAATTTGATTCTGCGGTTCATTACCACAGACGAATGATGACGACCAACCAACTACAACGACGACGTTGAAGTTTGTATTAATTCACAAATATTCTACTACATTCATATATAAATTTCCTTCGGCGATGGTGATGATGATATTGTTGAAATGGCGATGATAATTTTTCCAGATGCAATGATAAAGTAGTTCATTCATTGTAAAAATGAAAGAGTGCACTTAAATGTTGGCTGCTCTTCATCTTTTTATTAATTCTTTTTAAATTTTTCTTTTTTTTTTTGCAAAAAGAATGCATTGCAGGCAAAAAAAAAATTCACTGTAAATGGTTTCACTTTCAATCAATGAGGTGACTCATTTTCGACGGAAGTTTTTAATCTGTTACTGGAATAAAATCTTTTAAGCCTAAAAAATGAATTGATAAACTAAGAAGTCGGAAGTTTAACAATAACAATGAAATTTTGTACATTTAAATTGGTGTATCAGAAATAAATACATTTTTGCTCAAATACTTGGTAGTACTAGATTTCTTCTCATGAATAGACTACGACCTCCAAACAAAGTCAACCAATATCAATGGAATTCCCATCTATTTGGGCAAGAGTTTGAGTAGATCTAGTAGTAATTGTAGTAGATTCCAAGGAAACACGACTGCTGACTACAACTTTAGGAGCTTTACAGTGATGGAAGTAGATGTAAACTACTCATGAGTACTCAACTGACTCATTAGTAGTAAAGTCGAAAGCACTTTCCAAGACAGATGAGCATTAGTGGATGTAAATGTACTAGATCATCTCCAATGAAACACGATATAATTTGCCGTTACCAACCGTTCCCTTGAATGTGATAAGCTATTTCTGAGTAAATAATCTAGTACAATAACTATTACGTCTACTAATACACTTCTGTCCGAAATTACATCATTTTTGACTGCGATTTTTTTTGAGGTGGTAGTACATTCTTGAGTAGAAATCTAGTACTACCAGCTATTCATCTTATCTTCTCCAGAAAAAGATCATGTGTGTTCATTGCAGTACTAGATCTACTAATCATCTACTCCAAAAAAAAAACTCAACTTAAAAAACTGTTATATCTGTTATACTGTATAACTGTAACGATACTATGGTAGCGTTTTTAACGTCCATTGTTGAGAAAACCGCAAATCGTACCATATGGCATCAGTTTCGTACCTGAACCATGAAAGATAAAATTGAAACTGAAGATGACAAAGCATAACATCATGGATTTATTATCAAGTAATAGATATCATAAACTTCTGTAAAATATTTCTATTTTTACACCAAGTTCTGAGTTATAACCAAAAATAAACTCATCCCCATCACCTTCACCAAAAACCCGTTTGGTGATGACGGCAACTATAACCACCACCAAGCTCGTTGGTGGTTTGGTGGCGGCGACGACGACACCAAATAAAAGAAAGAATCTGAAAAATTTAATGAGATTTTTATGCATTCACATAAAAAGCAGAAAAGCAAAAAAAATAATACAAATGCGAATGCCACATTATGCGCTCTAAATAGACCTCAATACCTACAACCACCGTCCAACCCCACGTAATTTTTTTTATCATGCTGTCTTAGGCGCCAACTTTCTACATCAACTCGTCGTCGTCGTCGCCATGAACGCTATGCAACCCTTAACATATAACACAACCAACCCAACTCCCAATCCACAGCTGCTGCTGCTGTGTCCTGGGTCAAAGTCAGTTCATTTAAAATACCATAAAACTTGCCTTGATTCTATTGATTTATGTGGAGCAAAAAAAATAATACACATATATCCAATCCTTCTTTCTGTAGCGTCTCCATTTGGGATGGTTGTTGTTGTTGTTCTGTACTTTTTATTTCGTTTTGCATTTTAGTCCCACTTGGTCTTCTTCTTGACTTGGGCTTTGTTTCATCTAAAACCACCCCTATATTATTATTGATGCCGCAAGGGTACAATGAGAGGGTGGTGGTGGGTGGATGTATGGTGTTGGTTGCTATGACGATGGTGTGATGGTGGTGAAGACTTTATGTGTATATGGTCTCTCTATTCTTGAAAATTATGTAGAGGGTTCTTTCTACCACACAGCTGCTTTTGCTGCTGCCGCGCTGCGCCGCCAAACATTGCATTTCTCTGTACTTATAGAAGCCGCACTTAATATTTTCTACCTGCTTTTCAAGTCTTTTCTGAATGGATTGTGTAAATACAAGTCGCGTTAAGAGTGTTTCTTGCTGCTGCTGCAAGTTATGATGATGATGAAAGAGAGGCTGATGACGATGATGATTATGATGATGGTGTGCGTTGTTCTATAGCGGATACGGAACGAATGGTTGTTATACGAAGAAAGGCAAAAACAGAACTCTTCTTCTTGCTGCTGTGTGGTGGACTTGCTCAAAGAGACGAGGGATCAAGTCGAGGTTTTCTGTATTGTTTGCCAATGGAATTTTTATTAGAAATTCCTATAGGGTGGCAAGAGGGTAGGTACCTATGTATAATACGTAACACGCAGTTCTATATCTACTTACTTAAGAAATAACGAAAAAATTGGGTCGAAAAGGATGAAAAATCATACATCTTTCTATACCCTATAGAACGGTTATAGGTATCTTTACTGTTAATGCGAGCACATATTGTTTCAAGTGTTCTTTTGCGCTAGAAAATATATATATAGAAAAAGATTGAAGAATAATAAATAAAGTATGCCAAGTAGATTTTCAAACAAACCCAGCCAAGCCACTCAAAAACGGTTTTGTGATGTTTTTTTTCCCTAAAACTTGTGTGCTTTTTAGGTATTAAAGCTACTTATAACGATGTCAGTTCTTCAATATATTTATTGAAAGTTGGTATTATAAATTTCTTAAAAAGGTGACGACATTGAATATGTTTTTAGTCAAAGCTGCCTCGAATTGGAAACTTCTTTGATAACAAATTTAGAAAAATAGTCCATATAAACGTCCACATCTCTAGTGATCTAGAACCAAAACGGGTTTGTAGATTACCTTGAAATTGATTTAATCATATTTCAAATCAGGAAGAAATTCAAGGAATATTTTGCGAAGTTACATAACTGCTATTTATAAAGTGATTAAATAGCAGCTATTTATAGCTGCTTTTTTTTGTATGCTACTCAGTGCGATCACTGCTCTCTAAAAATCGCCCTTTAGCAAACCCCTAGCTCCAGCTGTCTGTAATGTAAAAACTGTGGATCTACATTGAACCTTTCAACAGCCCCTTTCAATTGCTAGTGGGAAATTTAACTACTCATGAGTACTTTACTAGCTATTTTCTATGGAACGCTTTTTCAACGAAATCAATGCAATTTTCATCCACTCGGGCAGAAGAGCATGAAGAATTGAGTAGTAGGTAAATGTACTAGATCATATACTCATGAGTAGACTTCAACCTACAAAAGTATGAGGCTATAGTAAAAAATGTACTAGATCATATATTATCATCAGACCGATTTCAGAAAAAGTTCTTCGCTTTCAATCTCATAAGCATCGTCCTTCTTTTCCATACTTCTGTTTCAAAAACATTCTATAAACAACACTGATTCATAGCAATAATTCAACTTAAAAACTTAATTTTTTCTAATACCACCATATTTCATAAGCGTTTATTTTTAAATTGCGAATAATTTCCCCCGAAACATTTATTTAAACGAGAGCTTTTGTTTATATGAAAACAAAACAACTTAAAAAACAAAAATTGAAAATAATTGCTGTTAATTGGAATTTCACTAAAAACTTAATCATCTAACACCATAGCAGCAGCTACTATACACTACCTACACCCTACAATGTACAGTCATGGACTTATACCTCATTATTTACTCCGTTGCCGTCGCGTCGTGTTGTTTCATATACCTAAAACAATCGTCATCGTTGGTCATCGTAGTCGTTGCCATTAATTTTGCAATGTAATTAAATTCAATTCCAAATTTTCTCTCTTTCTCTTTCCTCTCTTTCACTACTCCTTGTCGTGAGCCCTAAACATTTGCCAAAAACTATATTACAACTATACAGTATGAACGCCTACATAAATTATTTTCAGATTTTGTGCAAAATTTCTCCAGGCACGCACAATAGATTCCATTCAAGTATCCCCTAAAGTCCAATCTATTCAACAGTGGGGAAAAATTGCTTCAAAACATGGACAAAATCAATAAATAAAGTAAGAACTTGGGACCTTCAACACTCTCTCGACTCTTACAGCCATATTTATAAAAGAATTTTAAAGGTTGTTTAACGTTAAACAACCTCTAAATAGCTTTTAAGTACAAAATGTGTATTTATAAAGAATTTACACATTTAAGCAACGTTGCTTAACGATTGCTTAACTTAAACGCCATTCACCGCGTTTAGAGCTTGCTTAGAGCCATTTTAAGATTGATTTGACTACATATATGAATTATTACTAAGATCGTGAGCTCAGTATCATGTTATTAATTTATCTAGGGTATGGGGTGAAGACTTCATTTTGGTTTGAAATGAAATTATTCCCTAAAAGGAGCTTGAATTTTAAATTCAAATCAAAATATTAAAGAATGTTAAAAAAAAAATAAAATGGTTAGTAGAAATGCAAAAAATCAATGCTGTCTGGCTTTGCTCTGTGCATTTTATTAAGGAATCCGACGAAAGCAAACTCATCGTCAGCGACCTAATCTTTTTTTTTTTTGCGCAGTCAAGGTTAAGAATTTTTGTTTACAAAAAAAAATACCTTCAAGTTGTCAAAAACCACGTGATGTTTCTAAAATGTAATAGTATTTTGTACTAGACTAGTCAATTCCCCTTAATTTTTTGACACAGCTATCGTTTAGTTAATCATCTGTGGAAATTCGATTATAAATACAAATTTAAGCAACGTTGCTTAAAGGCGAATTAAATATTTAAGCAAGCTTAACTAAACAACCTTTGAGAACCAGTTTAAGCTAATCTAATAAATACCGCTGTTAATAATCAACTACTCCCATAAATAAAATCACTTTAGTATTCAGCCTTACGCTTATCGAACTTTTTTTTAAACTCCTTTGTGAAGTGTAATCACCACCTTATTGCTGTCATTTTGATAACTGAATGATGCGATGGCAGGTTTGTGTCACTTAAACAATAGCCCTGTTCCATTGGATGTGGTAGTTTACTCGTGAGTAGAAATCTAGTTCCTATAACAACTACACATTCCTTTCTCCTTGAGCAGAAGATCATGTGTTGATTAGATGATTAGTAGATCTAGTACTATAATCAACGCATGATCATCAGCTTGAGTATTAAAGGAGTGTGTGGTTGTTGTACTAGATTTCTACTCTTAAGTAGTCTACCACCTCCAAAGGGACTTGGTTAATATAACGTAGAATTGCTGATTCAGTCCTTTTTGTTGAAGTAGAAACAGCAATTGTCGTTTTGACAGAAAATGTAGTAGATTTTTTTTTACATTCGACTCATAATACACTTATTCCGTCCCACTGTGCCTTGTCACGGTTATAGTTTATTGAAGCTGCCATCATTCTCTTTTTAAAACGCACAGTGCAGGTGTTTTTTTTTGTCGATTGCAAAACATCGTACAAGCATCACCGCAACTAATGCAGCTAATAATAATCCCGAATGCAATTTGAAAATAAAATCCCGTTGATCATGTTTACCTCTTGCTTGTGCCTCTTACGTACATACGTAACTGTCCGTAGCTATGGCGTCGTCGACGTCGACCATTTGCTATTTGATCGAATAAATTACTTGTGCGGGAAAGCCTAAAATTTCTCAATTGTACGCTGCTGATGACACCACACCACATTGCAATGTCCAACATTCATGATTTACACACGCATACTTTATATACATATTTTGAAAACCACAGAATTCCCAAACTCAAATTCTAATTAAAAATAAAATAAAATTCATCTCGAAACATTTAAGAGGATCACCCTGTGTGTGCATAATATATCTAAAACGATTTAATTTGATGGCTTAATTGCCTGAATACTTTCAAATTTGCATGATTTTGTTTAGACGTTGCGATGTGTACCTACACATTAGATGCGTGTTTATATGAACATGCCGAACAACATAATATAGAGTATATTGCATATTAAATTGCATAGGCTTCTGATTCGAACTTGACCCTTATGTTCATGTTTTTCGAATGAAGCCGGAGCGAGGCAATGACGCTGCTAGCTAGCATGGCGGTTCTAATTTAATGTGACTTTTTTATTTATTTTTGTGTTTATTTTTTCAATATGAAATATTTTTGTTTGACCGTGATTTAATAAATTATTATTCTTTTGATTTTTTTTTAAATTAATTCAATTAGATTTATATTTATGTCATTGACAAGTGCAATAATTGAATTCAGGGATATTGAATGCAATCAACAGTTTATAAATGGGACAGTTGGATCTATTGATTTGACGATACACTTGTATTGTATTTTTTATTTTGGACAAAAGGTGGTAAAATCCGTGATATTACCCAAAACAATACATTAATACAGGAGAAATCTGTGATATTACTTCAGAAATCCGTGATACCACTGGTGAAATCCATGATACTCACTGAAGAAATCCATAATACTATAATAGGGGGGCAATAGTGATCTGTAATACAAGAAAAATCCATAATATTTTCTGGAGAAATTCGTGATACCCACAGGAGCATGCCGGGGAAATCAATGATTCTTATCGGAGCAATCGGGACAGCAAAAAAACCTGTTATACATACCAAAAAATCCATGATAATAACGGGTTCTGTATAAACCTGTAATACTACTGGTGATACTTTCTGGATAAATCCGTGATACTTTCCTACACTAAAATAATACGTAATACTTAGCCTGTCATAGATGATGCAACATCTATGACAGATACAACAGAAATTTATGGAATACTTGACCAATTGTGATAGCTGAGAAATCTTTGATACATAGCACAGAAGTTCATCATATTTACTGGAGAAAATTGTAATAAATTATACTTACCGAGAAAAATTCGTGATACCGGAGATTTCCTTGAAAATTACTTAGAGAAATCTGTGATAAATATAAAAAAAATTCATGATATTTACAATTTTCGGTTAAACTAATGTTGAAATCTATGATACTTTATATAGAAATCCGATATACTTACTATAATAATCCGTGATACTTAGCGCGGAACTCCATGATGGTTACCGGAGGAATTTTGATAGCTAAAAAATCTGTGATACATACCAGAAAAATCCATGATATTGCCTAGAGCAATTCGTGATATATATAAATAGGATAAATTTCCATATTTACCGGATAAATCCGTAATACTTACCTAAGCAAAAGTGAGACTATTATGAAATACTTACCGAAAAAAATCCATGATACTGTTATGAAAAGATCTGTGATACTTTCCAGGAAATGATACTTCATATAGAAATATGTGATACTTCAGACACGATACTTATTGAAGCAATTCTTGATACTAAGCTTAGAAATCCATGATGGTAACAGGAAAAATCGTAATAGCCGAGAAATCTGTGATATTATTGAAGTTCGTGATACCTATAGGAGCAACCTGTCATATTTTCCGTTACGAAATGTTTATTCAAACAAAGCAGATAGTCTTCGATACCTCGTATGAATGCTATCAGACTGAAAGTAAAATAAGATATTTGAGAGAGATGAACTCTTTCGTTGCGATTTAAAATCATCACGTGTTAATTTACCAAAATTAATATTCCATCAAAAAAAAAAAAAAAAAAAAAACATCAATTTGGTGTCATTTAAACATGACAGTTTGACCAATTAACCTTCTTTTAAGTGAGTGACATGAATAAAGCTTAAACAATTACAGGCTAATGGTTGAATACATAATTCAATTAAAGAACTACTAATAGAAAAGTTAAAAATAAATATCATTTTCCATACAAGTACTTTACACTTGTTTCGTCACAAAGACATTTAAATAAATTAGTCACCCATACTTTACTTAATTTTCAGCATTTGACATTTGACAATTCAAACTCTAGTTGTGTCATTCATGCGTCATTTCGTTTCTAAACTGTCAATGTCAAAATAACTAGACTTTGTTTCTATATGCAAACAACGTTCGAAACAACATCAATTAAAAAACAAATAAGAAAGTACACCGCACCTTCTTATTAAACCCATTAAGAGAAAGTTCATCATCGTCGCCGCCGTCGATATTGTATCACAGCTAAAAAAAACAACAACAACAAAATATGGCGAAATGACAAACTCTCGCCACACTCTGACGTGCTAATGTCAATAAAAATTCAAACTGACAGCTACATACTAATTAAAATAATAAAAACAAAAATAACCAGGGTTGTTAAACAACACAATAATCATTCGCAACGCCAATATAATTGTGACATTACAACCTCTCTGTGATACAACAAAATATAAGTTCAACTTAAAACTTTAATGTCAGGTTGTAAAGTTTATTGTTAACTTTTGTTTTCTTTCCAAATAATTGTAAAGATACACGATCATCTCTGAAAAGATGGCAGACATTTAGTCAGCTAAAGATCAAACAATGGGCCCTCTTGAGCAATATAATTGTACTCACGCTGTTTTAGTTTTCTTTTTTGTTGATAACTTCTGTTTACTTTTTTTTTTTATGTCTGTACATCCACATTAAGTAGCTGCACACGATATTTTTTGACTAATTTGTTGAGGGTCGGTCTTTAAAGAGTTGTTTATGTTTTTTTGCTTTGTTAATTCTCTCAACTTGATGCAGATGTCGTCGTCTGAGAGTTGATCATTCCGGAGTCTGTCTGTCTGATTTGTTTTTTTTTTTTTTTTTTTATTTCATCATTTGCGTGTCTGCAACTTGTTTATGTATATTTTTTTTTGTGGGATTTCCTTCAAGCTGCCGATGCTACTGCTGCTTTTTTTACCACAAGTTGACAAATGTAATTGGTTTATTATGCAATTTTATATTATATCTGTTTTGTAATGGAAGCGAATAAATGTTGGTTTTAAGATCTTTTATGTAAATCTTGGGTAATTTCAACTTCAATAAACAAAACAAAAAAAAAAAAAACAAGAAAGTGACAGAAGGTCAGAAGAGGAATCAAATAAACGACACATTAAGAGGCTTACGAATTTAAATGGGAAGTGTATATATATGTAACTTAAAAAAAAAAAAAACAGAATGAAAATGAAACTTAATATTTATTTATTCCTTTTAAGTATGGTTGGCTATAAATTCTAGATAAAATTAAAAAAAAGAAAAATCGAGGTAAGTTTTTTGACGAAATATTGTCACAGTGAAGGTTTCCAAAAACGCAACACGGTGACAGTGACATAGTTTGACAAATTTTCAGTGTTTTATTATGACTAGAATGTCCAATAAAGCTAGATCAGCTTAGTTAAAGTGGCCACATTAAATTACTTCAAAATTCGTTTCTGTGATATAGACAAACTGTTATAAATTTTGTCACCTCGGGAACGTATTACCACCTCACCAGTTTTCACTGTCATTAATATCATTGAATATTCAATGGAGCTAGCTCAGCACGATTTAAGGAGCCTTATTGCAATTTTTCATAAGCCCTCTGTTATACTGAAAAACTGTTATACATTAGCATTTTTGTCACTCCGCTCCGGAAACGTATGACCACTTCAACAATTTAAATGATTTCTGCGTCAGGTCTTTTTGTTTACTAGATTTTATATCTGTCTACAATAAATATGAGAGAGCACAATGAATTTTGACATCATAAAGGCACATTCACATTATGACACCCTGTGTTTTTAATTATAGTGAGTTTGAAATGAACTACGGGGTCAAAAAAGTTGCAAAAATCGCACTTACTAGATACTGATGAAGTTAAAACGAATACCTAATTATTTTAAATTTATTTTCTTCAAGGTTAAACAAAATTAACTAAACGTTATTAATTAGAGCAAATTATTTTCTCATTTTATATTTATGAAATTCAAAAAAAAAATCATATAGAAAGAGGTAATAATTAACATTTGTTCACATTGACTTTCACATTAAAAAAAAAAAATAAAACTATTTCTCTCTTAACATCTAATAAATGTAGGAATGAAAGTATAGAAATGAAGTGTAATAGAATTAAAAATTTCTATTCCGATTATCAGTTTGTCATTATTGTATTGAATACAACTTTAATTGACAGTTCTTATGCTTTAATTGATAAACCATTTCATCAATAAGTGTGTTGATAGTTCGGAATAGCAAATAAATGCACCGGCCCACAAAAAAAAAGTTGTGAATACTTTTAACCAGACCTAACCTATCTTTATTTATTTTGACACGCTGAATCCAAATCTTAAGTCAGTTTTTAATAAACTGCACAAAAAATCGATTTGTGTAGAGATTTTTATAGTTTCTTGCAATTTAGTTAAAATTTTGAGGGTGTAGGACAAAATTGACTTCTGATTCGGATTCAGCTCGTCAAAATACATAGAGATAGTAGTTAGATCCGGTTAAAAGTACTGTTGCAAAAGGAAATTACAAATCCTCGACAGTTTTTTTTGCAATTTATTCAAAATTTTGAGTGTGTTTGGTCAAAATCGACTTCAGATTTGGGAATTTTATGATGTTTTTAAATGTACTCAAAATTTTTAGTACCTATGTCTGGTTAAAAGTAATGCCAACTTTCTTTTTTTTTGTGGGCGGTAATATCAATGCGAAATTACCAATTAAGTTATTTCATATAATAAAGATTTAAGTTGCGACCAACAAGTTATTCTTTAAAATCAAAAAACCCGTCACAAATTTATTTGAAAGTTTTTTAGGATCAAAATCCACCTTCTTTAAGCTTTCTGAAGAACAGAACTAGAATTTCTTTGAACTTGATGAATAAATGACTTTTTTATTTTACAAAGTGGGCTTGAAAAATTACTTTGATGATGCTTACTTTTTCATTTCAAATCAAAAGGTTATAACTACCCTTTTGAAATATTATAAAAAAATTTGGTTTTAAGTGCAAAAATGCAACTAGCCATTTCAATACAGCACTGATTTCTTTTATAAAGCGATAAAGGAGGAATGCTAGTGACATTTCGACGATGTTTGAAAAAATCCATTGATTTAGTAACTGCACTGTTAATGCTCTATTTTGTACTTTATCTAACAATATGTGAATTATACTCTAGCTAAGCACGTACTTCGGCTTTATAAATTAAAGCCAAATTGGAAGAGTTTCGTGCACCCTTTGATAAAACCTTACTTATTAGCAGAATTTTAGGAACATAAAACTTGTACATAAAACACTTACTTTAATTGCAGCGAATTTGAAAATGAATATGAGATGCTGTGGTCGGCAAAACAATTCAGTGTTTTGGATAAGAGGTCATTTATGAATATAAGAAATAAATATGGAGACAGAACAGAACCGTGAGGTACACCGGCGTATATTGAATATCCAGACCTATGATGGTAGCCGATCGGAAAAATATCCGATCGGAGAAAAGTTCCGATCGGAAGATTTTTGTATTCACGGTACCCGAATTTGAGGAGAGAAATTATTCCAATTTTTTTGGTTTTTATATTTTTCGGATAATTGTTCACGTTTAATTTTCTATCGGGAAGAATCGGAAAGAAAAAAAAGCATGAAGCACAACGCGTCTCAAATATTTTGACAGTTCACTGCATAGCATCGCATGTATTTTAAATTTTCAACGCACCTAAGATTTTTTTTCGTACATCTGTCCGATTTTACTGTCGGAAGGGTTAAAATCATATGAAAATTGAAAAATTCGTACAAATCGGATAAAATTTTCTTCCGATCGGCTACCATCATAGGGCTGATCATATTTTAAACCTTGCAACACAACTTCTATTGAATGACCGGAAAGGTTATTGTTATTACTAATCTAACGGAGATGGCATTCATCGATACCAAAAGCATGCATTTTCCATAAAAGAACAAACATATTTTTTGGCACCCGCTTGGTAAAGAGAGTTCTTCAAGATCTCAATGTACACAAATCCGCTTTTCTAGTTATTATCCCGCCATTATTTTGAAAAAGTGTTGTTCTTCGTTGGCAAATTTTCTTCGTAAAAAAATTACCTAACACGCAATATTCCTACTTTTTCTAAAGAATTGTAAATATTGGTTCCACTTTTCGGTGAGCTATGCTATCAAATCGCCTGTGGAACTTTTACTACGATAACCGTACTGCCGGTTATTGATGCTTAATTAACGTTTCCATGGTTATTGATGTCCGGTTATTGATGCTTAATTAACGTTTCCATGACCTATGAAAGAAAAGACGTTAATGCAATTATATGATATTGATTAGAAGAAAGGAAAATCATAGTTTCAGTTAAATATTTTGAAAAATGTGGTTACTGTGACACATTTTTCATATTTTTTATCAATGTATTAAAAGGTTCAAGTTGGTTTATTATTTCTTGCTCTTTTCGAAGTGAAAACTCGCGAGGAACTTTGTTCGGGGCGAAGGGCTTCCAAATCAAAAATACCCATAATATGGTTCCTTTTCCATTTGAATTCCGTTCACTTTTCGTTTGTAACAGAATGTTTACCCAATAGTAAAATAGTTAAAACCGGTGGAAAACACGGTAATGACATTTCTTTATTTGATTCAAGTTTGTCTTCTAAAATCAACGAAATATGTTAAAAATGTTAATGGTTCACAAACCTATGCACGTATATGTACGTTGATTTTTTGAAATAAGTTACTTACATTCTGAGTAATGGCAACAAATTTTGTAAATGACTACATTCAACAAATAATAATAAAGTCTTATAAATTCAGCTATATATTTTCCCAAGAATGCATTTAAATTCAAGCTTTTTCATATACAAATATGTTATAGTAAAGTAATTGGTCCATTCTTTTTTTACCTATGCCACGGTAATGACATATTTAGGTAATGTTATATCAATTCACCAAAGCTCTTAACTGTTTGACAATGTGAAGCTTAAAGGTCCTTAGCTTAGGATAACTGTCAAAAGTTTAAGTTTAAAATAACAAATTGCATTTGTTATTTGTTTTTTTTTTTTTTAATAATTTAAATTTATTTTATCTTTTTTTTTTTGTTTAATTTCAGATAAATCTCCGATTAATACTCGTTAGCGGTAAAACAAAAGAATTCCTATTCAGCCCCTCAGACTCAGCTGGTGATATCGCACAAACAGTATTCGATAATTGGCCCGATGGTGAGTATCTATCTATCTGTTCTGTACTATCTCTTTTATATTTTGTATCCTATAATCATGTTATTTATATCAAAAC
This sequence comes from Episyrphus balteatus, assembly GCF_945859705.1. NCBI lineage: Eukaryota > Metazoa > Arthropoda > Insecta > Diptera > Syrphidae > Episyrphus > Episyrphus balteatus. Next base: position 124,420,971 of record NC_079135.1, on the reverse strand, counting down.
ATTCCAATTTTAATACATACTCTACTCGTATATACAATTATTGATGACAACCAACTGGGAATTTTTATCATCATCAGTGCACCTGGTAACCCTCCCTTTTGAATTGAATTCATTGATTTGAATCTTTGCCCTTTTTTCGTTTATACAAAAAAAAAAACTGAAAAATCCACAGCATTACCATGCAAAAACATATTAAAATGAAGTTAAAATATATTTATCTCTGGAGTACGTCGATATTTCCGCTTACTTTTATGCGGTACGCTGGTATCTACTACATATCTCTATACCGCTTTTATGTTTGCTCTTACAATGTATTTGGAGGCGTCAGCAGAACGTTGTCGGTACATATTGGCATTGTGTTTGCCTAATTAATTAATCTGCAGCGTGGTTCATTTACATAAATTATTCTCCTACATGTCCTCGTCGTCGTCGTAGTTCTCCGTTGTTGTATAGTCATGTGTGATGTTGTCGATAGATTTCGATGTCGATACGAATTGATCCTGAGAGTTGCACACGATTCCACCCTAAATAGTCATTGATGGTAGTCTCGTTTATTTGCAGAATGAAGGAATAACAAACGCTCTGACTGGAGGTATTGTGTTTTGGTGCGGTGGGGGTGGTAACTCTGGTGTGCTCCTTTTTCCATTTGTTTATTTTTTTTTTTTATGCAAAATCCCCCACAACAATGTTTGTGTGTGTGGGGGCGGTTTCGAGAGGTGTGTCATCTATTAATTTTTTTTTCGATATTTGATTCTGATTTAAATGGTTTTTTTTTTTTTTCGTTTTTGGGGTTTTTTGGTGGGTATAAATATTTTCAGGATTTTTTTTGGAATTTATTTTATGTGTCGTTGTTGGAAAATTGTCCTCATTCAACTCAGGTTTATTGCTATTTCTCATTTTGTATTTATAAATTTTTTGTTTTTATTCGCGTGAAAATACTTAGTTTTGTTGACCTATTATTGAGGCAATTAATCGGTTTTATTATTGTTTTCGATTCCAAGAGAGTATAAGTGTACGAATGAGTGGAAAATTGATTGGAAGAGTCGTCATTGACTCATGAATCTATCTTTTTTTTTCCTTTTAATTTTAATGAAGCTTATTGATATTGTTTTTCCCGATTTTTTTTGTTTTTTGTTTTATTTGTTTGGAAAAATATAAATATTTTTATAAGAAGCTTTGTTATTTTAGTTAATTAGTTGTGAATTCGAGAGGTTTGTAGATAGGACTTTCGGTTGAATGTAATCAATCCAAGCTCTAATGACTCGGCTATTTTTCGGAACTGCCATAATCCTTTCGTTGCTGTAGATAGTACACATTTCTAGTTTTCGTACCCTTTTTTGGATGAAGTTATAGAATCTGCACAATTAAACTTAATTTGCTGAACATAATTTTTTCAAGAATACCGCGAATCTAACGAAAATAAAATTAAAAAATTCAGACATTCTATTCAACCGCGATGAATAGAAACTTTGTTAAACCGAATCTGTGACTCAAATCTGCGACTCGAATTTGAAACTTAAAACTGCGACTTGAATCTGCGACCCAATTCACCATTTTCGAGTTCTATTTACCAGTTTCGGCACCGATTTTCCAACTTCGATACCAGTTTCGGTTGCAATTTATCATTCTCGGCTGCGATTAACTAGTTTTCATTGTAATTTATCAGATTTATTTGGTTGCGAAGGACCATTGCGATTTACAAGTTTTGGTTGCGATTAAATATTTCGGTAGTGATTGATCAGCTTCGGCTGTAATATACTACTTTCGGTTGAGATTTACCATTTTCGGCTACGATTTATGATTAAATTCGGCAGCGATATATCAGTAACAGCTGAAATAGGTATACGTGCTTCAACTGCTGCAATGCAATAGCCTCTTCCACGATTTACAAATATCGTTAGCAATTTCCCGGTTTCGTCTACGATATAAAAAAATCGGCTGCGATTTACAAATTTTAGTTGTGATTTACCAGCAAAACACATTTTTCGACTGTGTCTACGAAAAACCAGTTTTAATTGGGTGCGTTTTCCAATCTAAGGTTGCGATTTACCAGATTCGGTTGACATTTATGAGATTCGGCTGCGATACCAGTTTCCCTTGCAATATATCAGCTTTGGCTGCTGTTCTCCAGCTTCAACTACGTTATACCAGTTTCGATTGCGATTTATTGATTAAAAGGCTTTAGGAATTCCAGGTTAAACATAGTACGAAAACACCTTCCTAACCGGAGTATATAATTAAGAAACGCTGTAGGCTGACTCGCGAAAAAAGCTCCTGAACGCAATCTGGGTATTATTTTATGACTTTTCCACATAACCTGATAGCAGCACAAAAAAAAACCCTTCCACAGACCTTTAAAACCTCACAACAAACCCGATACAATAACCTACTAAAGATTCAAAGTTCTTGGAAGAAATTATCCCATTTTCATATTTGCTTTGTCAACCTTCTCAATAAACAAGGACATTGGCACCAAACACTAAAAAAAAGACTATTCAAGCTGTGTGTTGTCCCGTCTTCCACTTCTTCAACTTCCTCTCCATCGTAAAAGGATAGACCACACCATCACATCGAAATATAACTTGGTGAATTATTATCAAATTTATTTGCGGTCATCACCCTTTTATCTACGTCATTTAAAATTCCTTGAAAGCCAGCCATAGCCACTAAATGGTGCAGAAACAACGACCCAGGTACTTCGTTTGCTGACTCACAAAAACATCTGAATGGCTAAATCCTTTCGCCTTCCATTAAAGAGCTCCTCGTTTTTGGTCTTCTTTTGTCGTGACTTCACCTGGTTAGAAAAGAGGGACAGCAAAAAAAAAAAAATTAATCAACTGAACCGTTTTTGGCTGGGAGTAAAAACAACTAGGAAAACGTCTCTTTCTCTTGATGGTGTCCTATACAACAACTAGGTACCAACCATCACCTCTATTTTATAATATCGACCATACTCTCTTCCTGCTCTACACAATTCGAGTGTATAATCATACTATACATTTTTACCTATACCCGCAGCGCACTGTCAACAAAAGTGTAATGGAGCATTTAAGAGATTTCGTTTGAATTCCGCCTTGGTTGGTATACGACCAACGACCGACGACGTTCTCCATTTATTCACACGAAATTACCATATACACGTTTTTAGCGCATTAAAATTTTGTCCGGGTACTATGGCCCAGCAAAATCCCCTCCGTCGTCTATCATCGCATCGTGTTGCTGCCTTTGGCCGCAAACGTACTCTGGAAACACTCGCTCGCTTAAACACGAATTTTACCCCCGGAGGAGGAGTGCCAATGCCAAGCCGACTCTCCATACAAAACGACAACTATGGGGCGAAGCGAAACAATATTCGCAGATCGAGGGAATAAATCACAACATAACATCGCACGCGTATCTCGTTCAGAATACTAATTTTCGCGCGAAAAATAAAAGCAAAAAAAAAAAAACAATTTTAATTTTTTGACGAATTGTTTTGTTCAGCTGGAGAAAAGCTCAAGTACAATTTTATTATGTCTAAAAGAGACTTATCGCACCCAATTTCTGAATTTAGAAGTTACTTTGTGAAATAGTTTAGATTTTTATTACCCCAAAATCTGCAAATTTGCCATAAAAAAAACTCTAATAAATCTGTCCTATTTATATATTAAAATAGAAGTTGAATAAGGTATAGTGTATGTATATGGTTATGATGGAAGGACTTGAATTTTAAGAGATCAGGCATACATCTCATAATTAATATCTGATACACGGATAAGCTACCGAATTTAACACCAACCACATAAAACCGGAATAGATATTTTTTTTATTGAAATTTAAGATTCTTATGCTTTGATTACGTGATTTGGGTAAAATGATTGTTTGAATAAGTTAAAAATATAAACAAAAGAACGACTGAATATGTGCTAAAATAAAATATTTTGAACACATTTTAATAATTATGTATATCGAATGTCTTTTAAGGAATTCGATATCTAATTTGAATAATGAATATTAATGAATTTTAATGTGAATGTTTTAGATTTTTTTTTTTTTTTAGTTCTGGAATAACAATTGTGTCACCTTGTTGTGATTTGTTTATTGTTTTTGTATTAATTTGGCATATAGCAATCTGAAAATTTTTGAACCAAACTTGTCTTATTCGTTTGTGCAATGTTTGTCCACCCAAAATTTTCGTTTGTCCACCCAAAAACAAAACATTTTTAGAGCATATTCTTTTTTTTATAGAAAGTCTGAAAAATGAAAAATCATCTTAAGTCCATTCTACGTTTAGAAGATATTCAAAAAACAAAATTTGTACTGAAAAATTCAAAGTCCCCTAAAATCAAAAAAAAAATACTTTTTTCAAAAATTCAAATTTCTGTTTACTAAAAATCGTCGTTTGTCCACCTTATGCTTAGGAGAAATTTAATAAACAAAATTTTTTACTGAAAAATTCAAAGTCCCCTAAAATCCCCAAAAATAACTTTTTTTCTTCAAAAATTCAAGTGGGGATTTTATGGGACTTTGAATTTTTTCAGTACAAAATTTTGTTTTTTGAATATCTCCTAAACGTATGGTGGACAAACGATGATTTTTGGTTTGTATTCATATCTCGATTTTTGGGGATTTTGAAATTTTCAGTAGATACACTGTGGTGTATGTGTAATTTTTATTGGGAATTTTTAAAAATTAATTTTTTGAATATCTCCTAAACAAATTATGATTTGGTATATGTAAAGAACTCGAGGTGGAAAAGTGACAGTAGTTTGAATTTTTGAAAAAAAAATTGATTTTTTAGGATTTTAGGGGAATTTAAATTTTTCAGTGCAAAATTTGATTTTTCGAATTTTGAAACGGAGGTTGGAAAAACGATAATATTTCGCTTGTATATAGAACTCGAGGTAGACAAATGATTGCAATATTTTATACGTCTATATCTCAAAATTTAAGCGTTTTGGACAATTTTTCATTTTTCTGACTTCCTATAAAAAAAAATGCTCTTAATTTTTTTTGAAGGATGGACAAACATTGACAAAAGGTGGACAAAAGAATCAAAAAAATTTGGTTCAAAAATGTTTAGGTCGCAGTTCTGGCTACATGGAGCTGAGGTAGTTCACAGATAATCAAAATAAAAACTAAAGAGGTAGATTAGGGTGGGTCAAAAAAATCGAAAATTTTTTTTTTTGATTTGGTACTCCGAAAAATCGATTGCTAGACCCCTCTAGAATATACACACCAAATATGAGCTCTTTATATTAATGGGAAGGTCCTCCGCTTTGTAATTTTCCATTTTTACATACAAAAAATTCCTTGGAATGAAATTGATTGCTTTTACCGTTTAGAAGATATTCGTATCCAAATCGCAATGCATACGGGTCATAAGAAAACTATTGAAATCAGTGAGCATTGGTTTGGATACGAATATCTTCTAAACGGTAAAAGAAATCAATTTCATTACAAGGAATTTTTTGTAGAACGTTTAAGCCCCTACAAGAATATATCTTGCTAATTTGAAAATAATGAAGTTTCAGTGAATTAGAAATTTTTTAAAAATATAAAATGTTTTTATATTTATTTTTAAATTTGATCTCGAATATCTTTAGAATGGTTAGATTAATGAAAAAAGTTAATAAGACCTTTTTTGTGGAGCAATCAATTTTCAACAAGAATATGTCTTGCGCGTTTGATCATTATAATTTTTCAATTTGTTACAAAATTAAGAACAAAAAACGAATTTTTAAAGATTTTCTCGATTTTTGGACCTCAAATATCTATTCAACGGTTAGATAAACGAAAAAAGTGTATAAGGCCTTTTTTGTAGAGCGTTCAATTTCCTACAAGAATATGAAAAGAAATTTGCTAAAAAGTCAATTAATAAAAAAATTATTTTTTTTTAGTAGAAGCTTGATGTAAAAATGGAAAATTGCAAAGCGGAGGACCTTCCCATTAATATAAAGAGCTCATATTTGGTGTGTTTATTCTAGAGGGGTCTAGCAATCGATTTTTCGGAGTACCAATTCAAAAAAAAGAATTTCGATTTTTTTGACCCACCCTAAGGTAGATATAGTTTTTATTTTGATTAACAAAATTGCCGTTGCAATAATACTTATGCATTCTGTAATGTGTATCTAAATCAACTACTTTAAATGTCATGTAAAACAAAAATCATTAAAAATATGGAATTATAATTTGTATAGTAAAAATCTGAAACCACCTCTGGCTAAACAAGAAGCCACAAACCATTTAGCACAGATATGTGCAAGAGTGTTATTTGTTTGTTTGTTTATATATTTTTTCAAGTAATTAGCATAGTTATTGACATATTTTACTTACTTTTTGACCTGAAGTAGATACATAGGAGCATTCTGTTGAATTTCTACAAAATCAATTTAGTATTATTAAGATATGATTTTAAATTTGATATGGTTGCGTGTGTATGAAAGCACACAGTTAACGTATTTCTAATATACATAATGTCATTCATAGTCTCATAACTTTTAACTGACATACTTACTAACATCATTTTAAGGTTAACACACAAATTTTATATAGTTCAGCAGAAATTTAATTTGCTTGACATTTAGTTTGGGTTTCAAAGAAAAATGTCTACATACACATTTCTTAGAAGTTCTTCAATCCTTTAATAGGCTTTCAAGTTAATTGACATTAAGTATAATTGCGACATGCTGGCTATTTGAATATCTTATTCATTCATGGTCATTGCCATTTGGATGGTTGTTGCTGTATAGTTGAGTAGGTATATACAAATGTTCCTACAAATGCTATTATTATGTTATGTAGATTAATTCATGATGAAACTACATTTGTTTGGTTTTTCAAGATTTTGTATATGACATTTTAAATGAATAAAATCTTGGAAATACAATTGACAGAATGCGAAAAAAAAAAATAAAATGAAAAATGTCATTTGCTATGGCATAAATGAAAACCTTTTTTTTTTTTTCTTGTTAATAATATGTATTAAAAAAAGAGAAATCTAAGAATAGTCAAACCAGTTGGAGTAAATGACCTTTATGAAGTTAAAATTACCCGATTTTACACTTAAAAGTGTATTATCATACAACTTTTGACGTTTACACAGTAAATGTCATCCTTTATTGGAGTAAAAACATGTTCTTTTTACTTTAGATATAAATATATTAAGTAGATTAGTGAGATACATTTATCATATCTTATCTCCTTTATCTTTTTTAAATCTAACAAGTATTCAGGGCTTCAAAATAAAAGCTTTCCATTTGTTCAAGGTGTGTCTTAGAAATTATATATCTGTCAAAGTGACGTTTGTGCTTGCAAATATAAGGTGCGTTCCATTCAGCCTTGCAAATTTATTATTTAGCCGCGTTTTTTAAAAGGTGGAAGACTACTCACGAGTACATGAGTAGTTGATCTAGCACTTACAAACTTCACATGAAATTCTGCTGGAGTAGTTGATAGTACTAGATTTCTGGCACTATAGTAAATAAATTCACTTTCACCATCCAAGAAATTCGAACAGATCTTCAAAATATTTATTCTGCCTTCCGTTCTTTGTCTATTATCATGCAGCAAATTTCTCATTTACATGCTAAAATAAAGAAAAAAAAACTTTGCATTTCTCCGCCAAGAAAAAAAAATAAAAAACAAAATGAATTAAACATTTTTGTTTGTTGAATTTCTTGATTCGTAAAGCCAACGATGATGACCGCTTTTATTATAGTAGGCACTCGTAAATGCATAAGTAAATTGATTTGGATTTGGATGGAGCCCAAAATAATTTTTTCTGTATTTACTTCTAACTATTTGATTTGATTTTATCTAGAACATGCAAGTTTTTAACTGAAAAAATGTGGTTTACAAATTTGTTTAATTTTTTTCTCCTCGCTCTCTGCATTTTATCATTTCTCATTTTCTTTGTGTTATTATTTGATTAAGCTTTTATCATTTTGAAGCAGAAAAATAAAATATATACAAATATGAGTCGTGCGCAAAGTTATACGCTTTGACATTTTTTCTACATTCTGCGTTTATTTATTTGATTTATCGTTTTATTTTTCAGTTAAATGTGTTTATAAAAAAAAATAAGAAATGATTAATCTAGAAAATAAATGGGTGTGTGGTTCTTTGTGGTTTGTTACACTGCAAACCTTGATAAAGATTAAGTTCCCATCGGCTAGTGTTGCAAATTTCTAATTTCAAAACTAAGTTCTGCTATTTTGACATTTTTTTTTTATTCTTCATTTAAAACAAATTTATTAGGGATTGATTAGTGAAAATGAGCAACCGGTTGTCAATATAAAGAAATGTCATGTATTGACACAAATCTAGGTATCAAGTGACTGCCAACTCAATCCAGAACCTGTATGAGCTGCCTCTTTATACAGAAAAAAAAATCTGCTCTAAAATTTGGAAAGCAAGACAATACTCAATTTCTAACCTAACTTTTCGTTCAGAAAGTGACATTGACTATTTAGTTCGGAGATTTCTCTGGATTCAACTTTTTAAACAGTTTTAAATCTGTGCTACCAAACTATTTTTTTCATAAATTGTTTAGAATTAGTTTATAAACGTGAAAACTGACTTTTGGAATGACAAAATGTATTTAACTAGTTTTGGTTAGCATACATTTTTGTATCTTTTTGTTAAACAAACATGAAAAACACAAGAAAAACCCGAAAGCGAAAAATATGACAACTCTAAATTTTTGTTGTGTGTGCTGTTTTCGGAACACTCAATATACAGTGCTGCCAAGATTTCAGGTTAAGCCCCTAGGCGTTTTTTTTTTTTTTGTCCAGTTAAAACCGCTTGTAATCAAAAACACACCTACTGTCATGGAACAACTTAATTTTGAATTTATTATAGGTATAAACAATTTACGAGTGTTTATAGAAATACATTTATGTTTAATTTATGTTTTATTAGAAAAGTAATTTACATGGTTCCTTTACTTAAGTTTGACGTTTGGGAGAGAGATAGAGATATATTACTGTTTTCCTTAGAAAAATATATTGGAAGCTTATGCGTTTTTAATTGACAATCCGGAATTGTTCTTCAATTCGGAATCCCAATTGAACAGTTTTTTTTTTATTCCGAAGAATCTGTAGTTTGGTGTAAATGTATTGGTTGAGTTTGACATGTGTCACATATATGTATGTCTATTCGCGCCAAATATGACATTGGTCAAATGTGACATCTGACATTTAAATCTATGAATGTGTGAGTGATTCTGCTTCTGATTTTAAAACCAGAAGAGAAATTCTCTTTTTTTCAGAATCAGAACTTTCAGATTGCTTTTTTTTTGCTTCCAGATTGTCAATTACAAACGCCATTAAATGACACTTTCGTTGTTCAAATTTATGCTGCTTTACTGTCCTTTAACTTGAGTATTTACCCTAAAACTGGTCCTAAAACTCAAAGTCCACTTACGAAAAAATGGCTGAAACGGCTCCATATCATATTGAACCTTAAAATGTCGCAAAACTAAATTCTAGTACAAAAAACAGAAACCACAGGGATAGTTAAATTAATATTAAACGTTACATTCTTTTTCAATCAAATTAATTATACTTTATTGTAATGCACAGATTGTAACAATGCATCTGATATGTGGTTATAATACATATTGTCATTGTCATCATTACAATATTTATTTACATCAAAACAAAATACATAAGTAAACTTCCTATTTCCGCCTTAGAGTTGATTTTATCATCTTTCAAATTTTCTGTTTAACTGTCTCTCTCTCTCTCTTCGTTTGACATTAAAACATTCTCCTACATTCGGAAAAATTACAAATTTATTCCACGATTTGAAAAAAAAATATATAAATAATGAATACCAACAAAGAAAGCCTGTCAAGGCCAGGCCTTCTTTGTGACAAGGCGGTAGTAGCGATGATGATGTCTATAAAATATAGTGGGCGGTTAATGTACCAGTGCATATATACACACATTTTTACCCAATAAAGTATTATTTACCATTCTATTGTCTTTTGTTGTTGACTCACTCCTTTGATATAAAATAAACAACAAAACAAACAAAAAAAAACTCAAAAAAAAAAAAATAAACAAATATGTGTGTATGTTGTTGCTGCGTTGTTTCAATTAATTTCCTTGTCATTCAGCATGCAAAGTGCATATTATGAGTTGTCTGTTGTTGTTGAAAATGAATACATCCTGGTGCTTTGACAGTCAACGCACAAATTAAAAGAACAAAACAAGATACATAATTGAGATAATTAAACGCACAATGGTAGCTCTAATAAAATCCACCCATTTGTGTTATTTGGAAACATTTTACAGAGGCTGAGTTTCAAAATGTCAAACAAAAAATTTCCTACTCATCTCAAGACTTTTTCCTGTAACTACATGCACTACTTTATTTGATCGTTTTCTTTTCAATAAAAGTGATTAAAAAAATCTTTTTTACAACAAAAATGAAAATAAGGGGAAACCGACGAAGTTACGAATACCAGAGTTACGGGCGACAGAGTTACGAGCGTCAAAATTACACGAAACCGAAGTTACGAAAAACTAGAGTTACGAATTCTAAAGTTATGTTAAGCTATGACATTTGATTTTTGGGTTGGCAACAATTGCGAGGAACGATATGGAATTATGGAAAAACAAACAAGAGATTAACATTTTTCTCATTGGTCAGAACTAAATGAGTAAAGCGAAAATAGGTGTTATTTAATCTTGTAAAATTTTGATTGGATAGGTATAGATATACATACATATATGGTTTTGTTTTTGTGAGAAGATCGCAAAAACGTTGAAATAGAAAAAAAAAACATAAGTATACTTATGTAAGTTTGGGGGACATAATTGAAATTAACTTATTAATCTTATTTGTCCAACTAATATTGCACCTACGTATCGATATTCTCTTATTTATGTTTCCATAATTCCATATCGTTCCTCGCAATTGTTGCCAACCCAAAAATCACATGTCATAGCTTAACATAACTTTAGAATTCGTAACTCTAGTTTTTCGTAACTTCGGTTTCGCGTAACTTTGACGGCCGTAACTCTGTCGCGCCTAACTCTGTTATTCATAACTCCGTTACCATTTCGAAAATAAGATAATACATTTCAACCTAATGTCAAATTTGTGTTTTGAGAAATGATTTTCTTCATATTTTGGTTTATATTTGGTTAAAAGCTCCAAATCAGAACAACAACAAAATTGTATTCATGACTTTAAATACTCAAAAAATGTAATAAATATGAGATCTATGTAGAATTAATAAAGCTTTTAAGCAAGAAGTGCTCAAACGTCAAACTGTCCACTTTGATGGCTCTGAAATTTGTTTTTCTATTAGAAAGCATTTATGAAAACTGTTATTTTTTTTTAATAAAAAAATCAATTTAACAAGAGTCTTTAAACAGTCATCAATAACTTGACTAATAAATTCATACGAAAAGTAATTTAAAACCCGTGTTTTATTAAATTTAAAATTTGTATCTGTCGCATGTTCATCAAAGTGGGGGTTGTCAGATTTGGCTTTGACAGATTCGGTTATATCCCTATCCTAAAATGGATGAACACATCTGGAAAATTGAAAGTGCTGCCAAATACTACTTTTAGTTACTGCACATGAGAAGTGTCCCACAAGAAAAAAATCGATGAGGGCTCAATGTCGTTTTCACTTAAATTCTATTTCTTCTCTAACTTGAAAAAATCTGTAAGTCGTCAAAGATTTTTCTTTGATGGGATCCACCTAGTATTTTTTTCTCATATATTTAAATTGTGTCAATACTTCGTAGAGTACTCTGAAAAACATTTTGAATAATCATCAAGGAAGGTAACATTTAGGATGCGTTCCGCAAATCGTGGTTTTTTGATAATTTTGGAAAGAAGTGTTTAAAAACTGATGTCATTAATTAACGAAAAGTAACTTCAAGTAGAAATATGTATGTATATAAGGCTTTTAGGTTTGATTCTGTTCAACTAGTTTAAACTACTGAAAAGCGTTCACTCAACGAACTGAAAAAAAAAACTTCCGTAACTTTTTTTGCAACATTTTGTTTCAATGTCAAGGCTTGTGATTGTTTAACCTATTTCAAGGTTGGTCAATGCCAGTTGTGAATAAAGCTTTTTGTTAAAGGCAAAAGTGTTACGAAATCGTAAGAAGTCTTCGATCTAATAAAATGAATGAATTGAAGTCTTCGATACGTATACTAAAGAAGAAGTAAATGTCTGCTTACTCCAACAAGCTTTGTAGTTAACACAAGTATGCTAATGAACATTGCTTGTTAGTTTACAAAATTAATTAGCATAATTTAAATGTGTCTTATTTACACATTTTTCGATGGACTTGAGAGACATTTAAACGCACTGTTTTGTAATATATTTTTTTGCTTCTATTCAAGATTCAAAAATATATTTCTTTGTTAAATTTAAATAATCTAAATTAGATTCTAATGGAATAACAAATTATAAAAATTTGGTCAACTACAAGCTAATATTTATTTTTAACGATTTTATTAAAAAACATGACATCAAATTACCTATAATCTCTTTATTAGAAACTCACACAAATTTCGAATTTCAATTGTTCATTTGGCTTTCAACAAATTCTTCTTTAAAAAAAAACAAAAAGTCGTCGTCATTACACTCATTTCGAAATGTCTTCTGCCCTTGCCGAGCAGTAATGAATATCTACTGACTACTGTAAGGGGCTTACTCCCATTGAAACTTCTAGTACATGGGCAACTACAACATCGATTCTATAAAGGCACACAACCAATAATATCATCTTTAAAGGCTTATAGAAGCATTATCCTGTGATATCACCTGACTTGTTAAATTATACCACGAAAAAGTTCAAAAATTTTGTTGATGTTATCCGAGATTTGAAAAGTGTAACTTAGACAATTAGCAGCACTTCGGTCTTGAGCTGTTCTTATTCATAAATGGCGGTGGTCGTAAATTGATCCGTTCTCAGTAGCTTTAATGTTTATTCTGATCTTTCTTGAGAATAAATGAAAATTTCTGCAATTCCTTTATCTTTATTTCTATAAAACCTCACACAAGCAGAAGTAGCTTCCTTAAAGCCTTATATAAGCTTAATTGTTATGTAATCTCCAACGATATTACATGGCTGCCTGATTCCTAACACGAAAAAGTTCAAACATTTTTTGATGGTTTCTGAGATTTGAAAAGAGTCGTTATAAAAAGGTAATCATAACACGTTTTATGGAGCAAATGGTTGTCAATCACAGGAAAAATATTCTACACAATAATCCACTTTGAGTTGTAACGCAGAAAGTATCAAACCAGGTCACCAGAAAAAAAAAGTATTTATATATGTTATTGGATTTTCACTACGAACCAGACCAGTGGTGTCTTCTATAGAAGTGAGAACAATGAGAAGATTTGTCTACGTTAAGTTTTATTGATAAACCAATTTTTAATTTTTAAAAGTTTTTAGTTTTAAATTTAAGTAACGTACTGATTTGGATGCTCAAACTTTACAACTATCTTACAAATATCTTTTTTAATTTCTTCAAATTTATCCTTTTTTTCTATTTCTAGATTGGGAACGTGAAATTGTTTCGAAAGCCGAAATACTTCGTCTCATTTATCAAGGTAGATTCTTACATTGCAATGTAACATTAGGTGCACTAGGACTTCCATTGGGCAAAACGACTGTAATGCATTTAGTTCCGCGTGATAATCTGCCAGAACCCAATTCACAAGGTATTAATTCTAAAAAAAAATTAAATTAAATAAATTCAAAAATATACAAATTCCCACTTTTAGATCAACGGCAAAAAAGTAAAGGTGGATCCAGTAGATGCTGTTCAACGACATGCTGTATTTTGTAACTAGGTGTAATAAATCGTTTATTTTTATATAAATATTAAATATTATTATTTTTTTATATATAATTATTCTATATAATTTTTAAATTTAGTTTTTTTTAGATTAAATATTATATGTATACAAAAAAAACTATATAAATAAATTCGTTATGTTTCATGTTTTTTTTTTTTTTGGTTTTGATTTAATCGAAATTATAAATAATGTATGTTTAGTTTTTTAATTTTTAGTAAAACAAAATTTTTATATACTATAAAAAAAATCTTAAATTTAAATAAAAAAAAAATAATAAAAATTTTATTTTCGTCCGCTTTACTTTTTGCAAGTGCATATAAATATATATTATATACTTATACACAAAACAAAAAAAAAAACAAGAAAACAAAAAAAAAATCACCTAACTGAAAAATGTATATTACTAAAGTAAACTTTAGATTACTGAATGTGAGATTAGATTAATATATAAATAGATATAAAAAAAGAAAAAAACAAAAAAAAAACTGGAATAGAATACAAAAACAAGGCTATTTAGATGAAGTTAAGGGTACGAAGAAGACGAAAAGAGTGATTTAAAGAATGATTGTAATAAATTTAATAAAAAAACAAAAAAAAAAACTTCAATAAACCTATGCATATACACCATACACATAGTTAATTTTAAGAAAAAAAAAATTTAAACAAAAAAATGATAATAAAAACCTATATACTGAATAAGCTGTCAAAAAAAGAGGAAATTATATATAAATTTATAGGGAAAAATGGCAATTCACGATAGATACACACATTCAAAAGGAAAGAACAAAAATAATATGTATTACACTTAAATTTAAAAAAAAAAAAAATATTGATCAAAATAAAAAAGTATTCCAATTTATATTTCCATATAAAGAAAATAAATAAATAAAATTAGAACACAAAACAAAAATATAAAACCACTCACAACTGCGCATCGAAAATAAACAAAAAAATAAAACAAAAAAAAAACATCATTATAAAAATCCATTTTTTTATTTAATTGTATAAATTTTTAATATACCTATTACCTAATGTAAATGTAGCATCGTTACCTTATTTACTCTCATACAAAAAACCTATAATTATATATTTATTTGCGGTTGTACATTTCGTTTTTCAAATGTTACCCTTTTTATTATAACGAACGATGAAATAATACAAAAAACAAAACAAAAAATCTTGTTAAATCAAATATATTTGCCCCAAGAATAAACAAAAAAGCTATATGACAGCTGAATTTATTTAGTAAAATATACAAAACAAAAAAAAAAAAATTTAATTGGTGCAAAAGCGTTTCCAGAATTTTAAAAATATTTACTTTAAATTGTTCTTGTTGAATTTGTATCTTATTCATCTCTCTTCATGTACATAAAAACACACATAATATTTATTGAGGTCATCATCAAAGCTTGTATTTTTAAATTTTAAATAAGAAATATTTAAGAGATTCAAAGTAAAAAAAAGCTACATCAGCTAATTTCGCTTATGATAGGTAAATCAAAATTTTTAATTCATTTATTCATTGCAGATATCGAGTTGTTGGCTAAGCTTTATTTTTTTTCCCTTTAAATTTAATTGATTTTTAATAAGTGGCGCCCAACGTGAAGTCATAGCTTTTTTTATTTTTAGATAAGCAGTTGTCAAAACTGTCACAATAACAGCAGCATTTGCTACTTTAGCAATAATAGTTGAGATCAAATTTTTGATATCAAATTTTATTTCTGTATTTAATTGGCAAGCAAATTCCTACACTCGTTAAGGTAGTTCAACGTGACATTAGCTTCCAATGACCTCACATTTGGCATCCCTTACGTTACGTTGAACCAAATTTTAGTACGTGGCGTGAGTTTAACCACTTTATGATGAGTTTACATTGTTCTGCACTATCAAATCTATATCAAAAGAAACAAATTTTTAGTAAAATTAGTAAAAGCATCATGAGTTATGGTATATTATGTAGAGTTGCAATTGCAAGAAATCTCATAAACTCATCTTCTGATTATGAATGATTCATAAAATTCTTCTCCACACTCAAGATTCATTCTTTAAGTAAGCGCTGTTCAATGGACCCGATTTAACTGTGGTTAAACTCTGGTTCAAGCATTTCCTTGGCTATTTCGACATGTATGGAACCGGAGCTAAGCTTAAGCTATGGTTACGATTCTATGAATAAACGGCAAATAGAACTTTATGCCAGACCTGTCGAAAGTGAATGAGAATTGCATTGGCTTACTTTATAGTGCGTTCCAATGAAAATCTCTAGTTTAGTACTCATCAGTACTTTTCTATCTCCAAACGAATTCCACTACACAACAAAATTCATAGGCGTGTAAATAAAGTATACAATCTATGTAGAATCATGTGAAGAGACATGGGGCCTGTATCAGAGCTTACTACATCAGCGACCACAGATATCAGTAGTTTAATCCAATTTAAATGAGTTTTAATGCCCTAAAAAGTGCTTCGAAAAATTCAAAGGGCGAACTTTTTAAAGTTTTTGATGTAGCTGATGTAAAACAGGCCCCTGATGCTTTTCAGGTAGAGTAGCGTTAAGAATTATACAGAATGTCAGTGATGCCAAGTGTTATTGCATTTAAAGATTTATCAATTTTATTGGAGTCTACCACGAATTAAAATTTGCCTGTTAATGTTTTACTCTTCCTAAATTTAAGAATGTGTGTATGATGCTTAAAATGTTGATTCGTTATTTTTAATTGAACCAATATCAAGTTTCAAAGATTTGCTCAGCCAACTCAACAAATATCTGCACTATCTTGCTCTTTTCATTACTTAATTTTTTTTGTTAACAAATTATTGTTCATATCATAACTGCCATTAACTAAGATTTTGTCAAACAAAATGCATCTTTGAATTTTTACAAAAAACAAAAAATATATATGTATGCATGTATGTGTATAGTATACATATAAATATTTATGTATGTAACTTATGATCGCTTAAATATTTACTTATAAACAAAAACCATTAATATTTAAAAAAAAAAGAGCAAATACATTAATATATAACATACATTATATATATATATATTTAATAAACAAAAAAAAAAAACAAAACAAAATATATATAAAATTTAAATGGTGTCGATATTTCCCTATAGTAATCTACTCACATTCAATAAATTGAATGAAAGTCGTGGTTTTAATTTACACAACAACAACAACAAATCTGAGTAAACAAAAAAAAAATAAGTTTAAAATCTATCAACAAAAAAAAAAAAAACAACAAAACAATACAAAAATGTACATAAAACAATAAACATACATTTATATGTATATGATCTTTTAATAAATTTTGTTTCATTCTGATTCAAAATTTATAAAATGAAAAAAAAAAAAAACAGGACATATATATATATTTTATATATTTATTACTATAGTAACTAAATACCAGATAAAAAAAAATATAGATAAATGTTTTAAAGTATTTTAAATAAATATGAAATTAAAAAAAAAAATAAAAACATATTGTTTTGTTTGTATTATTTGAATAGTATTAATGGAAGATTTCTCCCCCTATATATATACATATATATTTATATTGTTCATTGTTTTTTACAGAATAGACTTTTTTGTGCAACTGCTATTGTAAAACTTATAATACAGAAAAAAAATGATTAAAAAAATAAATTTA
This sequence comes from Episyrphus balteatus, assembly GCF_945859705.1. NCBI lineage: Eukaryota > Metazoa > Arthropoda > Insecta > Diptera > Syrphidae > Episyrphus > Episyrphus balteatus. The sequence continues at coordinate 124,403,499 of NC_079135.1, read as the reverse complement.
AAAAAATCATAATCACACACTGCTACGATTAAATGTGCGAAATATCTAACGTCCTTATCTTGTTCTGATAGATAAATATCTCTTAATTATCATCTTTAATAAATTTATTGTTAAAGTTGACTCAATTTCTTTTTATTCGTTGTTTACTTTTATTATATTAAAATTTTCAAATAATTTTGCTGCAAATTAAAAGAAAATTAATGAAATAATTTATTAGATTTGGCAGCACTAAATAGAAAGGAGTAAAACCTAACAAAAAGTGCTACCAAATTTGTTTTAGAAAACCTGGTTTGTTAAAAAAAAAAAAGTTAAAAGAAACGAATGCCAAACTTAAGTTTGTAGAAAACCGAGCAGTTTTTTCAAATCAAAAGAAAACCTTAGAGAACATATCATTAACAAAATCATTAACTTTAGGCATTAAGTTTTTTTTTAAATAAAATAAATCTTTTTTGTTTTAAATTTAAATAAAATTCTTTAATTTTGTTTATGTCTTTTTCTTGTTAGTTTTTTTTTTTTTTCTTTTTCAATCAATGTACATTTTTGAAACTCATTTTATTTAACCTGTGATATACCAGTTAAAAAATCGTTTTTTTTTCCCAACTTCTCTTGTATTTTTCTGCATATTTAAATTTTGTTTGTTCAATTTTTTCATCTATTTCTTTGTTTAATTATCAGAACAGGACTCAAGCAAAAAAAAAAATATATTAATGAAAGATTATTAAATAGATATCGACTTAAATGTTATATACTAAGAATGGAAGTAAAGTTTTTTACGTAAACAAAACAAAAAATAAATAAAGAAAAAAAGTATATTATCTCGTAAACGGCAAAAAATGTGTTAAACTAAAAATTATTCTTTTAAATTAAAAAAAAAAAAAAAACAAAAATCGAGAAATATCTTAATTTTTATTTCAACTAAAAAAAAAACAAAAAAAATAAGACAAAAAAGCTATAAATAAATAATAGGCGTAATTATTAAAAAAAAAAAACATAAACTTAAAGATAAAAAAAAAAATGAAATTAATTTTATTCGTAATAAATAAGAAAACAAAAAAACTAAACGAAATAAATCGTAGATAATGTGTAATATTATTTCTAATTTTAATTATTATATAAATTAAAATGAGAAATGCAAAAAATAAAAACTAATTTTTCGTTAAACGTGTTAAATTAATAATAAAATGAAAACAAACAAAATGGAAAAATCTTTAAAAACGTTGTTTTATTTATTATTATTTATATTTAAGATTTTACTCATCGTGCAGAGATCTAAAGCAAGGAAATTTTCGTCAATGAACAATCTACTACTTTAAATTTATATCAAAGTATCAAGTAAAAAAAAAAAATCAACGAATTATTTCAAAATCAATTACAATCAATTTGAAATCTATTTTTTAATACAAAATGCATTGTCAAAAGATTAAAAACAATCATCAGCAAATTATTTTACTTTCCTTTACTGCATTTTAACTTATTTGATGTTATAAATATTTTTCATTCTGTATCAGTCTATCATTAAAATAAGGAACCAATTTAGGAAGCAATGGATTTTTCCATCTACCCTATAATTATTTTCCAATTAAATTTTTTGTTTCGACAACACAAACAGAATTTTTAAACAAAGATTTATTTGACTATATAAAAACAAGCAGAATCTGCAAGATTCATATTCAATTTCTTAGAACCCAAAAATCATCATGTACAATCCAAGACCTAATGACGGTAGTACATTTAAATTTCCTTTACAATGTTTTTGGCTAAAATTAAATGGTTCGTGGCCTGTTGAAACGCAAAATGAAACATTTAAACGCCTTTACAATGCTTGGTCGTGGTATGTCGTGTTCTCGGTTGGCATTACAATTTATTTCCAGACAGTATTTTTGATATTCACATTTGGTGATATTTTAAAAACTACTGAGAATTGTTGTACTACTTTCATGGGAGCCCTGAATTTTATTCGTATTGTTCATTTAAAAATGAATCAAAAGCCATTCAAATTGATATTGCGTAATTTCGTCAAAAGCATTTGGATCAAAAAGTAAGTTTTATTTAATATACCAAATAAATTTTACATGAATAAATGTTGAATACAAAATTTTAACACTAATATTGAAAAAAAAGGTTACGTATACACCACAGTGCACCCGAAAATTTTGTGAATATTCCAATCAAAGGCTTTAACTAAGCTATTAAGGGTTTTAAGGTTCGGAGCTTATAATGCAACTTTATAATTTTTTTTCCTTTCAGAGGTTCAAATCCCAGAATTGAAAATGAATGTCAATCGAATATGAAGATTTTCAGCTTGGTATCTATAATGATGATGTGTTTGATTCTGATGTACTGCTTTCTGCCACTGATCGAACTATTTTCCAATCCAAACGCGGATGAAAAACCATTTCCGTATAAAATGATCTTTTTCTACGATGCCAATCATGGATGGAAATATGTCTTCACCTACATTTTCACCTCGTTTGCTGGAATGTGTGTGGTAACGACTTTGTTTGCTGAGGATTCTCTTATTGGATTTTTTGTCACCTATACCTGTGGTCAGCTTCGTATTTTGCATGAAGATTGTTATAAAATTATACCCCAAGCTCATCGGAAGGTTGTTGCTGAAAATGGAAAAATTTCAGTGCCTGAAGTTCATTTCCAAAGGGAGTATGTTCGGCAATTGCATGTTATAGCTAAGCGACATAGTGAAATTATCAAGTAATGAAAACAAAATTAATGAGTTTACATTGATGAAACAGTTATTTGTTTGTATAGTTTTGCACAGAGTTTGGAGAAATTCAATAGTCCTCATTTATTGGCAAATTTTTCGATAAGTTCGATTTTAATTTGCATGGTTGGATTTCAATTGGTTACGGTAAGAAATAGAAGTTCCACTATCCCAAAATTTTTTTTTATGATGCATAATACGATTTTTCAAAAATAATTTTCTTTTTTTTCAAAAGGGTAAAATGTTCATTGGAGACTATTTAAAGTTTTTGGTCTATATTCTATCAGCACTTTCGCAATTGTTTATTTTATGCTGGAATGGAGATAATTTAATACAATGCGTAAAAATTTGATCAAAATGGATATAATTTTGATTTTAAAACAAATTTTTGTTTTTTTCTAGTCTTTAAAAACTGCTTGGCATTTATACGCATGCAATTGGGAGGGTGGAGAATTATCTCAACAGGATAAAAAGATGAAACAAGATGCAATAAAATACTGTCCAGCTGGAAGGGATTTTAATTTAAAATTGAAATTAATGATTATGCGGAGCCAAAAACCTCTGCAGATAACAGCAATGAAGTTTTCAGTTTTATCATTGGAGAGTTTTACTAAAGTAAAATATATGCATATATAAACTATTTTTCTTTATACTTTTTAAAACTTTTCTCTTTTTATAGATTTTGAGTTCATCAATGTCATATTTTACACTTTTGCAAACAATGCTTGAGAAATAAATGGACTACTTTTAGTATTTTCTTAATATTAATGTGATCTGCCTAGCTAATAATCCTATTAAAAATTGACCCTTTAAAACGCTCATTAAAAAAGTTTATATTTAAGTTTTGTTATGCTTTCAAATAGTTTCGATAGTATAATAAAGTTGCATTATATTACCCCTGTATCTTTAAATCTTTATGAAGTTGGAAATGCGTTACGTAAAAATCTTTAACTGGAACTATGCTATAGGTCAGCTTTCAGAAATTTGTTTTCAATTAAAATCACGTTTAGCATACGTTCCAAATTGTATGCAGTTAAAATTTCCCACATTATTTTAACTGATGCATTTAGGACATATTTGGGCCCACACATTTATTGAGACAGTTTGGAAAGGTTCCACTATAGTTAAACTTTTACAAACTGTCTCAATTCAATATTCATTTTGTTGATTTGGAACGTTAGTTGAACGTGTTTTCAACCTAGTGTGAACTCAGCTTAACAATAACCTCAATCAATTTTCTAAAATCTTCATAAAACCTAGACATTATTTTTACTGTGCTATAATACCCAATGGTATTGGAGACTTCAAAATTTTTCGTTTCGCTTCAGCTGCGTACTAGGCTTTATCCCGGAGATTTTTCTGGGCTTTACCTTTTTTAACATTTATGAAAATTTTAAAATTTGTGTTGTGTTTTGTGTTTTCGTAACATTTCATATACAGTGCTGCCAAAATTTCAGGTTAAGCCCCGGGGCGTTGTTTTTTCAGTAAAGGTCGGTGGTAATAAAAAACACACATAATAAAAAAAATTTCTTCTGTTTCATGTTTTACAAATAAAATTATCAAGGCTTCTAACAAAAAATCAATACCAATCAGAAACTTTCTGATATAAACAAAAATTTTCAATCTGAACTTTAAAAATCGATTTTTCATCATTTTGAAAAATAGACATTGAACAAGCTGACACGGCTTGATTTTGTGCAAAAAAACGACATCGAGATATTTGAAATCAAAACAATTTACGTATTAAGCCTAGTACGCTGCTGATGCGAAACGAAAAATTTTTAAGTCTCCAAAGTCAACAGCGAACATGTTAACGAAAAATTACCATTGGGTATTAGGTGTGTTTTTATTACCACCGGGCTTAACTGGTTAAAAAAAACGCCTCGGGGCTTAGTGAGAAAAATTAGCAGCACTGCATACTAAATGTTCCGAAATCAGCTGACACAAAAAAAATATAAAGTTGTCATATTTTTCGCTTTTGGGGTTTCTTGTGTGTTTTTGAAAAAAAAAGTTCAACTAACTATTAAATAAATATTTTAAATAATAATTGTTATTCCAAACATCAGTTTGGATATAAAAATATTTGAAAAAAAAACTCTCATAGAAAAAATAATCAAAAATTTGTTTGACATGTTTGCATTGAAATGTTAATATCTCGAGATATACGCAATGCACTTTTCAGATAAAAGTCTTAAATGGATCCTGATAAGATTGTTGAACAGATATGTATATAAAATTACCAAAGTTTTTTCAAAAAATTAGAAATAAAAATAAAAAAGTTTTCACATTTAATTTTTAAAAAATCGAAACAAAAATACAATATGGCTATCTTCAAACGCTTATAACACAAGAACGACGCAACTAATGTTAATGGTCATGGTCTTAAAATGTAGCTAAGAATATACAGATAATTTTTGGTTTTTTGTGAAAAAAAAATTTTTTGAATCCAACATGGATGCCATTTGAAAATTTTTGTTTGCATCCAACATGGATGTAATGGCCTTCCTACTTCGTCAGCTATTACATGAAGCCTCAAGAGGCGCGCCTCTTTTCAAAACTAATGAGTGCAAAAGAGAAAGAAGATAAAACAAAAAATTATCCGACCGGAGAGTCGTGGGCCAAAATTCTGAGACTCTTTTTTGACGTTTCTTTTTCCACTCTTTCTTTTTTCAACATTCCCTTTCATTTCTTTTTGCTTCTTGGTGGAATACAACAACAACAATACTTAAATCAAAAGAGAAATGTCAAATTTGAGTCTTTGACTCAAGAGGCATCGTGTAATAGTACGCGCCTCACAGAATGATTATCAAAAGAAAATTCGAAAAAAGAGTCAAGCCTCAAGAGGCTTGACTCTTTTTTCGAATTTTCTTTTGATAATCATTCTGTGAGGCGCGTACTATTACACGATGCCTCTTGAGTCAAAGACTCAAATTTGACATTTATCCTTTAATTTAAGTATTGTTGTTGTTGTATTCCACCAAGAAGCAAAAAGAAATGGAAGGGAATGTTGAAAAAATAAAGAGTGGAAAAAGAAACGTCAAAAAAGAGTCTCAGAATTTTGGCCCACGACTCTCCGGTCGGATAATTTTTTGTTTATCTTCTTTCTCTCTTGCACTCATTAGTTTTGAAAAGAGGCGCGCCTCTTGAGGCTTCATGTAATAGCTGACTTCATGTAATAGCTGACTTCGGAGTTAAAATAAAAAAAAAACAAAAGCAACATTTTTGACAGACTGCTGCCAAAATATATGTACAGTGGTGCCAAATGTTTGCATGGATTTCAAAAATCCCGATGTCGTTTTTTTGCACAAAATCTATATAGATAAACAAAAAAACACACCTATTAAGTTATTTTTAAATTTGTTTCTAAAAATGTGATTGTTTAGTCAGCCTGGCATCACTTTTTCAAAGACGTCTACTTTTACGTTTACGTTACGTCAACTTTTGACGTTCCGTTTTCGGAATAAGAAAAAAACAACACCGAACACAAATGACATGAAGTCTGCCATATTTTTATTTTGAAGAAGGAAAAAAAAAAAGAAATCATTTTAAAATTCAAGATTACACGAACAGGTACCAGCAGTAAAAACGCTAGTGGATTGTGCCATCAAATCAATATTTAATCGGTTGCAATTTGTTCATAAATTAATTAACAAAAGATATCTGTAAGTAAGAAAATTTTATTTTTTATAACCTTTTTTTTCATATAAAAGTTATGCAGACTGCATTTAATTTTAAAGATAAATTTTGTTCCATATTTTAAACCAAATCAAACAAGGCTTTGTTAAAAAATCTTTTTTAAAACGCAATTTTAATACGTACAACAATCATTTATATACGCCATTTTCTTTTTTTTTTTTTTATTTCTATTTAGCTCAAATACAATTTATTCTATTGAATAACAAAAAAACTCGAAGGACACAAAATGAAGCGCTTCTGCTTGCTTTTTGTTGCACTTGTTGTACATGTTGCAGCTGAGCCCAGTCTATTGTCCGATGAATTCATTGAAATTGTTCGTTCAAAGGCAAAAACATGGGAGGTAATTCATTTGTTTAACATATTTAACAAAGAAACAAAGCAATTTACTGAATTTGATTGAATTTAACTTAATTAATAGGTTGGTCGTAATTTTGCACCCTCAATAAGCGAATCATACATTAAAGGCTTGATGGGCGTTCATCCAGATGCACACAAATATGCTCTAGCACCAAAGAAGCTTGAATATTTCTCACCAAGCGATTTGCCAGAAAATTTCGATGCTCGCAAAGAATGGCCAAATTGTCCTACAATTCAGGAAATTCGTGATCAAGGATCTTGTGGATCATGTTGGGCATTTGGAGCTGTTGAAGCTATGTCGGATCGAGTAAGTTTCAATTGAAAAAAAAAATCATTTTTTGTTTCAGCTTTCAACTCGTTATCGCAAACAGAGAGATAAGAAAGGTTCTTACTTGCTGCTTGTTTATGCAAACTGTTCATTATTTTTTTTTTTGTTTTTGTTGTTTTTTTTTTTTTTTCTGTAGAAAAAAAAAAAACATTTATATGAGTACTTATTTTCTTTGTTTGTTGGGAATTATCTGTTTTTGGAATGAGTCAATAATTTAAATTGGAGGCTAATTGCATGATTTAAATAATATTATTATATTACGCCTTTGATATTCAAATAACTTTTTACAAGTTCTTAAATTCGCTGAGACTCGCTTTCTCCAGTAGATGTCAGAGAAAGTAATGGATGGGTACGAGGGCCTGCAAACAAATGTTTTAGAGTTATATCTTTTCAAAATATGGTTTTTTTTTTCTCCTAACTAAGCGCATTTATTAATTGTACTTAAATAATTTGGTTCAATTATAAAATGTGTTTGGGTTGGTATATTAGGTATGTTGTTTAGAGTTAGAGTGTATATTGGACCCTCCTACCTAGTTAATTAGTTTTTGTAATGTATCTAGTTTTTTATTTCGTTTTCCGTGGTAGTTACACAAATTGCCGAGACCCTTAATCACCATAAAGAACCAATTTTCTCTCATCAGTCCAGAGAATATAGAAGGTTTAATATTTTGTTTTGGGGATACTTCTGCTACTATGGACTTTGCCTATTACATTGGATCAAAACAGTAATTAACCAGCTCTGGCACCTGAATAGTTTGCAAAACATTATGCTGCTATTACTTCGACACCAAATTAAGCTTAAATGGGTCTTCCAAAAGGATAATAACCCAAAACACATCAGCAGAGCAGCCAGGCAATGGTACCAAGATACTAAAATTGGGGTCATAAAGTAACCTGCTCAGTCTTTCAGACCTCAATCCATTCTAGAAACTTTGGGGGGGATATAAAAGGAGATGTGTCTAAAGCCAAAACTTAAAATAACGGGAGTTCTTAACCGTTGCTGAGCAGGTTTGGTGATCTATAACACCGCAAAGATCTCAGGGACTTTACGACTTCATGAAAATCGTTGCGAAGCGGTAATTAAAAATAACGGTCATGGGAGCAAATACTACCTTTTCTCTAATAAAATACCGTTTGATTGAACTTTTTTCGCCCTTGTTTTATTTAAATTTAATAGAAAAAGATAATCACTGCTATTATTTTGCTCGCTTTAATTTGAGGCTTATTTTGTCTTTGGATTATTTTTAATCTTAATAGAAATAAATTAAATTCCATTTGTACTAAAATTTAAATTTTAATGAAACTTAAGGAGTTTTACTTTAAAAAAATTTCCAAAATCAAAGCTCTTTTAATGTTAAATGCTTTATTAAAAATATTTTTCAAATCGCTGCTATGTTTTTGCTCGCAGCTGTAAGTGTAATTCTGCCAAATTTGTGAGATTAGGAAAAAAATTCTATCAGAAGGAAAAACTGCTAAAAGCTGTAGAAAAGTCTGGAACAAGTTAAAGACCAATCATCATTCATTTGGTGAATTCAATAAAAAATTAACACTTTTTTTGCTGCAAAAAATTGAGTAACCGCGATTCAACTCGACACGCAATACAATTTGATTTGCTTTTTTTTTCCTTTTTTCTATCTATCTCCAAAAAAATTTTCTACTCGAAGAAATTGTTGAAACTTAATTTGTCAGGGTGGTGATATTTTTTACTCTCTCGTGAGCGCTCTCTTAATTTTTTAAGCTAGGACCAACCATAAGCAAATTATAACTAAATACTTAAGTCTCAGACTGATAGTTTTACAGAGCTTGTTTAACTGCAGAGCAAATACATTTTTGACAGCTGAAACATTTTTTTTTTTTTTTCACCTCAATAGTTTCAAAATTTATTCTCGGCCAAGTGTTTAACCCAATTCTTTGCCACCGGGTACAAAAGTATTAAGTCATAAATGATAATTTGCCAGAAAATGCGATTGAAGTTGAGCTTATGTATGAAAATCGATGCATTTTTGAGCATTGATCCTCTTATTTTTATAAGAAAGAGTTGCTCTAAATTTATGTTTTTGATACCAAATAAAAGAGCAAAAAGAGCCTATTCCTTTTTCATCAAAACCCGAAAAGTGCAATTTTGTGACTTAGCTCTTTTGTACTCGGGGGCAAAGAATTCACGCACGGTCTTGATTGTCTTTGATGATTTCCCAATTTAAAGAATTGAATATGAGGGCCTAAATTTAATTAAAGATAGTCATCTCATAATAAAACCTTTATTTGGATGACATATCGAATCTTTCCCGCGATTTGATCGTAAGCGACCACAGACTTTACAGAAAATCTCTATTACTCTTTGTTCTATGCCTTTTTATATACGATGTTACTTTGTTTTTGAGAAATTTTTGATAAAATTAACCTTTTTATAGTTTAATTACATCTTACTTTGACTTCATTTGAGTCATTTGTTTAACTTTTTATTTAACAAAAAACACAACATTTAACGAAAAACGAATTAAACAAATACGTAGCTAACCTGAATGCATTTCAAAGCGTATGCACTCCATCATCAGCAATCGCTACTACTGATGATGGAATGCAATTGCTGATGATAGAATTTGTTTAATAAGTTTTGCGTTAAATGTAGTGTTTTTTGTTAAATAAAAAGTTTAACAAATGAATTAAATGAAGCCAAAGTAAGGTGTGATTTAACTATAAAAATAAAATTAAGAAAACAAATTGTAACCTATTCGTTCTCAGTTTTGGAAAAACTACAATAAAATAATGTCCATAATTCACGACTTTTTTTGCGCTTACTGTAAATTAGCGGAAAGGACTCGATATGTAAAATTAAACGTATAAATAAAGTTGTTTTGGATCTAAAACGGCTTCACAATAGCCACACAACAATCGAATATATAGATTTGAATGAAATAACAAACATAAAAACTGGTGCGTAAGCGAGGGTATCAAAATGCCAGTGTTAACCTAAAACTGAAGGAATTGCAATTTTATGAGATGGCAATATTATGCAGTATAGCAACCTGCTGGTCGTGTTTCTTTGGAAGTGGAGAAAATGTATAGTATATTGTGCTCTTCTGCGTAGTAGATGCATTTTTTTTATATGTGTCCATTCAAAATCTTTAGTGCAATGTTGCAATGAAATGAAAACGTCGTTTCTATTAAAACGACTTGTTCTAGGAGCGCCAGTTTGTATTACTAATTTAGAACTTTAACTTCGTAGTTCCCTCCGCCCTTTGCCCCTTTCCCCTATGGCACGATAATTGCTTTACTCGAACCTCAATTTTGGTGTCCAGAGCGATTCTTTTTTGTGTCGTTTTAGGACAAACGACTAACGTATTTGGGTATTTATGTATGTCATAAATATGTATGAATCTTAACCGATTCTTAGCAATCGCCCGCGTGACGCTGACAATAGATTGGATACACCATCAAAATCTACAATAGATACATAGATATTTAATCAGCAGTAGACCGATTCAAGAGATATAACTTCATTGAAATCGCATAGCAAAATTTACAAAAATGTTAGGACTAAAAAGTTATTTCAACAATCCTTTGAAGACATTTCATCCAATTTTTTGATATTTATTTTTTTCCAAATAAAGTATGTAATTACAGAAATGACATTTAACGCTAATAGAGAGTGAATAAATTCATATCATATTTAAAACCTCCATTTACTCTAAATATCCTTCTTAAAAAGTCGAATTTAGCTTTTTATCTAAAAGGGGTTTAAATTTAATGTCAAACTTCAAAAAAAATTCTTAAAAGAGACTGAATAAATAAATTTTATTTTTAAATTTAAAATTCTCTTTTTTAATGGAGATATAAAGTTTAATGGAGATTCAATAAATTGGGCCTTGATCATATACGGTACAAAATTTTGGAGTTATGTCAATTTTCTCAAAAAACGTTTTTAAAGATTTTAATGATAAAACTGCTTTTTTACGAAAATACGGATAACATAAATATGATGTTTCCTTTTTTTTAAGTTGACTTATGCTTTGATTATTTAAGTATAGGTTGGGCTGGACCCATCATATTCAAATTTTACATACAATAATTTCCTATTATTTTTAATAATGTTAAATTTTCAAAAAGAAGTTTCTTCTGGTAATTTAACCATAAGCTAAAATTTGCACAAAATCCGATCGTAGTGACAATTTGTACCATTAGGAACTACAAAACCAAGTACGTGCGATCCAGTCGTGAATTTTGTTAAAACATGGTGTATTGTAGTGTATATGTGTCTTGTGTTTGCAATTTTAAGAAATTAAATAAAAAACAGCTACACCGTTCGAAATGTTTATATTTAAAACAATGCCTCGTATGCAAATTCCCACTTGCAGGTGTGCATTCATTCCAAAGGAAAGCTCAATTTCCATTTCTCAGCTGATGACTTGGTCTCATGCTGCCACACTTGCGGTTTCGGTTGCAATGGTGGTTTCCCTGGTGCAGCCTGGAGCTATTGGAAACGTAAGGGAATTGTGAGTGGTGGTACTTACGGATCTAACCAGGTAAGCCAATCTCCTGAATGTAATTACCATCTTCTTACGACCTATTTAATTATTTAGGGTTGCCGTCCATATGAAATCGCACCTTGTGAACATCACGTTAACGGAACTCGCCCATCCTGCGATGGTGAAAATGGAAAAACCCCACGTTGCCAACATCAATGTCAAAGTGGATACAAAGTTAAATACAACGATGATAAGCATTTTGGCAAGTCTTCATACTCAGTTCACAAAGATGTGCAACAAATTCAAAATGAAATCAAAACCAATGGACCCGTTGAAGGAGCTTTCACAGTTTATGAAGATTTGATTTTATACAAAAAGGGTTAGTTAAATCAATCTATTTGTTATTCTTATTATTATTAATTTTAATTTTTAACAGGTGTATATCAACATGTTCATGGTAAAGCTCTTGGCGGTCATGCAATTCGTATCATGGGTTGGGGTGTCGAAAACGATACACCCTACTGGCTTATTGCCAATTCCTGGAACTCTGATTGGGGTGATAATGGAACATTCAAGATTCTCCGTGGCAGCGATCATTGTGGAATTGAAAGTCAAATATCTGCTGGTCTACCAGTTGTTTAGATTTATAAAGTGTGTGCTTCACTTAAAGTTGTGTTGGACAAATCAAATTATTTTTTGTCCATTTAGAATATTATTATAGTTTTATTGTCTGTTGATATGGGTATAGAAAAATTGTCGCATTCAGAAATAATAAAGACTTTAATTTGTAATATAAAATAATATATTTTTTGTTTCTTTATATGAGTTAAAATTGCAACAAAAAGTGTCTTGTCGCTCAGACACAACATGGCAAAACCGAACAAGTCGGGATATGTAGTGGCAATTCTGTCGTTTATTTGAGTAATAAATTGGATAAAACAAAATTTTAGCCTGGAACTTGATGAGAAGAATGTGGGGCTCACGAGAAAGCTAGAGTACTTTAGCCCTCCTAAACTCAATGGTATTCCTCTAAAATATAAAGTGTGTGCTTCACTAAAAAGCTAAATATCTTGGAATAATCCTGTATCCTGAAAAAATGGGTGTACATATTTGCACCCGATCTCTGTAGGAGTTGTCGGGAGGTACATATAAGCAGGGTTTTAAAAAATCAATTTTTTTAATGCATTTGTTCTCCTTTACAAATTAAAATATAAACATTTATTGCAAATACAAGAATTTGCATTCAAAAAAATTTTTATTGGAGCTGAAAAATATTTGCATTAAAAAAAATGTTTGCATTGAAAAATAAAATACACGACTGGGTCGCACGTACTTGCTCTTGTGGTCCAAAGTATCTTTATCTTAAATATCTATTGGAAATTAAGGATTTTGTTAAGCGAGCAAAAAAAAATTAAAAATTTAATTTTTAAAATTAGTTTCAAAAACTTTTTTTTTAAATTTTTATTTACATTTTACACTTCAAAATAAGAAATACCTGTCTGTAAATTTTGATTTAAATTGGCTTATGCTTTGATTAAACGTACGAACCTAAAAAATATGTATGTCAATTTTTGCAAAAACTGGCGAAAAATAAAAAACGCAGTTTTATTAGAATCAAGACTATTACGTACACCAAATTTAATCGAAATCGTTAGAGCCGTTTTCGAGATAATGGCAATACCTCGAAAAAGGTGTATGGGAGATATGTTTTAAAAAGAAAATGAAAATCAAAGATTATTTGTAAACTTGCAGGTTTGCATTGCCTCCAAAGGAAAACTCAATTTCCATTTTTCGGCTGATGACTTGGTGTCATGCTGTCACACTTGCGGAATGGGATGCAATGGTGGTTTCCCTGGTGCAGCATGGAGCTATTGGAAACGTAAGGGAATTGTGAGTGGAGGTTCTTTCGGATCTAATCAGGTAATGAAATTCGATATCACTATCTTTACTTTTTACTATTCAAATATGCATACATTTTTTTTTAATAACAAGGGTTGCCGTCCATATGAAATCGCACCATGCGAACATCGCATCAATGGAACACTTCCGCCTTGTGATGCTCATTATAAAAAAACACCACGTTGCCAACATCAATGTGAAAGTTCATACAAACTTAAGTACAATGAAGACAAGCACTATGGCAAGTCTTCATATTCAATTGCCAGTGATGTGAAACAAATTCAAAATGAAATTAAAACCAATGGACCCGTTGAAGGAGCTTTTACAGTGTTTGAAGATTTTATTTTATACAAAAAAGGTTTGTATTGTTGTTATATTTTTGTATGTATTTTATAATTTTTGTTTAAACAGGAGTGTATCAGCATGTTCATGGTAAAGCTCTTGGCGGTCATGCTATCCGTATAATCGGTTGGGGTGTGGAGAATGATACACCCTATTGGTTAATTTCCAATTCTTGGAACTCCGAATGGGGTGATAATGGAACATTTAAGATTCTCCGTGGCAGCGATCATTGCGGAATTGAAAGTCAAATATCTGCTGGATTACCAGTTGTTTAGATTTCAAATGTGTGCTTCATTAAAGTTTTGTTAGTTAATTTGGGATTTTGTTATTATTATGTATAACTTTATTGTTTTAATAGATCCTGAAGATGGCACTTGTTGCCGAAATATATTGATCCCAACAAAAAACTATTAAGGCTTGGCCACACCGGAGGGTATGCGGTAGAGGTACGGGTAGCGGTAACGATATTTGTATGAAAAAAATTCCACATCTGAACGTTGATATGTCAGTTTGGAATTTTTTTCATACAACTACCGTTACCTCTACCCGTACCGCTACCGCATACCCTCCGGTGTGGCCAAGCCTTTAAGTTTTATTTCGGAAATTTTTGTAGGCAATAGAAAATTGCAACAATAAAGTTTTGTTGTTGACAAATCAAAGTATTTGTCCATATGATATGAGTTGGTAAAAATTGTTGCAATCAGAAATAAAGACTTTAATTTTTAATATAAAAAAGATGTATGGTTTCATATGCAAAATAAAGTATTTATGTATCATCATAGCCCCTTGGGTCGCCCCTTTGATAACTCAGTCTGACTTCAATGTGGCTTTCATATAGAACCTAAATTCTATTTGAACTTAAAATGAAAAAAATAATACATTATTAGCCGTTTTTTATTATCTACATGAGATCTTGTATTTCATCAGGATCACTAATCGTGATCTTGCTTTTCATCAGGATCACGATTCGTGAAGCAAGATCTCATGTAGTTGTTGTAATACGTGTTAATTAATGATCTATATGGATCAAGTTTGATAATAAAAACGGCTATTGATTGGTTTCATTCAAAAAGGCTTTGATCGTTGAATAATTTTTGTATTCATACACTCGCTGGATGACAATGCCATTTAAAATGCATACTCCATGAATCTCACAAATAGGGCCAGTTGTACAAATATTTAATCCGTGGATCAGCAACTTTTATCTTCGGAAATCGGTAGTTGATCTGAAGTTTAGCACTGGTTCAAGGTTCATGTATGTAAAAATAACCACATTCATGGACCTTCAGCCAGTTCTAAACCTCAGCTTTACTACAGATTTCAGTAGATAAAAGTTTCTGATCCACGGATTAACTATTTGTACAACTGCCCTTAAGCCAGTTATATTTAATCCGTGGTTCAGCAACTTTTATCTTCGGAATTCGGTGGTAAAATTGATTTTTAGCACTGGTTCTAGGTCCATATAGGTAGAAATAGCTAAATCCATCCTTGAACCAAAGTTGATCCACTGCTAATCCGCCGAAATCGGCGAGTTAAATTCCTGATCCGAGGCTGAACCACGTTTGTACAACTGGCCCTTAGGAAAACTCGTCTTAAGAGTGGTGCTCGTGCCATGTAAGCTTCAAAAAAATTAAATAAAATTAGATAAAATTCCCATACAAGTTATCGATAACTTGTATGGGATCCATTTTATCTCGGCTAAAAATTTTCGATAATTTGTATGGGAGCTGCGTACCAGGCTTAAGCCTGGTACGCAGCTCGCGCTAAATTTTAGCCGAGATAAAATTCCTATACAAGTTATCGATAATTTGTATGGGATCCATTTTAGCTGAAGCCTGGTACGCTGCTCGCGCTAAATTTTAGCTGAGATAAAATTCTCATACAAGTTATCGATAATTTGTATGGAATCCATTTTAGCTCAGATAAAATTTTTCGATAATTTGTATGGGAGCTAAAATTTAGCGCGAGCTGCATACCAGGCTTAAAATTTAGCGCGAACAGCGTACCAGGCTTTAGTCAACTCGCGTGAACGTAAGCCGCAGGTGACTAAAGTGACAATCCCCATAGAAGAATCTATTTCGACTTTAGCCGTGCGACATTTCGTGCGGCTAAAATCGACTCCTGAAAAGTCGGCATGGTTTTATTATAGCCTGGGGAGTAGTTATGAGCGGCTAGCCAAATTAAAAATTATCTTTATCCGTCGCATATAAATACTTTACCCAGTTGGCGACATCAGGGGTCGAATCACGGCACACGATTACGATCATACCTTAACGCTTTGACTACTAAAACTCCCATAAAAGTTATCGATAGTTTGTATGGGATGCATTTTAGCTCGGCTAAAATTTTTCGATAATTTGTATGTGAGCTAAAATTTATCTCAAGCTGCATACCAGGGGGTCGAATTACGGCACACGATTACGATCATACGTTAACATTTTGACTATTTCTGTCTCTATTTAATTATTAAAGCCTGGTACGCTGCTCGCGCTAAATTTTAGCTGAGACAAAATTCCCATACAAGTTATCGATAACTTGTATGGGAATTTTATCTCAGCTAAAATTTAGCGCGAGCAGCGTACCAGGCTTAAAAAACGATAGGGACACATAGCGACCATACGTTAACGAACGTATGCCGTATGCAAAGGGGGTACGAGTCGGCTCTCTAGGTATTTCTTCCTCTATGCCCCAGATTCGGCTTTCTCAACTTCTGAAAACGTTGTCATTTAAGCCTGGTACGCTGCTCGCGCTAAATTTTAGCCGAGATAAAATTCCCATACAAGTTATCGATAATTTGTATGGGATCCATTTTAGCTCAGATAAAATTTTTCGATAATTTGTATCTGAGCTAAAATTTAGCACGAGCAGCGTACCACCCTTCAAGAAAACAAGTCCGACCTCGGTCCGAATCCGCTCCGTCTCAGGCGGAGCTGAGTCCGACTTCGACTACGAAACGGGTCCGATGTTGGCTCAAATTAGTATTTAAATTATAATCACCGCGGAGCCGATTTTATATGTATTGGTTTTTTCACCACGATTTCTCCTTCGACTTTTTGTTCATACACAAAAAGTTGCAAGTGTGTGAGTGCAACCCCGTTTTTTTCGTTTTAAGCCTGGTACGCTGCTCGAGCTAAATTTTAGCTCAGATAAAATTCCCATACAAGTTATCGATAATTTGTATGGGATCCATTTTAGCTCGGCTAAAAATTTTCGATAATTTGTATGGGAGCTAAAACTTAGCTCGAGCAGCGTACCAGGCTTTAAGGTCGGAGTGTCTTTTCTGAACTCAGTTTTCTTGCTTGAAGCCTGGTACGCTGCTCGCGCTAAATTTTAGCTCCCATACAAATTATCGAAAATTTTTATCTCAGCTAAAATGGATCCCATACAAATTATCGATAACTTGTATGGGAATTTTATCTCGGCTAAAATTTAGCGCGAGCAGCGTACCAGGCTTGAAGGTCAAGCCTGGTACGCTGCTCGCGCTAAATTTTAGCTCCCGTACAAATTATCGAAAATTTTTAGCCGAGATAAAATGGATCCCATACAAGTTATCGATAACTTGTATGGGAATTTTATCTTGGCTAAAATTTAGCGCGAGCAGCGTACCAGGCTTCAGGCTTTATAATAAAAAACAAAGGTCACAATCTTTTCCTCTTTCATTCATGCTGTCAGTTGTTGGCAATCATTTTTTTTTTTGCTGAATTAAATTGAACGTGTCCATCTTGCATGACATTTTTATTTTTTAATTTGACAAATGAAATAAAAAAACAAAAATCCCAACAATAAACAAAATTTACATTTTTTTCAATTTAAAACAATATGAAAAAAACAATTATACTTTTATCAATTTACTACGAATTAATATACATAGTTCATTCAACACACGCTAGCAATGACAAAGAAATATCCATACAACAATCGCCAAAATTCAATCCCCTCGGCCCATTAGTCAATTGTAGTTTTCTATCAAAAGAATTCCTCGAATGCAAGGACCCAGTCGATCATCGTGGTAATCAATCGGCTCGCGACGAAGTCGGCTATGGTTGTGTGAAATTCGGTGGCATTTGGTATGAAGATGTCGAACATACAAAAGTCGATTGTGTTGTCTTCCCCGACATTGAATGCTATGGGCCTCGCAACTTCCAACGCGATGGAATTCCATGTGTTAAATACACTGACCATTATTTTGTTACAACTTTGATCTATAGTATACTTCTGGGTTTTCTGGGAATGGATCGATTTTGTTTGGGACAGACTGGAACTGCTGTTGGCAAACTATTGACTGTCGGTGGAGTTGGTGTTTGGTGGGTAATTGATGTTATTTTATTAATTACCAATAATTTGTTGCCAGAGGACGGAAGCAACTGGAATCCATATGTTTAGAATTATGATGGTTTGTAGAAAATTAAACTAATAAATGTGATATTTGGAAATAATTAAGAATAAACAAAACTTTTAATTTAATGGAGTATTTCAGTTAGTTAAAGCGGGGGAAGCCAATTAGGATGAACATAAATTTAAAACAGGTAGGTACCCGAAATCAATTTATGGAGACTTAATGAGCTTCCTTTTAAATAAACCAAACTATACCTTCTTTAAAATCTTAATCCCATGGTAGTGTAGTTATTATACGGTAACATATTTCGAAATACTTTAGTCTAAAAACTTTCGACATACACTCCTTTTCATCAGAATAGGTACACAACTTTTCAAATGTTCAGTATTCAATTTTTCCTTAAGCCTGGTACGCTGCTCGCGCTAAATTTTAGCCAAGATAAAATTCCCATATAAGTTATCGATAATTTGTATGGGACCCATTTTAGCTCGGCTAAAATTTTTCGATAAATTGTATGGGAGCTAAAATTTAGCGCGAGCAGCGTACCAGGCTTTGCAGTGTAGGAAAAATAATAATTTTTGTGATGTCAAGTCATTGTTTAAGATGTTAGCAGAATCAGCAAAAAAAATAACTCAAAACGTGTGGTTATTTTTCTTGTTTCTCTATGGCAAAACATTTCACATCGAAAAATTGAGTTATTTTTTTGTTTCATCAGAATAGGTACACATAGAGAATCATGTCAAAGTGGTCCATGAAATGAATTTTACAAGTTCTTCTTAAAAATGTATTTTACTTATTTTATTTTTTGTATAGTGGCGTTTTTATTCACAAAAAAAATAACAAAACTAGCCATTTCCAAACATTTTCAACAAGGTTCAGGGTTGTTTTCTATGGCAGATAATGAAGTACATACTTTCTAAATTTGCACTTTCTCCCAATATTTTACAGAGCATTTTTTGTAGTAGGAGGCGTGGTCCTGTTGAAAAATTCAGTATACTGGTTCACAAATACTAGAGAATTAAGGAAAAATTTCTTTAATATGCATTTATAAATAATTGTGACCATTCTTCACGTTTGAAATTCATTATTTGTATTATCGTTGTAGATTACTTTCTTCCATGCCTTAACACTTCTTTTTTTAAAATGAAGTTGGTCTCAAAATGGTTTCTCCTTTCGCAGAATGTAAAACTGATAGTTTAACTCACCAAGGACATCAAAATGAAATCTTCGTTGATCCAAAAATAACAAGAAATACCACTCAACTTTTCATGTGGTAAAGGATTTCAAAAACCTTAAACGCATACAATTCTTTTCTTGGTGTAGTGATGGTGTCTTTTCAAAATTCAGCCATTTTAGAAGATTGGGACTAATGAGCATTCTATTTTATGGTCCTAAAAATAGAAATAACAACTGTTTTTCACTTTTATTCTTGTCGTTAATCCACCATTCATTTTTTTTTAACCCCAGAATGTTTGTATCTGAAGTCTGGATAGAGCATATTCACAATTCGTAATTTTTTTTAAACCATACTGGTGGATCCTTTATTGTTTGTTTTTTTTTTTTTTCTTAAGGTGTTTTCTCCAAAATTTAGCGATTTTAATCCACCCATGTTTTTCAAAATGGTAGTATGATTATTAAATTACACTTAGGAAAGTTCAGTTATTTTTTTTAATGGTAAATTTGCTCGAAATCCACAAAAACATTAAAGATAACAAGGATGTACCTATTCTGATGAAGAAAAAAATAAGTCCTCAAAAAATACTTTACAAGAAAAACAATGCGAAAGTTATGGTCCATTTTGAAACAATTTCAGCCGTTGCTTTTCCTAACAGCTTAAATTATCAAAAAAAAAAAAATAAAACCTTGTTAGGTCACGCACCACTATTGGAGACAAACGATTAATGAACATTTGAAAAGGAGTGTAAGTGCTAGACAAAGATAGTTTGATTTACAAAATTTTTCAACACAAGTACAAAAATATTTTCTTCCAAATCCAATTAGAATTTTAATTAACTTTGTTTTAAAATTTAGATTGGGCCTCAGCTTCATAAGGCAGACTTTTTTTGTCTCAAGAAAATAACAAAAATTAAGTTAAACATGTTTTATCTAATTTTGGAACATAAACTCACATAAGAAGGCCTGTGACATTATGTACTTCTTTGATTGTACATTGTACACGATTTTAGCCGCATTCCTTTGGAGTTGAAAGACTATGAGAAGATGATAGTATATTATTAACAACAACACATTCACATCTATTATATCAGAAAAGTATGTGTATAGTGTAGATAGATGGCAGTACTAGTTTATTAATTATCAACTTATGGGTAGTCCACCATCTCCACAGAAACCGGTATGTAACAGCTTTTTTTTAAGGTAAACCATAAATCATCATGGTATTCTTATACTAGCGTTGTTAGTCGTATTTGAATTGGTATTATCATAGTGATCCATAGAACCGTTTTTATTGTTAAGGCCTAGTAAACAGATCGAGCTAAATTTTAGATCCCATACAAAATTATCTCAAACATTTTGCCGAGCTATAATTTTCAAAGCATAGTGTTGACCACCAAACCACGTATGCTAAAATTTCGACTTATAAAAACAATGTTAAAAAAATTGATTTTATTTAAATCAATTATTTTATGAATCCACAGATCATATTAGGCATATTTTTGTCAAAGCTATCCGCAGTAGGATTTCCCAAATATCAAGACTAAATAAAAATGTATATGCATGCACGAAGAGAAAGGATACGTAAACTTATACACTTCGTCAAAATTTTATCCGCAGCTTGGTTTAGCTTCTATTCGTATCGGCAGTTGCATGTTGTTTTTGTAATGCATGTAACTGCCAACTGCGTTTACATGCTTTTTGGCAATGCCAAAAAATACACAGCTAATTTTGGAAATTTTTCTTAATTTTGAAAATAAGGCTAAAATAACGTCTTTGTACAAAAAATTTTGTTTGAAGTTGGTTACTGCGTTAACGAGAGAAATAAGTTCTGTCTTAGCAACCGTTAACAAGGGTACAAGAAATATTTTTTTTTTTTATTTAAAAAGTATGCACACTATTCCTCTCTAGCGAATCAATCTAGGGAAATAACTTTTAACTACGAAATTTGGAGTTAACCGCTTCAATGGTTTAGGCTGCAGCTCGAGATAGAGACAGACAGGCTTGCGAGACCCTCGTTTCGCATTCTCATTCATCGTAACTTTATGATCTGATTGTTATTTCGAATTCGATTTAATCGAAAGCTTGCTCTATATCGCAAGTATAGAATTAGTTCTATAGGAATTACCTTTTAATGATTTTTGAAATAAATTTTAACTTTTTTTTTTGAAAAATAGTACACTTTTTTATCAAAATCGTAAAAGCGGTTTTTGAGAAATTCAGCTTTTTCAAAATTGGTATACTCGTATTGTAGGTATTTGTTGTCCTGAAAATTGGATTCCAAAAATCTGTCGAGAGAGTCACAAAAATCGTTTTATGCCATGTTTGAAGAAAATTGAATTATCCGCTTAGGCTCATTATACAAAAGAAAGAGAAAAAACGGCTCCAAAGTTCAAAGCGTTGGAGGTAGGCGAAACTCGTGCAACGGACATTGATAGGATGCTAAGTAACAGATGGAGGATTTTGGTCCACGCAGTGATTAGGGGGACCGATAACAAGTTAAGTAACGCATCAACTTGAAAATTTCCCAAAATGCAGATTCGCGGTTTTTGCTTTGTACAGATAATATCATGTTCTATTGTTATATCGGGTTCGTTCGGCGTACAGAATCGCCAATATTTGGATGTGGAAACAATATCGATTGCATGAACCAAGCTCAGTAAATTTAAAACAAGTACATGAACCAAATTGTACATAATGTGAACTCTGCAATTTTCATTATAAACCGATTCCATTTCGGGTGAGAATGAAAAGTCGAACCTAGCTGATAGAAATATAGTAAAAGTCGATGGCAAAAAGAAAACACAAGTTAAACGTACATAATAGTTATAATTTTATTTTATTTTTATTTCCTATGGAAGCTTGTATCAAAAATAAAAATACTAGATTTTGAATCCTAAAAAAATACTGCTTATACAGCTTCGACACTTTGGAGTTTAATTTTTGTTTTTTTTTTTTTTCTTTTTTAAGTACTTGGAACCACAATATCTATCACAAAAAACACACAAAGAAAAAACAAAAAAAAAACTTCTAAGTACAAAAGTTATTCTATCTTTATAATAGTTACAAAAGTCTTATTATGAAGCCTCTTAATTAGGCACAAACGATACTTGTTTTATTCTGTTCCACAAAGACCAAACCACTTTTAGACTACTAAATAAAATAAATAACTGCAAACAAATATCCAATGACTGAGAAAATCCAACGACATCCATTTATTAAGTCCCGTTTGTATAGAAAATCGATTAGCTTGTGCATTCGGTGAACTTGTTCCCTCCATCATTATACCCAAATAAGCCAAATGCATAACAGTCAACAATCCAAATACCGAATTCATGATTAAGCTGAATGTAGACTTCCATTTGTGCTCATGCGAGCACGCTCGATGACGACAAGGATTCGGCAATATGCATGCACTGAATATATTCGCAATTTTGGCTCGAAGTTGGAACTCAATGAAGGTGAAAATGCCAAGTGATAGTAGAACAGCGTATATTTGAAAATGCAATCCATGTAGAAGTGACGACACCACATAAGTACAAATGATGGCAAAAAGTGTACTCCGGTCCTTGATAGTGCGGAACACATAAGTCTTCAACCAACGATGCATTGGAATGTTCCAGTTACGAACTACTTCAGTTAACGATCGGGGTAACTCGATGGAACATGGTTTTGTAACAAGGCTTCCAAAGACTCTAGATTTATCATTAAGACTCTGGTAACTCTGAACACCAGCAGCTGCCATTGTAGCCTGAGAGAGGAACGAAATAAAATAATGACTGCATCTAAATGATAAAGCATCTCGGAATGCTATCATCCATTTGGAGGCATAATCTGTGCATAACAAAGCCACAAAGCAATTCGATAACAGAAGAAAACCCAACGCTGCCAGACTATTAGCCACTGTCCAGACAAACCATCGAAATTCTATTCTAGTTTGTTCCAAGCTTAAAGTATACTCATCATAAGCCATCCATGGACCTAGAACAGCATTCGCTGGACAAAGCATATAACCCAAAAAAGGGAATAAGGCTGGAGTCCGAGCATGCTTCTTAGCATCCATATCGAATGCCAATGAAATAACTTTCATTGTGGCAATCATTTGTACTCCACGAATTTTATGCCAGACAGTTGGATTGTCTGCTAGCAATTCGTACAGAAACAATCCCAGAATACAAATTGTTCCTAAAATGTAACCCATACTTTTAGATTGTCTGTATTCGAGAATATTTAAAATAACATAAGAGACTAGACAGAAAAGTAATACGACAAGAAAATCCAAACCGATTGTGTAGTAGAGTACACCGCAGCCAGTTGCAAATGAGATTATATGGTCAACCCATGGTTGAATGTTGGCGCATTTTGCAATGAGCCATGCTAATCGACAGAGAAGATTCCATCCGATCAGAGTGCCAGCGTATGATGTGATTTGACTTAACGAAGGAATGACACAGTTTTTGAATGTTTCTTCAAGTGTTTGCCGACTAAATGGAAAGAGTAGTCTTTTGTCAAAGTCATAATCTTCGTAGAGATCTTCTTCTTCGTAATCGTCGAAATAGTCTTCCATTGTTTTGTGTGGAGATTTTCTCTACAAGTTTTTAGATGAGAAGTATAGTTGTTTTAATATTGAACAATGGAGATGGTAACAGATTGATAAAAATAACATTTTTGATTTGAAGATTCATTAGTGAAGAGTAGCATGGATATTTAATTAGTTATTAAACAAATACAAAAAAAAAATAACATTTGGAAATGACAGGTTGTGTCAATAAATTTTTTTTTGTTGAAAGAAATGGGTTGTGAAGGCTGGAAGCACATGCATGGCGGGAGGAGGCGAATTGGATAAAGTAGTAGAAGATTTATTTGAATGAATTGTAGTGATGGGCAGATAAATGAGTGATTTTTAGTTGAGTGGATTTTAAAAGAAAAGACTCAAATGTTGAATTTTATGAATTTTTTGTTGGTGGTAGCTGAAGTTTGGATGTTTTATGGTGGATTTACATACGTCAGCATTTCCAGATCTGCATTAAAAGGAGACACAGTATTTAAGATTCACAGATGTTGGATAGAGAGAGTAGATGAAAATGCAGAGATCTTTATAAATGCAGATTATAGCCCTGTTCCATTGGAGGTGGTAGTTTACTCATGAGTAGATCTAGTACTACAAATAATAACACACGATCTTCTACTCGAGGAGACACATACAAACTATGCTTGTCGAATCGAAAAAATTGGACCTTATACAAGTCAAATTGTTACTTGGGATGTGCAGATCACGCTAAAATTTATCTTTCATACAAATTTCCTCCAAAGATAAATTTAAGCAACGATTTTAAAGGCTGGGCCACACCGGAGGGTTCGCTGTAGCGGTACGGGTAGCGGTAACGGTAGTTGTATGAAAAAAATCCACATCTGAACTTTGATGTGTCAGTTTGGAATTTTTTTCATACAAGTACCGTTACCCCTACCCGTACCGCTACAGCGAACCCTCCGGTGTGGCCCAGCCTTAAGTCAGGTAGTACGCAGTTCACGCGCTAAATTTAAATTCTCAAGCCTGGTACGCTGCTCGCGCTAAATTTTAGCCAAGATAAAATTCCCATACAAGTTATCGATAACTTGTATGGGATCCATTTTATCTCGGCTAAAAATTTTCGATAATTTGTATGGGAGCTAAAATTTAGCGCGAGCAGCGTACCAGGCTTCATCTACAACTACGCATTTTTTGGATAGTTTTTCGGACTGGAAAATTTAAACAAAAGCCTGGTACGCAGATCGAGCTAAATTTCAGCCGAGCTTAAATCCCCATACAAGTTATCGATAATTTGTATGGGATCAATTTTGGGCTCAGCTAAAGTTTTTCCATAATTTCTATGTGCCTGGCTACACAGTGATTTTTCAATCGATTGAAAAATCACATGCGGTGGCTACACACTGTTGTGCCCAATCACGTTCCACTTTTACATTTTCTAGGAACAAACGTCAAAAAGAGGAACAATTAAGCAATGGAACTGTACTGCCCTCAGAATATTCAGTTGCCTTTGTGAGCATCTTCCCCCTTCACACTTCATCCCGCTTGGCTACAAACTCACTGCTTAGGGCTTAGGCGATTGAAAAATCACAGTGTAAGTCAGGCACTATGGGAGCTAAAATTTATCTCGAACTGCCTACTAGGCCAAATGATAAAAGCTTATTTTTTAGTCTAAAAACCAATTCGTGCGCTGTTTTTTAGACACTAACTGCGCTTGCAGGAAAAAATTTTTACCTTTACAAAAAGTGCCCAATGTAGATTTCACAAAATCAGTTTGAAATTGTTCACTTTTGTACTTTTTCAGTTTTTAGGCCAATGTAGTCAAGGCTTAATACTTGCAAATTCAAAACACCACCTTATAATTTTCACATTTCTCACTCAAATTGTCCCAATCACAAAATAAAAAAGTACTAGATTATGAGTACTATTCTATTTCATCTATCTACCACCAGACGGCCACCCAGTCATCTATCACAAAAATTTTCATTTCGCCCAAAAACACAAAGCGGATACCGGCGAATCAGTAGACGAACGAACATAATTCCTAACAAAAAATAAAAAAAAAGAAGAAAAATAAAATATAAATGGTGATTGGTGCAATTCAGCAGCGGGTTATCTTTTAAATTTAACCAAAAATTCAATCAAAAATCATTTAATTTTCAAATTACATCAATTTTATTTTCGTTTTTCCCATCCCGTCTAATCGAAACATAAAAAAAAAGTCTTTTGTTTTGTATGTTCGCTGTGGAAAACAACTAGAACTATAGAAGAAAAACGAAAGAAAGAAAAAAAAAAAAACTTCTCATCAATTCGCAACGAAATGGTACGCATTTGCAAAATTTATCTTTTGATGTTCTGGTCTCTGGTGTAATTTTGCTTCTTGTTTGTGAACACAAAAAACCACAAGAGAAGAATACTAAAAAAATAATAAATATTTTTTGTTGATTACATTTTTTTTGTATCCCTCCCTCCATCAATCAGCACTTTCGATAGGAAAGTGCAGATAGGGCAAAATTAAAATAATTAATTAAAAAAAAAAAAACTATTTATTAAACTCCGCCGTTTTAAGAATGGCAGGGATTTGCAAGTAAAAAAAAGGCTCACTAGTCTACAGAACAAGAACGCAAAATCCTTGCCTTTGCTAGTTTTGCGGAACGCGGGGTGTTTTCTTCTTTTGTTAACAACCAGAAGAAACAATCCAATTTGAGAGTTCCACGGGACTATCGAACAAATAAAATTGGGAAGAATTGATTTTTTTGTTGTACTCTTGCTCTTGTTGACTGCAGCTGAGAGCGATTTTGGGGACTCCAAGTGAAAGTGTTGTATAGAATTTTTGGAAACTATGCAGGTCTCTAAGCTTATTGTGTATTCTTATTGTAATGTTTATGTTTTTAATGTAATTTTGATTGCTTTTTGTTTTTTTTTTTTTTTTTAATTTCTATCGAATTAGAATTCTATTTCAAAATGTAGATCTACTTAACCTTAAAAAAGTGTTCCATAAGTAGGGAGATTTGATGTTTATAAAATCGGGACTTTGGTTAGTTAAAATAATGGTATTAAAACAAATTTAGATAAACATTGTTAAATATATTAAATTTAAATTTATTTCACTTAGTTTTAGTTTTAAAATTCTGGAAAAACAAAAAAAAAAACTTATTGCAATTAAAAATTGAAGTTGGTTTAGTTGACAAATTCTTATCTCTTACATATAAATAAGTAGGTGCTTTCTTGTTCTTTTTTAATTCATATTTTATTATCAACTAAATTTTGTTGGAAAAACTAAAATTCAACCCCTTTAACATTTAATTTAACCGAGAAGGTTTAAATTGTATGCAATTGGCTGTGGTAAAGTGCATGAATTTGTTTATTGCATATTATATACTAAATTTGCATCAGCCCTCATTTCGCAATAAGAAAACTGGACATAAAGCATCACTTAAAGGAGAGTTCTTTTGTATACACTCATAGTTTCAACTGCACTCTTTCGGTAGAGTTTTAGAAAAATAACTGGAAACAGATGTGGTTTCTTGTTTTCCAACTATTGCCATGCAAATCAATTGAAACTACTGAGACTTGTTCGTAAACTAACTATCAAACTAATAACTGGGTTCAATGACATTGTTCTGACTGTTCCAAACAGAAAAGTACAGCTTTTTGTTTTTCAACGATGTTTTTCTGTTCGAGTTCTCTGTCCAATGAAATTGGATAGTATTCAAAAAGATGAGTTCAATCTCAATCTTAAAGAAAATTTTCTAAGAAAAACATAGAGAGTTTGAACTTTTCTTTTTGTATACGGAACAATTTGAAACTGAATTCCCTGTTTTCGTGAGAACTGCGAACTGTTATGTTGTTGTTTTGTGTTCTGAGTTTTGTCACAAAACTATTCTGTCCTGATCAGATTCAACTATTTTCTGATTGTTTCGTTGTAAATCATTGAGCTGGTGCGTAGGCTTCCATACATTAAACGTCTCCTGTTTATCTCTTCTTCATGCACTCTTCTGCAAACATTAGCCGAACAGACTTTTTCAAAGTAATTGAAAATGCCTGTGTAGTTGCCACATTCAAGAGGTTTAGCATTATATCTAGAGATCTCTTGTTTCTTTTTTTTAGTGAGTGTTATATGTAAGAACATTTATTCCTAGTACGGAATCCGAAGAAAAACTGTTTGGCAAGAGTTCAGTGTCGGCCAGAACAAAAGGAACTTTGAATAAAAAAAAAACTCGAATGTTTAAATGATTGAATTTAAATAAATTTTAGAATATTTATTCATATTAACATGCAGATATAGAAATTTCATGCGCTTATGAAAAGATAAGCTGTACATACATTTGGAACCAAATAATTTTATAAAATATCAATATTTCTTTAAAATTATAAAAACATTTTGCGTTTCTTTTATAAAAATTTATATATGACTCGGTTGGTAGATTCCCGTGTTCATAATTGTAATTTTTTTTAATTATTGAGGTTTTCTTTAAAAAAAAATAAATAAAATTGCTTTGCTTAATCGCTTTAGGCCTCAGTTATAGCTTTCAGTAAAATCCATCAGTAAAAATTGAAACATTAGGAATCTGAAATCTTTTACTGATGAGCGTTTATAGCAATCATTAAATTTACGTCATTAAATTAAATGTTTATTTGACATTCGCGCCTCAAGCAATTTTTTTAGTGTTGATTTCATCAGTAATTTTTTTAATGATGGCACCGGAACAGTAAAACGAAATGGCATTTGGCAGTCAGCTGTTCAGTAAAATAAAATTTCATCAGTAAAATTTATAAAATGAATTTGTGTATAATATTTAACACAAAATGCATTGATTCTTTTAGAAAAAATTAGTGGAAATATGTTTTCAATTTATTTCATTTCATAAAGTATTCAAAATAGCAAAACAAAATTTTTACTGATGGATTTTACTGATAGCTATAACTGAGCCCTAAGCCCTTAGGTAAAAAATTTCAAGCATGTAATTTCGTTATTTTTTTTCCAATTTTTGGTAATAAGTGAACGAAAAACGTGCATTTATTTTAAAATTATGCCAAAATATGCAAATAAATGCAAAATATTAATTTTTAGTAAAATATTCAAAAATATGCACTAAAGGTTGAATAAAAATAAAATAATGATAAAATATCTATTTTTAACTGAACAAAAGCAACTCTATATAAAAATTAATATTTTCATTAATTGAGTTCACTGTTACATTCTTAATATTTTGTGGCGAAATACACCTCCTAGCCATATTTGCCGTATTTATAAACAATAGTAATTACTAGCAATATGAAATTAATAAGTATAAACTAGGTTTTATATGCACAAAATGTGGATAAAAAGAAGTTTATACTTTACAATTTTTCAAGTAAATGCATATCACTACTATTTTTTATGTATATTACCCATTATTTAAGACTTTTCAATAAGGGAACTTAAAATGCTTTTCCAAGTTTCAAAGTCTCTTTAACTTGATGTTGTTCCTATTTTTGAAGATACAATGAAGGTCTACAATATTCTCTATAGAGTTGAGGTTGTGGCTAATCCACATGAATTTTATGCACCCCAAACCAGTCCTTTATCATTTTTGAAATATTCTTCATGTTGGAATGTTTATTTGAGCCAAGCATCTTCCTCAGCACGTGGAACCATGACATTCTGCAAGCTATCACTGTACACAAAACGGTGCAAAATACCATCTATTTTATCAATCGAACCAACACCATATCCATGACTATGAAAATCGAGGATTAAGAAACCGGTGAAACCCTTTACTTTTTTAACTAAACGAAATCTAGAACTTTTCTCTTAGCACTACTGGTTCTTTTATACTTGACTGCCGTTTCCTTTTTTTTTTTTATAAAACCAATGTTCTACATTCCTTTGCCTTCGTAAGACGAGAATGTTTAGATGATGGACTTTCTTATTGTCATATCTGAAAAAAAAACTTATTTGCTAAAAAAAAAACCGTTTAAAGAGAAAAGTCATTTGCAGAACCACATGTGATTACGGGAGGGTCAAATGTGACGCTATCAAAAATTTTCATTTTTATTAAAATTATTTTTTTAAATCACATTTTATCCTTACCACAGGAAATTCATCAGCTTGAGATTTTATGCAAGCAATTGTACGAAGCAACTGATTCAGTAATTCGTTCGGAAGCTGAAAAGGCCCTTGTTGCATTTGTTAGTAGCCAAGATGCCCTACCTAAATGTCAAATGCTTTTGGATCGAGCCGATTCAAGTTATGCACAACTTTTAGCTGCAACAACTTTAACCAAATTGATACAAGGTCTCAATTTGGAACAAAGAATCGATATAAGGTATACACTACACATCAATTTATATATTTTTAAATTTTTAACATAACACTATTATTCACAGGAGTTACATTTTGAATTATCTTGCCACCCGCCCAAATTTGCAAAATTTTGTTGTACAAGCACTTGTCACGTTATTGGCTAAAATAACAAAATACGGCTGGTTTGATACCTATAAAAATGAATATATTTTTCAAAATATCCTTGAAGATGTGAAGAAATTTCTCCAGGTACCTTTGCTTTTTGGTTTAAATCTAATCTAGTTATTGAATTTAAAATTAAATTTGTTTGCATTATAGCAAGGCTCATCTGAGCACTGTACAATTGGAGTACAAATTCTGTCGCAACTTGTGTGCGAAATGAATTCAATTGTTGAGGCAGATGTTAATTTGTCATTTTCAAAGAATCGCAAAATCGCCACATCTTTCCGTGACCAGCAGTTGTACGATATTTTCCTGTTGTCCTGTTCGCTTTTGGTAACAGCAAGAGACAACAGCAAAAGTTTAAATTTTATGGATGAGTCCCAGCAAGCGTAAGTATTTATTATAGGTTATACTAAAGACAAGATATATATAAATTTGTTTGATAGTCTTATTTCACATGTTTTGCGATTGACTAAGAATTGCTTGAGCTTTGATTTTATTGGAAGCTCCACTGATGAGTCTTCGGATGATATGAACAGTGTTCAAGTGAGTTTTTGATGGTGTTTTGTTTTTTTCTTTTTAATCATCCTATCTTATTTAAATCAAATAATATTTGTTTTATCATAGATTCCTACTTCCTGGAGACCAGCATTTCTTGACTCCAATACTTTGAAGTTATTTTTTGATCTCTATCAGATTCTACCAAATGGATTGGCAAGCTATTCGTTGTCTTGTTTAGTGCAGGTAAATTTTCTAAAATATCTGTTTCTTCTGTTTTATGGGTTCACATAAATTTTTTTACAGATGACTTCAGTTCGTCGATCTTTATTTAACAATCAAGAACGTACAAAATTTTTAACTCATCTTCTCGAAGGCGTTAAGAATATTCTGACAAATTTACATGTAAGATTGAATTTTATAATTAATTATTATGCTTAGCTTATTTTTTTTAAGTAGAATTAAAATATAAACATTAATAAGAAAAAACCTTAGCAAAAAAAGACAGCTCTGTTTGCTGACATCAATGTTAGATCTGTTGAAGAAATAGTAAATATTATGTGTGATTTTTTATCATTTATCATCAGGGTGATTTAATCCACATTATGTATAAAATATTTTGCTTAATATTATACATAGGGTGTGATTCTAAGAGGCCAAAGCAAATTTAGTGAGTGAAAGTAAAAGGTATGACTAAAACGTGAGTACGCAGTTTAATAGCTGTTAACGAATTCAAAAGTTTGTTATTGAACTCATTTCAACAAACTATAAAAAATTATATCACAAAAAAAAAAAATATCCTTGTTAATTTAATTAATTTTGATTAATTTTAATTTTAGTGAAACATTTTTAGAGATTTACACCGGCGAGATTAAGAAAGTGGGGAAAACGAAGGTCAATTTAAAATCAAAACGAGATTCACACACTTTATCAGCCTAAAAAACTATATTTATCTTAACCAGTCTTAACCTATCTTCACCAAAAATTCTTTTATTGTACGTTGTTTGGTTGTTGAATTATGCAAATATTGTTCATGTTTCAACATTTTTGGATATGGGTCAATACTTCATGTCTTTATTCTCTCCGTTTTAAGACTGTCGGGTGTCGAACTATTAATCGGTACTTTTGTGAACCATCAATCACATACGTACACATATGTATCAGTATATCTTTAGATTACCGCCACATATTTATTAATGTTGTCGTTGAACAATTTTTGTATTTTGGTGCCCTTGCCACCTAGATTGGTAACATTTCCAAAAAAGAGCATGACTTTGGCTAATGGTCCATATTTCTGCAAAACTGTTCAAGTATGTTGAAACCGCTATTAAAGAATAGCTTGAATGTTAAAGAAAATAAAGGTTAGAAGAACTTGTTGCTGTAAAATTCAACGCAACAAAGTGAGTTCCAACTTTATTTAAAATACACAAATAGCTCTGTTTTAACACGATGCCAAACTATCATCAAACTGGCAGGAACATGCTCAGAATGATCAGAACTTTATCATTTATAATTTTTGTTTGCATTTTTAAGCATCTCCTTTTTGGAAACAATGCTTCTTGGTAGACATTATTTTAGGAGTTTTGATGCAAGAAACAACTTTCTTCGCTTGATTAGAACTTGTTTCAGTTCGCCTATTCCATTTTGAAATTGGTAGAAGGGAAATAACCTGTCTGATTTTAGTGGTTAGTTATTGGGGTAACCCAAAGAACATTCCAGACATTAACGTCTTTTAATTGAAATGGAGTATTTATCATGACAGATGTTGCTTCCATAGGATGTAAAGGTTAACTTAGATGAGTTATTAAAATAGTCATCGAGGAATTTGTGTGAAATTAGTAAAGATGCAGTAGTTCTTCTGCAAATTAAAAGTCAACGTGCTAAGATCATTGAAATTGTTGGACTTCAATATTTAATTTAAAAAATATTGAGATTGGGGTAACAGTATAACACTAGTTATCCTTTCTAACCACTATTTTTCTTTTACACCTTACAGTACACAGACTAGTTTACCTGTAGAAATTTTATTGTAAGAAAGACAAAAGACAGTCAATCAATTCGGTTAAAAAAAAAAGGTTTTGGCTTTAACATTAATGCTAAATCTTTCTCACTCGTCTTTCCTAGACTTCTTTGCCAGAACAGTGCTACATTGAAAATTTCTTTATTTTATCGTTTATCGGTTTTAGGGTCTTAGTGATCCAGATAATTATCACGAATTCTGCAGACTTCTTGCTCGTCTTAAATCGAACTACCAGCTGGGAGAACTCATTACAGTAGAATGTTATCCAGAAGCTATTCAGTTGATAGCAAAGTTCACTGTACAATCGTTGCAGGTAATAACAAATATAATAAAACAGAAGCAATATTTATTACTTTCACTGTAAATTTTCTTTAGATGTGGCAATTCGCTCCAAATAGTGTACATTACCTGTTAACTTTATGGCAACGAATGGTCGCCTCTGTACCGTATGTTAAATCACCCGAACCCCATTTGCTTGGTACATATACACCCGAAGTAACCAAAGCGTACATAACTTCCCGATTGGAAGCTGTACCTGTGATTGTAAGAGACAACCTAGAAGATCCCCTCGACGACCTGTGTATGGTACAACAACAACTCGAGCAATTGTCGGTCATTGAACGTTGTGAATATGACAAAACCTGCACACTGTTAGTTCAACATTTTGACCAAAAGGCCCGAGAATATCAAGAATTGTTACAAAGTCAGTCACCTAATCCAATGGATGTTACCATTCATGAATTACAATTGACTTGGCTTGTGTATATCATTGGCTCGGCTATTGTAGGAAGATTGTCTTTTAATTCGAACGATGAACAAGATACTATGGATGGGGAACTTGTAATACGGGTAATTTAAATATTTATACAATAAAAAAATTTGTTTATCAAAATAATGTTTATTTGTTTTTTGTAAAAAGGTACTGCAACTAATGGGTCTCACAGATAATAGATTACCACAAGCCGGCTGTGAAAAACTCGAGTTGGCAATTCTTAGTTTCCTTGAACAAGTCCGTAAGATGCATATATGTGAACAAGCGCAAAAAGCGCACGTCTACAAAAGACTGTCTGAAGTATTTGGTTTAAGTGATGAACAGATGCTCTTGAGTTTGATAAATAGAAAAATGTAAGTTTCAAATTCAGCCCCTGTGAGTGTATAATAATTCATACATTTTTACATAGAATTACAAATTTAAAATACTGGGGCCGTTCGGAGCCAATTATAACAAAGACCCTAATGTTGCTGTCAGAGCTATCTGTGAATTTTAATTCTCTCCGTAAATTGGCCAAGTTGGAGGAGATTCAATTTATGTTAACGCATCACACGGTGAGTTAATCGTTTTTTTATATCATCTTTCAAATATACTTTACTATATTTGTTTACTTTTAGAGCGAACACTTTCCATTTCTTGGTACAAATTCATCATTAAGCGAAATGCGCTGTCGAACAATGTTCTACACATCGCTCGGAAGGCTGTTGATGTTCGATCTTGGCGAGGATGAAGAGCGTTTCTATAATTTCCTGACACCACTTACCAGTTTGTCATTTGTCATTTCTTTTATTCAAAATAGTAAATAAACAAATTTAAATTTGTAGATCAATTCGAATCACTTGGATCGGTACTCATGGATGGGAATAGTTTTCCAAATGAAGAAGCGAAAAAGGCAATAATTGGATTGGCACGTGATCTTCGTGGTCTTGCATTGCCATTGAATGCTATAGCTCCGTACACAATGCTCTTCGAATGGATGTAATTTTTTTTTCAAGATAAATCAAAGAGATTGTTAATTTTTGTTTTCTATTTTTATAGTTATCCAGATTATATTCCAATACTAATACGTGCCGTTGAATTGTGGGCACACGATCCAGCTGTTACAACACCAGTACTGAAACTTTTCGCTGAACTTGTGCATTGTCGAACACAACGTTTGCAAGGCAATGTTTCTAGTCCAATGGGAATTTTACTATTTCGAGAGGCCTCTAAACTCATTTGCATATACGGCAATAGGAGTCTTCATTTGGATGTGCCGCGAGATCAGCAATATCCAATGAAATTAAAAGGCATTTCCATATGTTTCCATATACTGAAGAATGCTCTAAGTGGGAATTACGTGAATTTCGGAGTGTTTAAATTATATCGTGATGATACATTGGACAATGTTTTAAGTATTGCTGCAAAATTAATCATGTCTATTCAGCAAAATGATTTGTTGGTTGGTTTTATTTATTTTAATTTATTGTAAAATAAATTTAATAATGTGATGATTTTTTTTTTTAATTTTCAAAAAGGAATATCCAAAACTTGCTTCGTCGTACTATAACCTTCTCAACTGCTTGTCGCAAGATCATATTACATTTTTGGCTTCATTGGAGCCACGAGCATTTATTTATATTTTAGAAAGTCTGTCAAAGGGACTAACGGCACTAGGTGAGTTGAAAATATATTTGATTTTTGTTTTTTAATTTTAATTATTTATCAACAATTTTCAGATTCCACCATTTTTATATGCTGCTGTTCAATATTGGACTGTGTTGTGTCATATATATTTAAGCAGCTGCAAATTAAAGGTAATTATAATTCCTTTAATTCAATTTTAAACTTCAAGTGAACTCAACTCCAACGCGTTTCGTCCAGGTACGACAGTGGGCTCATCAGTTAGATGTGTCGTACCCTTACTAAGACGCCTTGTTTTTGGTTGATGTTTAAGGACACTTATAAAACTCACAGCATGAATAATTTTTATTATTTTTTCTTCATTATTATAATTCAAAAGAAATCCTTCCAAGAAAAATCTCTGTCTCGATTTCCACGTCTACTTAAATTTCAGTACAAAAAGTGAAATTGACTAAATATCTAGTCCTAAATGTTTCCTGAACGTGCCCATTCCGAAAAAATTAATTCTACTACCGTAAATAAACTATCGTTAAGTTAGAGAGTCAAAGCGTTGGCTCTCTAACGTAGTTTTGGCTTTGTGCCCACGATATAATCGTCGGATTTCCTGCAGTACAAGGATATCATCTTCGTTCTCTATTCTGTTGCAAAGATTACAAGCTTGTGACAACTAAGTTCGGACAGGCATAAGGTTCAAGTTTGTGTTCTGAATATGTAGACCGAAAATTCATTACAGAAGTAATTTGCTTCCGAGTGCAACTGGTGATTTAGGTTCTTATTATATATTTTTAGATGTTCTTTCAGTTGCTCAAGATAGATGCTTTTCAACTAAGTTTGCAATGACATTAGCAAAAATTTTGTTTACATGCTTAGAGAAGTTAAGGTTGTGTGTTAGTAGAACTCCCTGATACTTCAATTCCTTGTGCGTGATTAGAACTCCTTGGTACTTTTATTCCTGTATAACTTCAATAGTCACAATTACCAGTAACGTTCTCTTCGGGAAGACTTATTCTTTAACGAGCTTCAAAACATCAAAATTCGAAATTATCAGCAATATATAAGGCAAAAAGGAGTGGCCTTAAAATGCAGACTTGTGGAACGCCTGTTTTCGTTTCAAACCAATCTGACAGATCCGATCCTCCGATACAAAAGCAATCGACGGAATGAGAAAGTTGAAGCTCCAACTTAATGCATATTTTTCAACACGAAATTTAAAGAAAAAACGTAACAGCAATAGGAGATATAAATATAAATAATAAAATCTAAATTTCTCGAACACAGTCTTAATGTTTCCTGTCTCTTGCAAAATTATGTTTACGCAAACTATAAACAAATACAACACCATCCTAGTCAGCAAAATTAAATTCTGAATACTTCTACTTGGGTCAAGTTACGTGTCGAAAAATCCGCTAATTTTACTTCGTAAAATGGAGTAAAAAAAAGTTGAATGTAATTGTTAAGATGACCCCGGGTTAATAGGAAGTCCTTTTTACCTCTCAAACACGCAGTATTAGGTAAACCCTTGAACGATGTGTTCCTACCCTATTCTTATTAATTGTTCATTTTAATATCCATATTTTAAAATTGTTCTAATGAAAATTTTAAAAAATATACGTAATTATTATTTATTTCTAGTTTCGACATTCCCCAACAAAAAACTCCGTAATATTACACCGGAGAACTCACAGTTCCTTGAGGTAAGATTTAAAATGCAAAAATATAAAAACTGACATAACTTAAAACATGTCCAAATTTCAGGTAGTTGAGATGAATTCTGAAATTCTTCAGGGCATAATGTCAACGCTGCTAAATATGGTTATGTCAGAAGACTGCAAGAATCAATGGTCTATGTCCCGTCCGCT
Source organism: Episyrphus balteatus (assembly GCF_945859705.1). Taxonomy (NCBI): domain Eukaryota; kingdom Metazoa; phylum Arthropoda; class Insecta; order Diptera; family Syrphidae; genus Episyrphus; species Episyrphus balteatus. The sequence continues at coordinate 124,366,432 of NC_079135.1, read as the reverse complement.
CTTAGTACTCATTTTGCTATATGAAGACTATTTTAGGTATTTAAACAAAAAAATTGAAATTGTATTTAAAACAGAATTTTAATTTGTTATCTAAAAATAAAATTATAGATCACTTAAAGAAAATATTATTCGATCGCAACCCATCGATAAGCAACAGACAATGGCACAGTGGTTTGATGGACTGATGGATGGCATTGAACGAAATGTTGCGAACAAAAATCGAGAAAGGTATGTTGTTTATTTTTTGTTTTTAATTTGTAGCTATTCTCATGTTTATAAATTTTGTTTACAGATTTACTCAAAACTTATCATTGTTCCGACGCGATGTGGTTCACCTACCGAAGGTTTCAAGTTTTAATCCTGGTTCGTCTCTTATTGATGATTATTCATAATTTTGCTTAGTTAAAAACCCTAGATGGCAGGTTAATCTTTTTTTGTTTAATTTTTTTATTCGTATATTTTTTTTTAATTTTCTTTATAAAACAATCAAATATTTCTTTATATTATTTATTTTATCTCTTAGTTTGTTACACAAATTGATGTTTTAAAATGTTTTAGGTTTTTTTTTCTTCGATTCTTGTTGAATTTCAAAAAAAAAAAAAAAATTAATCAAAGTTTCATAAATTTTATTTCAATAGAGTACAATTTAAGAAAAAAAATTAACAATAAGTAAATGTAGGGCTATTTTTTTTTTTTTAATTGAAATAAAAAGGCATTTGAGGTCAAAAAAGTCAAATAAACAAGTTTTTATTCCAAATTTTCGGTGAGTCTTGTCTTCTCCTTGAAGACAATCAAATTCAAAATCATCGCTTAAATGTGTTTAATGAGACATTTTTGATTCTTTGCCTAATGCGAAGGTGGTTATTCTTTTAACAATTAAAAACGTTTAGAATTCTATTAAGACATGTTCATCTTTAGCGATTTTTTGTTAGAAACAATTTTTAAGGAGTTCAAATAATTGTTTGGTATTTCTAATTAACACACAATTCTTTTGTAAATTTTTTATATTTGCAGAGAATGCAAATGAAAAATTCTTAAGCGATGATTTACTTACAACTGATGCTGTAGAAATTGAATATATGAAGGGCTAATACTTCTACAATCAAAGTAAACAACTTTTTAAAAAAAATTTTTGTTGACTTATTTTTATCGTGGATTTTTTTAAATATCCTTCTATGTTACCAATTTTTTTTTTTATATTTGAATAAACCTTGCTCACAAAAAATATTGTCTGATATAAAATAAGATAAATTAATTTAGTTATGATAAGTTTATTTTTTCAACAATTTTCTTTTGTTTGGTGTTCTTTCCTACACTTATAACACGAACTATTTTTTTTGTTCATTTATAAATTTAGAAAGAAGAAGTGGGTTTCAAATTGTCAAATTTTAATCCAAATCCAAATAATGTAGTGGTTTGGCCCCTGTGTCTTAGATATTATCAACAAGCTTTTTTGGAGAAACTTAAAGTACGTTCTTGAATAGAAAAAACAAATCACTTCATTTTTCTTTGGCTTGTTTTAATCACTCTTGAATATGCCACATATAGTTTAATAATAAAATCATTAAATACAACTTTACATTCATAATTAATAATAATCTTTCTAAATCATACTATGTAGTTTTGTGACATCTCAAACACTTAACAAAAATGTTGAAGCATAAATAATTAAAATTAATACATAGTAATTGAGCTTCGCTTTCTTATATTTTATTTAGCTTATTATCAGTTAAAAACGTTACTGTAGCTTATTAGTAAACACGATAGGAGTCAAATAGGGTCTTACATTTAAATTCAGCTCTTAATTGAACTTAAATTCATTCTTCTAATTAATTAAGTTTATCTGTTCAGCCTTATTCTGCTATCTAATCCTCGTTTAATCTCTTTATAAAAATCATGATTAAAGTTAAATAGTAACGAACAGTTTTCCTGGAATATTTCAAACAATACCACGCGTTGCACAACAAAAAAGAACAACATTTACAAAAACCGATTGGAAGACATTTATTAAGTGAATCAAAATATTTTCATCGAATCGAATAGCAAAATAATGCTGGTTATAGGATTTATTGTGCCACTTAAAAAAGTTCAAAGCTCCTACGACCGATTTCTTGACAAAGTTCTAGTTCTTAAAACTCTTACTTACTTAGGGTGACCAGACCAGCGCCTTAAGGTGGCGATACAATTCATTCATTCATTCGGACGTCAAATAAAAAACTTCTTCAACCAGCTCTATCCTTAGCTAGCTTTTTCCAGGGGAGTCATTCCGTAACTAGATTATCAAAAACGATATAGTTTCGACAATGGTTTGATTTCCGTAACTTCAATAATCACTATCGTCGCAAACGATATAAACGAGTTAGGGAGATCTTTCATATCTAACTTTCCAGTCAGCTTTCCAATAAAATTGTCTAAATAGGAAGAATTTTATTGAAATTTTACCAATCAGAGAACGGAAAATTGACTATTCCCTAACGTTTCTGAACCTGCCCAATGCTAAATCTATTTTGAAAATTAGTAGTAAAAATAAAAATGATGATGTTTGAAATCAACTATTTTACTGAGCTAAATGAACTAAAAGGTGAAGCAGAGTTCATTTAAATAAATTGGGAGATAACCGGTGAAGTGTTTTCTAGTTGTAAAATTTTATTCATTAAAAAGATTAAGAATATACAATACTGATACAATTAATTTCATTAGATATCTTAAGCTTTGTTGATGCACCAAAACATCTTGGAGACATTCATTCATGAAATGAAATGGGGCTATCAACCGAATCATTTTTGGGAACGATAACAGAATAGGTATCCTTAGAGCTATAATTTTTGTAGGTTTGTTTAATGCAGCACTAGGGCCCATAGTTCCTTTATTTCTCCCATCTTGTGTTTGACTTTAGTTAGGGCACACACTGAGGATTTTGCATCAAAACCAAAACTTTATTGGGCTATTTGTTTTTTTTACTTAAATTGAACACTTGATTTTGGAAAACCAAATGAATCTATTAAAACAGAAAAAAAAAGCGTTAATTGATTTAGCTTTTGGGGCCCAGCACGTAACTTGATACAATTGAGTGTGTTCGATACAATCGAGTATCGGCAGCTTCTAATTTGGTTCAATCGAGGGTTTTTAATGTAAAATGCGTGATTCATACAAGTGGGGTGTTGCCACTGCTCGATTGTATCGAGTTAACTCGATTGTTCAAAGTTACGTGCTGGCACCCATGTTGTGAGTAAATATTTCTCAACTGATGAGTGGAGGGATTTATTTGTCGAAGCATTAATTTTTATTCAAATTTTTTTCGAAGCTTATTGAATAACAAATATCAATTAACCAATCCATTTATTCTGTTCTGAATAATTTTCAAATAATTTGTGAATAATTTGTGAATAATTGTAAACTTGATAAGTTTTCCGTTTTTGTTTGATTTTCTTTATTTTATTTTTTATTCTTTCAATTTTGATTTTCCAACAACGCACATTTTATATAACTTTAATTCATTAAACTAACAAGAAGATTAATTAAAAAAGTATTGATTCTATAAAACTATTTTTCTTTCTCTCTATTTTTTTGATTTTTTCAGACGATACGTATCAGGTCTATAGCGAGACAAATTATTCTGTATCTGTGTAGATGCTCCCAACAATATTAAAAACTTAATTTTCAATGGACGCCCAAACGAAATAGAGATGTGAAAAAAGAGAGTAAATTTTGTGTTGTTTGCAATCTACATCGTTATTATATAAATTAATTAATTAATTAATGAGAACTCTTTCCCAACAACAACAAAAAATATTTCTTTCTTTCATAGTTAAAATTTAAATGCTTATTCTACATTGTTTCTATAACTATTATATTTAATTCATAATTCAAATGTACTTTCAATTTTTTGTTCTAATTTTATTTTTCCAAAAGGAAAAGGTTTTTTTTTGGTTATTTTTCTTCTCATTTTTTTTTTTTAATTTTTCCCTCTGTATGTCTTTTTGACATTGATTATTGTCCTGCATGTAGCGTGTATGAGAGCGAAAAAAAAGGAACTTTATATTTTTTAATTGGGTATTTTTTTTCATTAGTTTCATATAATGTGCATAAACGAAGAAAAAAAAATTATTTAAGTAAAAAAAAATCAAACAAGCTGGAAGAAAGTTATATATTATTGCAAATGAAAAAATAATAATAATAATACAAATACAAAATAATAATAAAAATAATATAAATCAGTATGAGAAAAAAAAACAAAAAAAAAATTAAAACCAATTTAAATATTTTTATGACGTTTGTAGAGATATTGTGTAAGAATTATAAGAGCATTAAGAAGAAATTATATATATATATTATATTATCTCTAATTTTTTGCAAATAAAGTTTTATTTCAAAATGTTTTGTAAAGTATTTTGAAAAAATACAATGCTTTTGTGGTTTTTTAAAACAATTATTATTTACGTAGTTTTTCTTCCCAATCATTTTCAATTATGTGATTGTATACAAAAGTTTTGTATGGTAGAACAAGGCTTGAATGCTTCCAGCACATAACTTTTTACAATCGAGCAGTGGCAGCACCTATTTTGGATCAATCGAGCATTTTCAATTGAAAACCTTCGATTGAGCTAAATTAGGTTTTGCCGAAACTCGATTGTATCATGTTACATGCTGATTACTCAAATTTTTGAAAATGTCACTTAGCGCCTTCAGCATCTAAAGTCTAATAGGCATGTTGTTGTTTCGAAAAGAAATGTTTTGTCGGTTTCCACCCGGACAACAAAATACTTGTGAAATCACAGAGGAAATATCTAAAGTATCACAAGTATTTTGACAAACAAAAATATGTACAAAGTAAAATAAAAGCAAACAAAAATCTTAAAAAGACTTGCAATGACAAAGTGAACAACGCACACAATTAATATCCCCGGCAATTCTTTGAATTCAAAAAAGAATTGGTGACTTTTCTAGTCTCCTAAGCCTAGTTATGTTGCTGAAGCGAAAATTTTCATACAAAATTAGCACAACAAAATTGTAAACGAAAATTTGTATGGATAATCGTATCTTTGATAGAATACTTGGAGAGTTTTAAATCATTTTTCACTCACATATAAGTGTTCGGGTCATTTTTCTTGCTCCAAAAGAGTTTTTTTTTTACTTTGGAAACATAAAAAACTTTCGTTTCGCTTCAGTAGCGTACTAGACTTAAAGATCGAAGGAAAATTTCACACTACTTTTTGTATGAAAAGATCAGTCACTGGGGCGTATACTCAACTTTTTTCTTTAAAAAGCAAATCTGCTATCCAATTAATCAAAACATTTGGTTTGTGATCTGGTGCAATGCAGCCCAACTCAAGACAACACAGTTTTGTAGACCCCGACTCAGATACCCCGATTTAATCCCCAGCCCGACTCACGACAACTTGACTCGGGAAGGCGTATTTTTTTGGGGTTTAATTTTTTCAAGAATTATGACGGATTTTGTTATTGGTTTGGTTGGTGGTTAAAGTGTGTTTATTTGATTCTTGAGGAGAGTGAAGAGTAGGTAATATAATGTGTGAGGACGATTTGGTTAATTTTGTTGACTGGAATAACTGTGTGAGTCGGGGTGTACAAAATCGTGTTGTCTTCAGTCGAGTTATACCCTTCCCATTTGCACCTATAACCAACCTGTATTAGGGTTAATTAATTTTAAGAAAAACTAAAAAAAAATATTACTAAATCAACTTTTACAAAAAAAAAAAAATATATTTTTATTATTTTCTTAGCAAATTCAACAAAATTATTTATTTATTTATTTACACTTAAACTATAAACGCTGAGCAGTTGTTTCTTTTGATTCAGTTAACGCTCTCGCCTGATGAATAAAAACAGGAACATTAATACCCTGCAAAACAAAAATAAGCTCAATAAAGAAATTAAACATATATTTATATTCAAAAAACAAACTAACCTGCATTTTAGCTGATCGTATGAAACCCTTATTCGATGTTACAGTTAATGCCTTCATTGTTATTCCAAAAGCAAAAATCTTTAAACTTCTTGGATTTATTTTTCCACCCACATTTATCACAGATATTTCATTTGGAATTTCTTCAACATCTTTATGGATTTCAACACGTTCCATTAAGGCATCGGCTCGTTGTTTCTCCATATCACCAGCCAATAAATTGACAATGTCTTGAAATGATTGAAATGCAGTTTCACAACAAATTAATCGTTTCCCTTCGAAGATTTTATCTAGAACTGGCTTTAGTGGGGATTCTCTTTCTCTTTTTGCTTGTTCGGTCAGTATGGGCTCTTTAAAACTCCAATTGGTGCTTCCGTTTGTCAAGGAACTGATATAAGCTAGCATGGTTGTTATGTCTAAATTCAATGTACTAACATTGGCAAAGTCTGTACCGTCTTCATCATCAATGACAGCGGCGGTATCGGCAGTTAATGGTTGATTAGTTATGGACAGAGCTTCAACACCGATCTCTTTCATGTCCTCGAGGATCTCATTCTCGATGTCATGACTAAAGTAGAAAACTACCTAGAAGGTCAACACTAGTACATTTAAAATGGTACAAAAAATATATTTTGTTTTTGTATTGCTGGATTATTTTTTTATATTATTAATAAAAATCAATAAAATATATAAATAAAAAAATATTGTTACTCTCATTAAACTTGGCAAAAAAAATCAAGGATCAAAAGAGTCTATACAAAAAATTGGGTGAATAGGTGTTTTTTTCGCGGAAAAGAGGGAGCGGTTGAAGGTCAACAAAGAAGTGAAAAAATGTTTGTGATACGTTATCATAATATAACACATGCTTTTGAGTTATTTTTTAATGCTAAATCTAATGAAAATAAACAAAGCCAATACAATTGCTCTAAGAAAAGTTATTGAGCGATTAAACGCAAGGGTTTTTGTTTTTTGACTTCAACAGGTAAAATATAACCGAATCAAACCCATGAGAAAACCATGATACACTGATGAATTCGGTATGAAGCTTTTATACAAAGCAGAGACAAAGAATCCATAAGGAGTTGAGTTATGTTTAAGAAAGGTGTCATAAAAGGTTTAATAAATTTTCTTAATTTTTTAAACCTTGTGAAGGATTCTACAAAATTATATTGAGTGAAAGGGTGCTTTTTTTTTAAGAATTGATGAAATTAAGAATTATTACCACAAATACTAGGGCACAAAATGGTATCCCAATGAAAATTTGTAAAAATATTTCATTTACATCTACATCGGCAGATTTATAGAATACTCAATTATGACCTCAATATTTTCGAGACGATTTTACTATCGAACAAATACCATGTATGTTTCGACTAAGAGGGGAGCTGCTAAATCAAAATTTTATTCCGCATCGTGAAGGGCTACTGATCATTTGCGATATGTTGAACACATCAGAACGAGAGGAGATTTATCAATTTGTCGGAAGGTGCCCGGTCTTAGGGGAAACATGAAGACATACATTTGAATTTAGAATGAATTTATAGGCCTACTAAATGAAATGGACGTACCAAAGATGTTCAAAGTTTGTAAAATAGCTCTTAGTTATAGAAACTAAATACTACTATAAGAATATTTCTAGTTAATAGCTGTAACTTAATTTTCTTAAATTGTCAGTATTTTTAAATGTTGTCAATCAAGCAGACAGCAATGCCATGCTCGAATGATTTTAAAATAATTGTGTAATAATTGTAAACCAAAGCAAAAATCAGTTGTATTAAAGGTAACCTTACGAAATCTACTAAAAATGTTGTCTTTGCCATGGGAATTATGAATAAAATAGGTCTATACATTTTTTTCATGTGAAATGGTGTTTTTAAGGTGTAGAGAAAATAATTGGAAAAATTAAGCAATTATGTTACTTTTGAGATTGGAAGCAAGCATCTAAAGTGTCTAAATGAATATCATGTTTGAAAGGGTGTTATTTTTTTTTTTTTTTAGTAAAAAAAAATTGATGGGCCACCCTAATAAAATTTGGGAAAAACGTTGCGTTTGGGATAGGAATTAAGAATAAAGAATTTTCATTAAAAAAATTGGGTGAAAGAGTGTTTATTTATTTATTTAATTAAGTAACTAATCTACGAATTTGCATTCAACAGATTTTGAAAAAAAGTAACAATTATTTAATAAATACATGCAAGGAATAAGAAATTTAATTAAAAATAAATTAGCTAAGCAAAGTTAATAGGCGACTCTTAAATAAGCTCCTAGACATAGATATATCCAAATTTGAATAATACTGGTTAAATAAGCTACAACTTGCAGAAATCGATTTACGCTGTCCGTAAAGCGTATGATGAGAATCAATTGCCAGAAACGGTCTGGGTCTTAAGGAAATAGAAGGAGCATACAGTACAGATGGATGCAGTTCAGCAAACTCTCACAATAAATTGCTGAAGTCAGAATATCTCGAATAAACTCGAATCTCGAATACAAAATTATACTTTACATTTTTCTTTTCATATCTTTGATATTTTGAATTATTATAATGATGATACCCTTCTACCCTTCTTGTAGTGACCTCTTCAAATAGTATATATATGAAAAACTTTAATGCAGGCTCCAGGTCAAATCCTTCTACATTATTTTCATTTCGAAGAGCAAAGCAAGAGCCAGTAAAATCTGTAATTCGTCCCAAAAATCCAATGATTCATGTATAACGTATAAACGTTCAACTTTTTATCGAAACAATAAGTGAAACAGCCCTTCGCTCAAATTTTTTTTATAGATTCTTAATCCTTGGTTCATATTCCAAAAGCAAACTTTTTGCCAAGTTTCATGAGTGTAACAATTTTTTTTAAATTACTATTTGGCCTTAGGTACCACGAATTCCATTCGTACATCGGGAATTTTCTACGATTCCCGAAAAATCAATCACAAAATCCGATAGTAGTGACGATTTGTATGATATTTCCAAACGGATTTCATGATTGTTTTTTCCGATTTCCGATACGTATGGAATTCATAATAAGGCCGATTATACCTGTTCTATACTGATTAAAAAAATTTCTTTTTCGAATTTCACATACCTTGGGTTTGCGAAACATACAAAGGTTTTGATCGGCCGCATATACAAACTCCTCAGCTTGATCGAGAATGCTCTTTGCTCCATAGCTAGCTCGACCAGCTGCAGCATCTGTTAACGACTTTGAGTTCCTTGCGATTGCTTCAATGATTTGTTTGTATGAATTGTATAAATAATTATGTTGAATTAATACCTTTTATCCATTTAAGTCCATTGTCACAAACAATGTCAACCCTCAATGGATTGTTGCGTTCTTCCACAGGAAACCCACAATCAATATGAACAACATCTTTCTGAAGCTCAAGGATTTTTACCAGAAATTGGTAATGAGTCAAATTGCTGCACATAACATGATTCAATTTTATCGAGTTTGTTGAAACAACCTGATGGATAAAATGAGTTTGCAAATGTCTTTGTTTATTTCTATCAAATTATTAGAAGAGAAGAAATTACCAGATGTACAAACCCCAATCATACCTTTTGTAAAAATTTGATTTCCTGGTTGATTTTACGTTGAATTTTTTGCGCACCTGGGATGGACTTGAAATTATCTAGTTGTTCTATTAAATTTTGACCTAGGGTAATCTTTTCTTCGGCTAAATTTTGAATATTTTCTTCACATATCTCCATTATACAAGACTTGAATTAAAGTACGAATACAAAATACAAAAAAAAAAACTTGTAAACTTGTTCGTAGGTTTATGTTTTTGCTTTGTTTTTGACAAATCTGTCAAACAGCGTTGCCAATTTAGTTTAATTGAAAAATTGACTTTTAGCACTTTTTAATAGTTTTGCGGGTATGTGCTTTTTTAAGTTGTTGCTTGTATTTGATATTTTTTATTTGCGTGTTACACAGTGTCGTGAATCACGAATCATACACATTTTTTTCATATTTGGATTGGATACTTGGAGATTTGAAGAAATGCAATTAAAAAGTTTAAGTGACCTCAACTCCATATGCATTTCACCCAGGTATCCCAACTAGCACAACAGCTTCTGTAAATTGAAATCTCGCAGGTTCTACCTTTTATACAGCTTGTATTGAGCTTGCTTCAGAATTTGAGTGCTTATAGAAGTTCGGACTTGTTTAACAACTTCTAATAAGTTGTTTAAATACTATTAATGAAACTTAAACGAAGAAAGCTTGTTTTTCTTATAAGCCTGTTTAATGAATTTATAGAAGCTTTACAGAAATTACTAAGTTTTGTATTCGATTTTTGGTTTTGATATTAAATAATCTAGCTCGGACACTTTTTGGTTTTGACATTGAATAATTTACTTCGGAAATTTTTTTGCTATTTGAACTGATTAATTTTTTGATTTCATTAAAGGCTTGGCCACACCGGAGGGTATGCGGTATAGCGGTAACGATATTTGTACTAAAAAAATTCCACACCTGAACGTTGATGTGTCAGTTTGGAATTTTTTTCATACAAGTACACCCTCACCGCTACCCGTACCGCTACCGCATACCCTCCAGTGTGGCCAAGCCTTAAAGGCTTGGCCACACCGGAGGGTATGCGGTATAGCGGTAACGATATTTGTACTTAAAAAAATTCCACACCTGAACGTTGATGTGTCAGTTTGGAATTTTTTTCATACAAGTACCCTCACCGCTACCCGTACCGCTACCGCATACCCTCCAGTGTGGCCAAGCCTTAATGAATATACTAGGATGGCCGAATGGGTAAGAGTGGTGGACTACCACCAAGCAGATACGAAGTTCGATTCCTGGGTGTGGCAAACAAATTATATACTTTTAAAATTATTATTAATAGATATACTAAAAACTAATGGAATAATATATATAATATCAGATCAAAAGATAAAATTCATGATTTAAAAACAGTTAAAAAAAAATTCTTTTTTGTTTGTATTAAAGAGCTATACAAGCTCTTCCGAAGTTATCTGTCAAATCTCAAAGCTTCTGTAGAGCTTCGGTAAAGCTTCGTTTAAGATCCTTATAGAGGATCAAACTTGTATAACGTTCTCCTTTTTCCATGCCCAACAACCTTACTAAAGTTTAAAAGAAGCTAAAATGTAGCTTTTGTAATACCTTAACCGAAGCTGAAATGTTAGTTGGGATGACAGTGGGCTCATCACCCAACATTCATTTACCCGTACCGCTACTGCATATAGCATATATTTTCGATATGGTCAAGACATAATTTTGTAGTTAAAAAAAATAAAGTGGCTACACTCCCTTAACTTAAAAGTACTACAAATCATTCTGATTACACCTTTAAAACTGAACGAATAACAAACTTAACGAATAATATTTTGACATTTGTCAAAATGACAGATGACACTTCTTTCAAGGCACATGGCTGCGTAGCACTGTTTTGTTTTTCTATAACGCAGTAAATAAAAACATAAAATTTTCCAACAAAATCACTCTAAATTCAATAAAATATACACAATGGAAGCTGAAAATATTAAAGCCGATGTCTTTCTGCCCGAAAAGGAAACAAAAAAAGCTAAAAAACGCTCCGCCAACGATGAAACCGATCTCATGCAAATCGATGAGGCAACAGGCATCGAAGGTGTTGTCAAATCTCACACAGTGCCCCGAGCTAAACGAACTAAAAATGAAATTCGTAAAATTGGTGTACCACCTCACAGGTTACTTGAATTGTTTTCTTCGAAATTCAATTAATTTTTTATAAATTAAAAAAAATTAATTTCAGATTTTCATCCCTGAAAGAACATTGGATGAAAATATTTACACCCGTCGTAGAACACATGAAACTACAAATACGTTTCAATACAAAAGCCCGTCAAGTTGAACTGCGAATAAGTCCCGAAACACCCGACATTTCTAATTTACAAAAAGGTGCTGACTTTGTCAAAGCCTTCCTCTGTGGCTTCGAAGTCGACGATGCACTTGCACTGTTGCGTCTTGAAGATTTATTCGTCGAAAGTTTCGAAGTTAAAGATGTCAAGACATTAAAAGGTGATCACATGAGTCGCGCAATTGGTCGTCTAGCCGGAAAAGGTGGACGGACAAAGTTTACAATTGAAAATGTAACCAAAACCCGTATCGTTCTGGCTGATAGCAAAATTCACGTCCTAGGAAGCTACCAAAACATTCAATTAGCTCGTCGAGCTATTTGTAATTTGATTCTTGGTTCACCTCCAAACAAAGTTTATGGCAATCTTAGATCGGTGGCAAGTCGTCTAGCAGAAAGGATGTAAGCATTTTTTTTTTTTGTATTGATGATTTTTATTGAAAGTTTGAATAAATATGAATTTTGGAATATATTTGAATTAGTAGAAAATTACTTTCTTGGAGACTACCTATATGAGTTCTTTAAATAAATAATAGATAAAGAATATTTTCTTATATTCATATAAATGTTAATTTAATAAACGTTTTCGAGAATTCTTCTCATCTTCAGGTTTAAATCAAATTAAAAAATATTAGTGCAAAATTTTAAACGATTTACTAAAATTACTAAAGTCATTTAGTAAGTTACTAAGTTAAAAATCAGCCTGATTCTTGACATAGTAACTTACTAAAATGGCTTTAGCAATTTATTTAATCGTTTAAAATTTTGCGCCATTATTTAAAATTTGAACAAAAATCAAGTATTTATACATTTATTTCTTAAACTTATGGCGTTTTCGATTGGCAGTCCGGAAGCGTCCGGAATCATTCTGAAAAAGTTTTATTCACACAAAACTATCAGTTTTGTGCGAATAAAACGCTTTCAGAATGATTCCGGACGCTTCCGGACTGCCAATCGAAAACGCCATTAAAAAATTAAAGTAATTTAAAAAAATATCAAATAACAATGTATGAATTTTGGTTTAATTTGGTTTTAATAAAAAATAAAATCAATGAATAAATGCTTTTTAGAATGTTGTCTTGTATCGAATTCCTTTTAAAAAAAATCGAATTAAAATCGATCACAATGCGTTTTACGTGTCGTAAACAATGTGCCGAGCATGTTTTACTGAACAAAAAATCTATTTTAAATCGATTTTTTTTTTTTAGAGGAATTTGACATCAAATACAGTGCTGCTAAAAATTCCGAATTTAGAACTAGGAATATGCTCAGTCATTTTTCAAAGATACATTAGTTGCTGAGGTCCATACATTTTGAATTGTGTTCAAGTCGGATAATTGTTACTGCTATTCTAAGCCAGGAGTATTGTCTGCCCAAAATACTGATAAACAAGCTTTACAAAAATTCTAGGCCCATATTACGGTTGTCAAATATCAATTGATAGATAAACGATAAACTTATCAATTAATATACATTTTGGTATTACGGTTGCAAGTTGATAAATTTTTCTCTATTGTGAACATTGATTAAAAAACAATTATGAATATGCGCTGTTTTGTTTCGAATTTTCATTTCATATTAATTTATTCAGTCGTTTTTTTTACTTGCGGATTGTTATTCGAAAAAACAATTTAAGTAATTTGTTTAATTAGGTTTGTTTTATTTGTGAACAAATATTTACTTGATTTAGAGCCAATTTATTGAGCATCCATTAAATATTAGATTTTGTCGTTTTCGTTAAAAGCGTTATTAAACTATTTACGCCATTAAGGAGATTCCATTAAATATTCATTTTATTCACTCTTCCTTAGTTAAATTCTTTGTTGTCAATGAAAACTTTAAATTTAAAACTCTGTTAAAAAAATCCCAAGGATTTTTTATTTATTTTAAAAATAGATCTGTCAGAATCTAATAATTTTTTAAATAAAAGAGATTTGATTTTTGTTTTCTTGTTTAAAATGATGAAGAAGCGCGTATAATAGAATATAAGTAGATACTTTTAAGAGTGATATATACATATGTGCATCAGTTCGCTAAAATTAAATATGCGTTACATGCTATCCGAAAGTAAAACAACGAGTTAAGTATTGTTCTAGTAGATGTGACAATTGACAATGGCCCACATAACGTTAGCTGTAGCATACAAAAGGGATACACCCACAAAATCGGCAATAGAAATTCGTATTGATACAAATGCGTAAAAGCCTTATTTAATGAGTAGTTGACCATTTCACATCATAAATTTTAAACAAATGTTAGGCCTATGAAATTAAATTAGTCTTGAGCTTTATCTACTCCACACCCGTTCAAATAATTCCAAACCAACGATGGTTTGGTTTAACAAAATTAAGCCATCGTTTGGGTTCAAGCGAATTTTCTTCATCCTCATCACATAAATTCAATAAATATTCCATTATCCATATTTCATGCTTTTTGAAATGATTGATATCTTAATTGACTCACAAATTTTCAAATAAATAATGAAACAATAAATAAAATGACAGTTAAAGCTAATGGAGAGTGAATAAATAGATATCCTCTTTTTAACTCTCATTAACTTTAAATATCCTTCTTAAAAGGTCGAATAATTTGGTGTCTTACTTTAAATTGAATGCTCTGTTAGTTAAAAATTAAACGAATTTAGTTTTTAAATTTAAAATTCCCTTTTTTAATGGTGATTTAAGTTTAATGGAGGCTCAATAAATTGACCCTTAGGGCTAGAATAGTTGAAGGGTCCAGGGGAAAAACAGCATAAGTCCATTCCAACTCTTTTCGAGAAAACACATTTTAAAATTTTGTTCTCCATACAAATTAGTACTTAAAGCACAAATTTTATTTATTTTTTCAGCAAAGCTTAAATTTGTTTTATAAAAGTAAGGATCCCATTAAATAGTGCTCAGTAAACACTACAAGACCTCATCATTAGTTTATTTTTGTCAAAAAGTGTACATATGCCGTTTTTCCCCTGGACCATTCAGTTGGCAACAGAAATCATCTACAACTACGAATGCTTCTTTAGAAAGTCGGAAATTCAGTAAAAAACTGCAGACAACGATTAGCGGACAATGAGTTGAAATTAAAATACCACTCACATATCTTCTCTCAAGACCAATGGATTTGAAGTATCCCGTGTTTTTCTTCCTATATTGGCTTCCTCAAATCGAATTTCTTCATCATTTTCGTCCATTCCAAAAAATTATTCTATCGATATCGACGACATTATTCACTGACACTATTTTTTATTGCAATATAGTTTTTTCCACAAAACCTATTTTATTTGAAGTCCAACAACGACGTTTTTTAGTAAAAAAAATATGAGAAAAATCTATCGGGAAGAAATATGCAATTGATGAAAAATTTGATACATAGGAACATTTTTGGCATCCATAATATCAGGTTTATCAAACTATTCACAATAGATCTCAAATTTACAGCAAGGATACAGTTGACCAAAAATTTTGATAGTCGATTACGGTAATACCGATTCATTCCTTTTGATAAATATCATGTTGATATTTGACAACCATAATAGGGGCCATGGCAATCTGAAAGGATGTAAGCATTTTTTCTTTGTGTTTATGATTTTTATTGAAAGTTTAAATAAATATGAATTTTGGAATATAATAAGTAACAAGAGCGACACTTTAATTAGAATTTTGTAAAAATAAGTAAAATCAACATAAAGAGAGTTATTCCCGCCAATAGCATAATGCAACACATTTTGCGATTCTTTCTTTGGTACATCTCAGCTCGATGTAGTTGTTTCAAGCCTTCGGAAACTCTTGTTTGTGTCTGTTCGACATTATAGTCAATTCGATCCAGTACAGTGCCTTGTTCCTGAACCATATGTGAGAGATCCTTAAAGATATCATTCAAATCAAAAATGGATTTGACGATTTTTGAAACTTCTTGCTCTCGGTGTTCGGCTAGTTTGGAGTTTTCCTCTTCGAAAAGCAGCAACTGCTGTTGAGTCATTCGATTTGCAACTGGTCTTTGGAAATGTTCATCAATTTGATCATCGGTTTCTTCATAAAATGCCGTTGCATTAGACGATGTTGAAGCAGGCTGAAGGAAGTTGTCGAAAGTTTCGACAAAATTACTTTGGCTCTTGGTATCCAAATCGATAGTAGTGAAGTCAGGTGTTTCGAAATACTTTTGTGATCGTTCTTCTCGTGAATTCAACTGCCTAACATAGCCACTTTGGCTATTACGAAATTTGAAAGTGAGTTCCTGCAAGGACAAGAGAAGGTAAGTAACGACATTTGATGTCAATCGTTGCTCTGTCCTATTGCCAACACCCAGACTCGATCGAATACACTGGATGTGTCTGTGGGTTGATGTGATAAGTTTGGAAATCTCTTGGGAGAGTATTTCGATTTGTTGTTCTTCCTCGCAATTCTCATCGAATGCAGGACGGAGGAGATGTCTGGCATGGAGTGAACCGAGTTCATCTAATTTAGGTTTGATTCTTCAAATAAAAGCAAATATAAATAATATTATGATAGTTCAAAGTAAATGGAAATAGTTTAGTTTACTTTGACATGGAATATTGTGCCTCTTCGAGTTTGTCTACCCAAATTGGTGGAGATCCATATTCATCACGCATTTCCATTCCTTCTTCGGCATCATGCAATGATCTTTTAAGTAGTTTTTCTGCATCACTTCCACGCTAAATAAATTTAAGAAAAAAAAAAAACTCTTTTAACAGCTGGACATGAATCAACAGATCGATAATTTTGTAATTCTTTTTTTTTTATTTCTTTGGCCTACCCTATCGTCGGAATATAAATTTCGATTTTTTGATGCATTATTACGCATTATAACAAATACTTCTGTTAGATTTCTTGACGTCATTTTTGGAATATTAAACAATTGTTATTGAATTTGTTTATATTTTTTTTATAATTTATTGGAACAAAACTTGTTTGTAAAGTATTTTTTTAAGGATTCGGCGAAGAAAATACTAAAAGCTAATACAAATGTCAAAAAAAAAGTTATCTTGTAATTGAGCTTTCAATAGCACTGCCAGTCTTAAATTTCTGAGCAAAAATTGAAATAGAAAAAGTTCATTGTGAATTGGTCATAAACTAGTTTTAAGGTCTGACCACACAGAAAGGGTATGAGTTTGCGGTACGTGTAGCGGTATGTTTTATTTTAAAAAATTATCATCCCCTTGCCCACAGTACACATTACACATTGTCATGTTTTGACAATTTGGAGACCAATATCAGTTCGGAATATATTACCTTATTATGTGTACTGTGCCCTTGCCTACACCTGACTGGTAAGGCGATTGAAAAATCAACGTGTAGCCAGGCACAATAGCTATAAGAAGAGCCCTGTTCCATTGGGAGGTGGCAAAGTACTACTAGTAGTTTACTAGCGATTTTCAATGGAACGCACTTTCAACGAATTCAATACAAATCGTATCTACTCGGGAAGAAGAGAAACATCTACTAGTAGTAAACTACCACCTCCAATGGAACAGGGCTAAAGCCTGGTACGCTGCTCGCGCTAAATTTTAGCCGAGATAAAATTCCCATACAAGTTATCGATAACTTGTATGGGATCCATTTTATCTCGGCTAAAAATGTTCGATAATTTGTATGGGAGCTAAAATTTAGCGCGAGCAGCGTACCAGGCTTAATATGAAAATTATTGAAACAAGTGTATGGAAAAATTAATAAATGGTCTGACAAAACGAAATGACATATTTTGTAATGGAAATACTTCTTTGGGAAGTTATTTTTCTCATTTTTGCTTATAGCCTGTTTTGAGATAATTTCGAAAAATAAATCAAAAAGTATTTTAATTGCAAATTATTTTGACAGCTCCTATATGCTATTTTGTATTTTCTTTATCATGTCCCGAACATATCCCAGACTTATCTCGGATATGTCTCGGACGTCATGTGCTTTGTACCCTTGACTTTTCTTATAAGAGGAACTGTTCAAAGTAATAGAAGTATTGCCCTACAAACAATTTTGCTTCTATAAAGCTTTATAGAAGAAACGGTAGCATCTATAAAGCTTTATAGAAGCAAAATTGTTAGTTGGATGCAGTGAACGTATTTAAAAATGCATGAAATTAATCAATTTCAAGAACTTCTTCAATATTTGGTTGAAAAACAGTAATTTTTAATTACTGCTGAACATCTACGGAGCATTGACACGACTAGCTTTCGACAGCGCCCGAGTGGAATCTGTTGAAACACCTCTTGAACTATCTTCTACATACTGCCGAGCATTTGATAGTTTTCGCTCTGATTTGTGAAATTATATCTATTGAAAACATGCTATTAAGCATATTAGAGACACAACAACATTTTTTCAACTGTAGCGAATTATGAGACGGTCATTATAAGTATCCCGCATTACTTCACATGCATGGTGAATGTAAAAGCTGATTATAGAGCCCAAATGAAATAAAAAATCGCAAATTGCACTCCCAATTGGTAAATGAAAAACAAGATAATTTCTATTGTGAATAGAAAATGCCTTGTCACATTTTATTCCTCCTGAATGCGTCCATTACACCTCAAAAGCTATTTTTATTTTTGTTTTTGTTTACAAAAATCAGCTGTTAAACTGTCACAAAAAACGGATGACGTGTTGACAAAAAATTTATTTTTCCCCAAAATTTAATTCACTCATATTTCTGAGTATTGATTTCGATACTACGTCTCTCATAAGATAACTAAAAGATGATAAAAGTTTCCTAGATAATAAAAAAAAAAACAATAGTTTCGGGGCCATCTCCAATCAACCCAATCATGACTAGAAACGTGTTGCAAAGTAGTTTACTCAATGCCGGATTTAGTATCATATTCCAAGTGAGTATATTTTGCACACATGAATTTATTGTTTGTAAACAAATCAAAAATATAAGAAATGAAATTTAAAAAATTCACTATGCCTATTATATAAGTTCTATTGTTCATACTATAAAGATTCTTTGCCGTTTTGTCACATTCGGAATCAATGCCTTTATTGTTCGCAATGTCGGCCGAGATGTGCTTGGCGTCATGAATGTGCGACTCTTGTTGCTCGAGAGTACACTTCTATTTTTGTCCCGTGAAGCTATTAATCGTGCCGCATTGAGTGCCACCTCACAACAAAAAGACAAATGCTCTTGGCCACAATTAATAAATCAAATGTGGTTGACGTAAGTATTTTTTTATAATTATTGTTATTATCTTTATACTATCTCTAAGGATTTTGTTTTATCCTTGAACAGAGTACCCACCTGTATTGCCCTATGCATTCCTTGTACGTACATTTGGCTAGATATTCTATCGCCAGTTGATGATCATCTCAAAAGTCAGTATAAATTCGCCTGCTACTCTGTCGCACTATCTTGTGTGATTGAATTGTGTGCGGAGGCGCCAGTCTTCCTAACGCAGGTTTTCTGCTTTGTTAAATTGAAGATTTTCCTCAACACTTTGCACATTATGGTGCGATCGGTGATTTTTATTTGGATAGTTTTAAACGATCAGAGTATTGCGATCAATGCTTTTGCAATTGCACAGTTAGCTAGTGCCATTGTGATATTCATTGGACATTATGCATTTTTTTATTTTTACATAAAAAGGTTTAATGAGCACAAATTGGCTAAGATTAATCATGGCCAAAAGGAAGATGAAGATCTTTTCAAGAGTATGGATGACTTTCCATTTAAAGGTCTCAATGAATTGTTACCATTTAGAATGGAAAATAAGGTAAGATTTTATTTTGAATCAGTTTTAATCTGAATGAAAACTCCCGGGGAAGTTTATTTGAGAGACAGTCTCCCAATTGAAGAAATCCAAGAATATCATTCTTTTTCTGTTTAAATTTTGTTTACTTGTCGTTAATAATGATGTAAAAGCGAAAAGAAGTGCAAAATTTCCCTAATTTTTTGCTTGTGATACAGATATCATCTATGGATGGGCTCACAGCTGAAACGTGCCCAGTCAAAATAAAATACACGACTGGGTGGCACGTACTTTTATGTTGGTAAAAAAAAATTATATTAGGGAAGAGCCGACATTTAGGGCAAAATTTTGTTAAATGAAAAAAAAAATGTTTATCTGACTTTTTTTTGCAAAAAATAAAAATGCAATTTTATTGTAATCCCTTTGAATATAACGTCTTCAAAGTTTAATCAAAATCGTTAGAGCCGTTTTCGAGTTATTTGGTATAACTTGAAAAACTTGTACACTTTCTAAGCGAGGTATAAAAAAACAAACTTTTTGTGACTTGGTTTACTTCAGAGAGTCCCGGAAGTCCGTCTGTCTGTCAGTCTATCTGTCTGTATACGAAGCTATAGCCTAAACGGATAGACCGATAATTCAAATGTAAGTTTTAAGTCAAGGTCTATCTTTTAATGAAAATATTTTTTTTGAAAATCATTATTAACGGTACCCTCCATAGAACCGTTTTTTTTTTTAATCCGATTTTGTCCGAAACTACTAAATAGATTTCAATGAAAATTTTGTAAAAAAGCATTTATATAATTGTAATATACGCCAAAAACAAAGTTTTGAAAAAAAAAATAATTTTTGGATTTAAAAAAAAATTTGAAATTTGACACTGAATATTGATTGGTAATTTCTTCAAAATGGCATCTAAATTTTGTTTAAATTTCTTTTTTCAAAAAATGATTTATAAAAAAATTGTTTTTTTTTTAAAAACGGCTCTGACGATTTTGAAATTTTTTTCTAAAAATGCTTCTTAAAAAATGAAATTGCATACCTACTCGTTTTGGAGCTCATTTTGATTTCAGATGTTGTTTTGCCATTTGAAAAACGATTTTTTTGTTGTTTTTTATTTCAAACAAATTTTCTAATATAAATAATACTCTTATAAAAATTTTAGCAACTTGAATCCTAAGAGCAAGTTCATGTGACTCAATTTGCATTTTATTTTGATTTTGAGCCCTTCTCCCGAACGCGTTTCCCCGGGAGTTTTCATTCAGAATAGGGCTGAATATCTTTTTTTTAAGGTTCATCTAAATGAAAATTTCAGGAATCATATTTCAATCCTAAACTTCAAATTCTGACTTTGAGCTTCATAAAACAGGGAGTTTTAAAACAGATTTTAACAGAAGGAGAGAAGTATGTTATGTCGATGAGTCCGGTACTCTCATTCAGTGAACAAGCTACGTATGATGTGGTAAACAATCTGGGAAGCCTGGCAGCTAGATTCATCTTCCGACCCATAGAAGAAAGTAGTTATTTTTATTTTACCCAAACACTATCAAGAGACGTTCAACTGGAGAAACAAAATATAGTAAGATTTTTATTTTTTCAAATTTTCAAATAATATGACTTTTCTCTATTCAAGGAAAAAGTTCACGAAGCTGGAAATGTTTTGAAAACACTTTGTATTGGTGTAACATCGATTGGTTTATTAGCTTTTACATTCGGACAAAGCTATTCCCATACATTGCTGCTTATTTATGGTGGAGCGGATTTTGTTGCAGGTGGTTTGCCAGAGAATCTACTCAAGTGGCACTGTCTGGCTATATGCCTAATGGCTGTTAATGGTATCACTGAGGGTTACATGTTTGCAACGAACACAAGTAAAGACATCGACAAGTACAACTATCTTATGGCCATATTTTCAATTAGCTTCCTCATTTTGTCTTATATTCTGACGAGCATATTTGGACCAGTTGGATTTATTTTTGCAAATTGCATTAATATGTTTTGCAGGATTTGCTATAGCACAAAATATATATTCCGCCAATATCGGCCATTGGGTATGAATCCACTGCTTGGTATTATTCCAGGAAATTTGTTTGCCTTATCATTGATTACAACTGGATTGATTGCTAAATATTCAATGGTAAGTGCTTCGGATGATGAGTGATTATATATTTTATTTTTTTAATATTTTTAAATTATTATTTCTTTTCTTTTTACAGATAACAATGAATTCATTTCTTGTTCACATTGGTATAGGATTTGTTGGAGTCATGGTATGCCTTTGTAGTTGGGGAATAGAAAATTTGGATTTACTCAAACTGGCTTGGAAGAAAGGAAGACAATTAAAAATGAAGAAAACTTAGATAATTTGTTTTTCTGTATGTGATCAATTAGAAAAAATGTTACGAACAGACATTGACGGGCGATTTAAGTAACGAAAACGAAAAATTTTATTTAAATTAAATTATAGTATTAAAATATTTGTTTGCATTGTTCATTTTTGTTCTTTTTTAATTGACAAGACATGTGTACATTACACTTGTTATTCTGAATTTCAAAAGTTCTTCAAAAAACAGAAATTGAAAATAACTGAAAAAGGGGAGTGATCGCTGATATTTCGAATACAATTTTAGATGTTTTATGCTTTGGAATCAAACTATTATTGTAAATGGTTCTCAAATTGAAAATTAAAAAAAAAAAAACAAAACTAATGGTTTTTGGAAAAAAAACCTAATTTACAAAAACGATAATTGGCCAGATCCGGCAGTATATTTGGTTTGGAAATTTGTAAGTAAAACATTTCATGTTTTCACCGTATTCAAGAGTGGGACAGCAGACCCAATAAAGAATCAAAGGAAAAAAATCGATTTAAAAAATAACTTAATTGAACGATTTTTTCAGGGGTACCTATAATAATGTTCCATCCATTTAGATCAGAAGTTCAACATTTTTTTTTTAATTGGACTGAGTTCAATTTTTGATTTTTTTTATTAAAAAAAATAAATGTGAGCTATCGTGAATAAAAATATGTAGGTATTTGAGTTTTTTGAGAAAAACTAAGTTTGGAGTTTTAATGGAATTATTTAAAATATTACTTTTGCAAAGTACCTAATTAAAATCGTTTGAGCCAATTTCAAGAAAATTTAAATATCTCGAAAATCTTTTATTGAAGGTAAAGCCTAGTACGCAGCTGAAGCGAATTGAAAAATGTTGAAGTCTCCAAAATCAACAGCGAACATATGAAGAAAAAATACCATGAGATATTATAACAAAGTAAAAATAATAAAAGTACAAATCAAAAAATTCAAGAAAAAATATCAGAAAATAAGTTTTAAAGTAAAAACAAATTTAATTTCGTTCAAGATTTCGTTAACGAATTTTGTATGTATTCGCCTCAGCTGCGTACTAGGCTTAAGCAACGAACCAAGAATTTTTTTTTTTAAATCTGTACCAAATTTGAAAAATTAAAATCGTTTAACCATTTATACTGGCAGACGACGGACGGCATCATAAAAATCACTTTTTTGGACTTCTCCGTCATCGTTAGATATACCCTTTTCACACCGAAACAAAATCTAGTACTCTTTTCACACCGAATCAAAATCTAGATTTCGAGTAAAAACCTCCGAATTTCATCGAGATCTATTATATTTCCCATACATTTTCAGTTTTCAGAATCAAATTCATAATCTAGATAACGACGATATCTCCTTAAAAAACTAATTGGTTATGTTAGTAGAGATAGAGACAAACTTAAAACACACTTGTATAACAGTTTTACACGTCACCTAGTGAAAACGAGGATGTCCTTTTTCAATTGCAAACAGCTCAAATCTTACGTTTGTTGAGGAGATTTTGACGAAATCTAGATTATAAACAAGATTATGAAATCTTTTCGATTCTTTAAAATGAGTGAATTGAATTTAAATATATCCATTCTTCTATTGAAAATCTATCTCATAATCTCACGATTCTGCCTGAAAAACGTAGTAAAAATGTCAAAAAGTAAAAAAAAGTGTATGGGAAATTTGACACTTCTTTTCAAAAAGTAAATCTTCATACTCCAACGGCGTAAAAAAAACTAAGAATATCACATCAGAAAGATATACGGTGGCGGTAGTCATTGTTTGATTAGAAATTCAAAAAGGGATCTCAACGTTCAGGTGCTGAATTTTTTTGATACAAATACCCGTACCGCTATCACACACCTTTCCACTATGGTCAAGTCTTACGCCTGGTACGCTGTTCGCGCTAAATTTTAGCCGAAATAAAATTTTTAATTCCCATACAAGATATCGATAATTTGTATGGGATACATTAGCCCTGTTCCATTGGAGGTGGTAGTTTACTACTAGTAGATGTTTTGGTTAATCTAGTACTATCATCTACTCATGCTCTTCGTCCCCAGTAGATACGATTTGTATTGAATTCGTTGAAAGTGCGTTCCATTGAAAATCGCTAGTAAACTACTAGTAGTACTGTACCACCTCCCAAAAGAACAGGGCTATTTTAGCTCAGCTAAAATTTTTCGATAATTTTTGTGGGAGCTAAAATTTATCTCAAACAGCGTACTAGGCTTTAACTTAAAAAAAAACCTAAATAAACACATCAACGAGATAATATGAAAAATGTATTATCTTAATTATTCCACTAGTTCAAGTTATGCTTATAAATTAAAACAAAAATAAATTTTCTCTGAAAAAATATCAATTTTAATAATACACATAATCCACAAACTCGAACGAAAATTGTAATAAATTGTGTATAACACTTTTTCCTAATTACTATTTAAGGACCAAATCTATGGGATATTTTTCTACCTACCTGGCAGTGCCATTTTGTTGGTAAATTAACGTCTGCCATTTTTGTTTCCAAGAAAAATAGTTAATTTATTTTTATTTTTATTACAAAAGTAAAATAGAATAGAGTTCAGTCAGTTTTCGTCTATCAAGTTTATTTTATTCATTTAAAAAGTTAGTTTTAAAGTTAACTAATCAATACAAAAAATAAGAGAAAGAGCAACAATATATGAGATATATAGAATTCTTTTTCTTATATAAAATACAAAAAAAACCAACAAGATTTTCCTTTAATTAAAGGTAAGCGTCTATTTGGATTATTTAAAAAAACTTTGGAAGAACCCTCAAAAGGCGGTAAATTGAAAATCTAATTCATATTTTCCTTACGATTTGCAAAGCTTTCACTTTATTGTCTTTGGGGTGTTCTTCATGTAAAAAAAGGCGGTAAATTACTAGCAACTAAAGGTTTTTCTTAAACAAACTTTAATTTGACCTTAATTAATGATAGAAATAAGTCTAATTAAGTTTATATAACTTGCAATATATGTGTTTTTGAACTTTAAACTTCATCCAGATGAAAAGAGCACGAAAATCTGATGAACCTGCGATTGTTCGTACAACTGGACGAATAAAGGTATAATTTTTTAAATTTGTCAATGAACTATGGACTAGTTCTAATTTCTAACTGTACTTTCATTCTATAGAAAGCAAAAGTCGTATTTGATCCATCGGATAACAATCTGCCCAAACACCTTCGCAATTCAGCTGGTTCTGTACAAAGCAGTCAACAACAATCATCCGACCATGCCAGCGACACTTCGAATGAACGAAAGATTAAGGAAGAAAAGCCGCCACGTATTAATTCGATGAGTGCTTACGATGAAACATGTTGCTATATATGCGGCAGAAGGGAATTGAAGAAAAACAAAAATAAATTGATCTCCTGCAAAGACTGTGACCACAAAGGTAAATCAATTGATTTAAGTGAATATAGAGCTGTGGCAATCGTTCATTTTAAAAGATTTAGGACGAAATTCATATTCGTTACTCAGGTTAAGATTTTTCTCAACTTAAGCATTCATTTGGGGAGGGTTAGATCTTGACTTTTCAAAATATTTTTTTTTCAATCAAACTCACAATGAAATTTGACTGATTTGAGAAAACTATCATTAAAAAATACATATTTTTTAATAATACCCTATTCGATTTTACTTTAATACCCGTGTTTTATTTTCCTTGTGATCCAGATTAGATCATCGTATTTATAAGCGTTACAATAACAAATCTAAATTCTGCTTTTGTCGTAAAGCAAATAAATACAATGATCTGATCTGAATCAAGATGAAATGTTAAATATCGTGTACCACTATTCTTGCTGCGAATAATTACTTGAGGGAATGCTTAAGTTGAGAAAAAACTCAACTTCAGCAAAGATTATAAATTCCGTTCTTAATCATTGAAACATTATGAGCGGAATTCATAGTCGTTACTTCAAGGGAATTGAAAATAGGGCTGTTACTTGAGTAAAGAAAAATTTTGTCTTAAGGAAATTTTTTTTCTCAAACTGGAATATTTGACTGATTTGAATTAACTGTCATCAAAAAAGCATTTTTTTACTTGTTCATATCGTATTTATTCAACATACTCGTCGGATTCTTTGTCCCACTCGTACAACTCAAACACATATTCGCGATTCATTTATTTTATTATAAAATAAAATACAAAAAACAAACTCTCGCAATGACACTTGCGTTTTATGCCTGATTCACAATATTACGAGACTGAGCGTTGCGTTTTTTCTGAACGTTTTCTACATATTTAAAAAAATCGTTTTAAAATCGTTTGGAAATTCACAATACTGCGATTTTTTGTTCTATAAAGTAAACAAAAATAAAAAATCAACAGTATTTTTTGAGAATCGCACTCCGGGCGACGAGATTAGGAGGCAATAACCTTTTATCCATATAAGCTGTCTAGGATATTTTAATATTAAAACTTCATTTTCAAAAGATTGTCATCTCGTGCGTCCTTTTTTTAAATTTTCGAAATTTCAACGCAACGAGAATCGTTTCATTTTTAAAATCGCCAACGAGACCTTCGCAACACTCTCGTCTCGTCGTCTCGCAATATTGTGAATCAGGCATTAATGTCAAATGACTGAAAAAAAAACTTAAACGTTTCCTCAAGTAAAAAGATCTCCTCAGACGTTCACTTGAGAAAAATATCGACTTCAGTGATGACTATGAATAAGGATTCGCTTCAGCAAATGCTTAAGATATTTCTCAACTTGAGTGACGATTTTGAATTCCTCTCATTTTAACGTTTCGCAATGACGGTAAGTTGTCGAATGATTTTGTCCTACCGTAAGATAGCGTTCAAAAATTTTTATAATAAAAGAAAGCTTCTTTTACCGAAATCATTGGACCTTCTCTTTGGGCATTTGTCGCAAAAGTTGTTGCCGCAACTTAACTTACAGCAACATGGTTGCACTATTTATTTGCTAAATTGTTGCACTATCGAGTACAACAAGGTTGCAGTAGCGACGGCAACATAGTTACACTATCGACAGCAACATGAATATAAAATTCGATTTCTATCGAATCTTTTCCAACAAGTTTTAGATACAATAACTAAAATGGTTACATAATCTATTAATTACAATAGTGTTATATAGCAGCAAAGTACTTTCAAACGTTTTTCAAAACACCCAAAACTGGTTCCTGAGGTACTCTCAGATCCACTTCCATTTCATTGGATATAGTATTTTCAACCTTTGTTCTTTGAATCCTTCCTGTAAGGTAAGACTTAAACCAGTTGAACTCATTGCGTCTGACTCCATAAATTTCCAGTTTTTTTACTAATATACTCCTTTCGATAGTTTCAACTTTCAAACGCACGCTTAAATCCAAAAACATTGCTATTACCAAATTTTTACAGTCAATCTCTTTTTTCCATTCATATATTACACAATTCAACGCGGTTTCACAAGAGTGTCTTTTTCTGAACCCAGATTGTTCTTGCACTAAAATAGTCTTGAAGTTGATTTGCCACATAACGCTCCAAGATCTTCTCAAATGTTGGGAGTATATTTACAGGACGAAACTCTTCGCATTTAACCATGTTTACAACTTTTTGAATAGGAATTACAATGGATTCTTTCCAATTTTTTGGAAATATTCCTGAGCACAAAGAATTATTAATTTGTTTTATTCAATAAAGTTTTTTGTTTTCTTTGTGATTTAGCTCATATCTCATGCCTTCATCTGGACTTTGAAGATCATGTCAAGCTGCGTGAAAATTATCGCTGTGATGTCTGCCAAATTTGTTCATCCTGCTATGAAGGCCCTGAAGATGTAAGTTCTCTTCATATTTTATTCCCACAAAATTTGTATTTATATTTTTTTTGCAGGGTGAGCTCATAACATGCACAAAATGTGTCAAGTCGTTTCATTTTTCATGCCATATACCAAGTATGGCACGATTCCCGGCACAAACTAAATGGCTTTGTTCGAAATGTACAATACCCAAAGCAAAATCTTTGCTAAAAGTTTTGGACGTTAAAGCTGCATCACCGCCACAACCACCTACATCGACACAACCATCAAAACCGTTGTCATCATCAGATGTAGACAAGAAGCCAGTTATTGCAGTTGAAGCTATAACCAATAATCATAAGAAAGAAATGGACAATAAACAGTCTTCTCTAAGTCCGAAGTCAAATCTTTCTACAACACCCAGTTCAATTTTGCAGCCTTCAACGAATTCGATTTCAACAGAAGCGAATACTCAGGAAATGTCTGATATTCCGATTGTTAAAAATTGGTCGGCAAGCCAAGTGACTGAATACTTTACAAAATTCTTTCCCAATGAGGCAGATATATTCAATGATCAAGATATCGATGGACAATCGTTGTTGCTTCTTAAACGCTCAGATGTTGTAAATAGATTGGCCATTAAATTGGGTCCAGCGTTGAGGATTTATAATCTTGTTTTAAAAATACAATCTGTGTCGAGTGATCCAACCATAGGCTGGTAGTTCTATTTTTTTTTTAAATTAATTTGATTTTTTTAAGTATTGATTTTTACCTAAAACCATAAACATTTTATGCAATCAAATAATTGTTCATCATAACATTAATGTTTCCTTATGATTTTTTTTTTTTTTTCAAATAGATCTTCCACATTTTGAGTTAATTATCAATTTTTTTTTATCAATAATTTAAAAAAAACTGCAAAAGTTGGATTCTTTGAATTAAATTCATACAAAATAAATGTATATTAAAATTCAATAAAAAAAACAATGTATTTTATTATGATTTAATGAATTAAATAGATGTTTACATTCGAAATGTAATATAATAAAATCTTTCGATATTAAATAAAGCCAATTTTGAAATACTAGTGTAGTTTGCAATCAATTAATAAATCCCTTCGAATATAAACTATTGTTGATAGTTACATTTGCGAGTCAAATGTGATCAAATAAAATTTTCAAAATCGATTATCAATTTCGGTCGAAATATCTTTGATTTTTTTTTTTTGTTCGATGCAAATATCTGAACTTGATTGAAAAATTTATTGAATCGTCCGTTGCAAAAAAAAAATAAAATGTCTTTATATCATATTTTTCAGATAGCAAGACAAGACATTGACCCTTATTGCGAGTGTCGTTCAACTTTCGATGCGATAAAAGTCGATCGAATCGATTAATATCTGGTTTATGTTTCGAAAAATTTGCTATTGTGAGTTATGAACTTGATTTGAATCGATAGCACTTTGATTTGATTTGAAAATATAGAACTAAAAAACATAAAAATATGGTTCACAATAGAGATTCACAATATCAAAATTCATTTTCGATGATCGGCTATCGACAAAAGTCGTCTATCGGTGGACACATGACACTCGCAATAAGGGCCATTAACAAATAGCAGAGTTGGGTAGTTAAAACAAAAAAATGTATATAGCCTACCTAGGCTCTTCCTAGTATATTCAGGTAGAACTCATTGCCCTCTTCTATATAAGCAATTATTTTGTGGATATACATAAATAAAATCAATAATATTCTGCTTAATATAAAAAAATGTAAATCATTCACCTGTTTTCCAAAAAATAAAACGGCTATAGTGATACGCATTTGAACGAAGTTCTTTCAACGATAATCGTTTTACAAAATAGACCCCTGGTGCAGTGTGTTCTTTTGTCTAAAAGACACTAATCCATTGTTTCCTCAATAAAAACTTAAATTATTTGCACCTAAAGCTACCATATACTCCATACCATAATCGACCCATCGCCGTGTGCGCCAGTACCAGAAATTTTATAAAATCTAGTTCTTCTGTATTTGGTTTTAGTCTAGTTCTGCTGTATTTGGTTTTCAAGAAATTTGTCTAAATTCATGGTTCGAAGCAAAAATTCGAGAACAATTACAGAACTAGATCAAATAAAAAGGTTGGTACTGGCAAACACGAGGACCTAATGAAATTGTTTAAGTTGTTGTTCAAAGAGTGACTGTCTTAAATTCCAATCAACAGTATTTAGTTTTAAATAAATAAAGCCACTTACGTACCCTGGAACTCCTTAAGAAAATATATTTCATTAAAATCGATAATATTTTTTTTAATAAGACCGTAACATAAATAAATGATTTTTCAACACCAAATAAACAATTTGCAAAATTAAAAAAAAATTATAAAGATAATCAAACAACTTGTTTGATATAAGTTTTGTTTGTTTTATATATTTTCTTTTATAAAATACTCATGATTTTTAAACAATTTTCATCTTAATCAAAAAAACCACATTTTCTAGGACAAATAAATCACTTAACACAAAATAATTATTATATTTTAAAATCAAGCTTGTTACAAAATACAAACATTATCCTTTAAGTACCATATCGGGGGGGAGTAATAAACGAATATAAATTAAAAGATATAATTATTATATAGTTATATAAGGTTCTTTCATATATTGAAACCTTTTTTAAATTGAGATATAACACTGGGAAAATACAATACAATATTTTTTTATATTTTTATGAAAAAAAATGTGTTTAACTTTGTGCAGAAACATGAAAAAAATATAAACAAAAGTAAATCAGTCTTCATTATCTGCACCGAAGGTATATGATACCGCTATAATTGTGTTCAAGAAGCTGAAGAACTTAATAAATAAAACGGGTATTTTCAAAGTCAAAAAATGAGAATTCCTATCTAATCTACATATATGAATATTATTTGGAACTTTTAAACAATGCACAAAAACATATTTATGCATTTTATAATGTAAGACATATAATTCTCTTCAAAAACATAAACTATAACTCAGTTCATTTAAAATAAAAATACATAATTAATTATATATAGGAAAAGGTATATAATATATAATAAATACTGGCAAATAGGATTCACTCAGTGTGTGATATGATGTGCATGTGTGATTAAAATTTAACTTTACATAAAAAAGGAATGATCTTAGCCAGTAAATTTCATTTGAGTTCGGGGATACCTTAAACACGAGGTAAGAGTTTTTCCTCATCCAAAGACGGTCTAACTGCCAACTTGCCTCCTTTATTCGGATCGTAACCATACAAAAATATCGAAGCTATCACAAGTGCCGCACCGGCAGTAAATTGTAAGGTTAAATTGAAATCGAATAGATAAATAGATGCCACGCAAGATATTATAATTGCAAGAGAAGTTGCAAAGCCTTTTAGAATGTTGTCGGCATATTTCACAACAACAGCAACTATAAGTCCACCACCAGCTTGCAGAAGCACCAGATACCAAATAAATCCATCATAACCAAAGAAGAAGCCATCCTTTAGAATTTTATCCCCATCGTTTAGGAAACATGTAATAGCTCCAAATGGTATACTGAGTAAACTGAGTTGGACATTCCGCATCCAAACAGAGATCTCAGCTCCTTTGAGAATCTTTTCAAAGTATATACCGGCAAACCCAGATAGAAAACATGCTCCTATCGCTGCCCACAAACCAAACATTCGATTTTGTACTGGCCTCGAAGCCGCTGCAGCGTAAGCTACATCCGGTTCTTCGGTTTGAGCTAATTGTACAAAAATTATACCCACAAGTAAAAGAATTAAAGCTCCCCATTGGGAAGACAAGAGTTTGCGACGTAGAATAACTACGGCAAACATTGCAGTTGTGAGAATTTTCAATTGATATGTAACTTGGTACGTGGCTGCATCTAAATGTGATGCCGAAACGTACAACAAGTTATTCTGTACTATGTAAACCATAGATGGTACACATACTTTCAGAGTATCTATAGGATTTTCAATAATAGTCTTTTTTAAAGTTTTGACAAATTTACGTGCATCTTTGCCTTCTTCATTGAATACTAAAAATATGCACGTTATCAATTTAGCCACTTCCGACATTAGAACCGCTGTAATACAAAAAAAAAAAAACATTGGCATTGTAAGTAGGTCAAGTTAATAATAGAAGCTGTGCTAGGGGCATCATATCAAAACTTACCAGTAGAGCTTAGGAACATGTCTTTGGAACGCGTTCGTGAATACCGCATACTGAGGCCGAGTATGGCATTTTGTAATGTTAAAGTGATTAGGCTGACGTATTTTAAAGTATTTGCATTGACTAGGAAAATTTAATTGTTAACATAATTGTAATGTTTTTTTTAGTTTTTTTTTTTTAACTTACCGTGTATAGCCATTGCGCTTTTTTAATTTAAAATAAACAAAGAAATGAAATGTATTATCTTCTTCTGTTGTTTTTGTAGACCGATTAGATACATTTGAAAATTACAAAAATTATACACGTAAACAGAAATTTTTTTGTGGCTGGCAGATGTGTCAACACACACAGCGGGAGATAAGAAAAAAAAAAATGACATTTTGATGAACAGGGATGATAGGGAGGAATTTCTTTTTGATAAGGAGCTGCCAGCATAGCCATTTTTTTTTTAAATAAGTGAAATAATAAAGTATAACAGTTTTGTGAAATATCCTCAAAAGAACCTACTCATGAAAGGAATAAAATTGCCTTGTTCCATGGAGAACTTCCAACAAATTCATTTCTGGGCTGGTGAAGATGTAAACAAACGTTTTTTGTACTGGAAAATAGCTTTTCATGTTGTAATTAGCATTGGAAAAAATGTTATTCATCAGGCTTAAATAAAAATGTTAAATAATCAATAATTTATTCTATTTATAAATAACAAACTTGGAAACATACAAAATATAAACAATGGGCACGTTCAGGAAATATTAGGGACTAGATATTTAGGCAACGTCATTTTCTGAACGGAAATTTGAGTCAGTTGACTAAATTAGTTTGGATTTCATGCTATTGTCAAATTTCGAAATTTATTTAAATTTATTTATTTCGCATGGGTAAGACACCAAATTTCACTTAACTGTAAAGAATAAATAAAATAAATTATAACCGATAATGCACTTTTTAGTTGTTTTTCACACAAATAAATTTAATTTTGCTAAATAAATTCTTTAAATAAAAACAATCTGCTGTCATGTTGACAAAAAAAAATTTTCTAAATTTTTAGGGAAAATTTTCTTGCCTAACTTTCCAGTTAGCTTTCCAATAAAATTACCTGAATTGGAAGGATTTTTTTTGACAGCTGACCAATCAGAGACCGAAATTACCTAAATATTTAGTCCCTAACGTTTCTGAACCTGCCCAATATCTGTTGAAAGAAAAATGATTTATTATTTTTATAAAATAAGCAAAATATTTAAAATGAAAACAACTCAAATGTTATTTAACTTTTAGCTAAATCAGTGTATATAATACTAAGAGCATCGCAGTCCGATCTTCTGTTAACAACATTTTCGTTCTTTTGTACGTGCAGCATTTCTAATAGCATATACGTTAAGAATTATGATTTTCTTGTTGTAAGATTTTTACATTACCAAAACCTGGCCTGTCGTCTCCTTCTAAACAATGTACAGCTAGTGCCGTTTTCTGTGAGTTTCCGGTTCTCACATCTGATTTGTGTCCTGATATCCTATTTATAAATAGTTTATTAATTATTTAACATTTTTATTTAAAGTCCTGATGAAGGGGATAACCATCCCTGAAACGTTGCGCCAAAAATAAGATACAAATAAAATAAAAATGACTTTAAGTCTACAATAAAAAAAATTTATTTGAAATATAAAAAAGTCACCTAATTTGTAAATTTACTAATGATAAGCAAAATTATAGTGGTATTCAATTCATAAAACCGAGTACTCGTTTATAGCAAAATATGGTGGGGTTTGAAAGGAGATACCGATGAATATAAGCCTTGACATGGGATGGAAAACAGAGGCGGTTATAGGGTAACGCATTACACATTCGTGTAGTGCGGCTGAATTTGACGGTACGTCAGTATCTACTACGTTTCAATATTTTGTGAATAGGAATACAACTAGTATTTATTTAGCAACAGAAGGTGTCCATGGCACAGAGGAATAGGTAGTGGACTGGAAACCGGCACCGTGGGTAACAAGCCCACGGCTCAACAGTTTTTCTAAAATCGCCAGTTTAACTGAAGCCACCTGTGCGATGACATAAGATAAATTTCTTCTTTAGAGTAGTTCTCTTTTATATGTTCTTCTGTTGATCTTTATCTTCTTTTTCTTTGTGTTTTAATATCTTGTGTTGTAGGGTAGAAGGGGGAGCATTTGCCAATGGGGTGCCTTTGCCAGCCCAGGTTTTTTTCCAAACCAAAAGAATATTAAATACCGAAAAATAATTTTCTGTTGCACATTTATGATTGCAAACTTTCCACAAAGTTTGACAGCTTTTGGCTGGACACGAAATAAATTAGACGCTTGTGTTAGTTTTTTAATGTTGAGAACCAAAATATGAGGGTACATAAGCGTCGTAAATTTTTAATATTTGTCTTGTTAAATTACTTTGTCATACAAATATCTTTTGAAAATTATGTGTACTATGCTGTGTAGAAGTGATTTTTTTACTGTTTAACTTATAAAAAAGTTATAAGTAAATTTTCGAAAGATTAGCTTGTGGGGTACATTTGCCATTTGTTTTTGGGTAGGTTTTGCTCTGGCAAATGCACCCCATGGGGTACATTTGCCAGAAAGGAGCTTTTTCAAAAGAGGATGGCAGGATCCTACAAAATCAATCAGTTCTTCGTATTTTCAGCTAAAAAGAAGTTTTGTTTATGATTATTGGTTTTATTTGTATTAACTTTTATATTTAGGTAACTGGCAATCCCTCCCCACCCCCGTGGCAAAGCCTCCCGCCTGGGGAGGCTTTGCCACATCACTTTTTGTTTTTTTGAATAAATTATTAAAAATAGAAAAAATTAATATATCAGAATGAAAAAAATATTTAAGTGAAGATAATAAGGTCAATAATAATATCAGATATAAAAAAATTAAAACAAACGTTAAAACTTTGCGTTAAGTCAATTTTCCTAAATCCTGGCAAATCCTCCCCCTTCTACCCTACCAGCGAATGGACTTAGTTTCTAGCGCTGCAGTGTTTCTAGTCCTTCAGATTTATCTTCGGATTAGATAAGATGAAAATGTAGAATATTTAAAATTACATCTTTTAAGCTATAAAAGCGTTATAAATAAGAAACAGAAATTTTCAGCAATATGGCAAAAACAATGAAAAATAATCAAAATAAAATTCAATAATGTTCAATTAAAATAAAGATATAATATACTTTTATCTAAATGAGAAACTTCAATAAGCTTGATGTCAAACTCTATCAAATGCCTTTGAAAAATCAAGTGCAACAATCTTAATCAGCCCTATCGTGAGTTTCACCTGAACAAGATTCCACCCGGAAAAATTAAATTTCACTATTTCCCTATGTATGTAAGTTCCGGGCGAAAAGTTGTTCACGCTCGGACGTCTCTCGGTATTTTAATTTTCAACTTTTTTTTAGGTAATATGCAGCTCTCCTCTCACTTAAATTTTGGAGCCGAACAAGAAACTAGTTTAGTGTAAAATGTAAATTCCATTGGGGTAAAATTTTCCGGTTGGAAAACCTTCCACGTAAAACTCCCGATAGTGGTGAATGTCTCCAAAATGAAGTAAAAATTTGTTTCACTACTCGGTGAGATAAACAAGCAGATCAACAGTGGACCAGTTGCTACGAAACCGTATTGCCGGTCATTAAAGGTTTCTAAATTAATATAGTTGGTCTTACAAAATCTTACCGAATTAAACATGGAAGTTGGCAGTAGAACTATTACACGCAGACAGTTCCAGCTTTTAAATCATGCTCTACTAGACGACAAACATATTTGGCCAGACCTTGATTCGAAACTACTTAAGGGACTTGGGCCATTTGCTGAATCGAAACTTAAATAATTTATGTTGAACATAAACTCTTATTCTCTACTTTTTTCTGTGCGTAAACTGTCACATAAGAGTTTATGTTGAACTTAAATGCTTAAGTTTCGATTCAGCAAACAGCTCTTAAATGTTTGAAGTTTAAATAATTACGGCCACAACTGGAATACAATAAAATCAAATTCTTCATAGAACCATCCATATCCGAGAATTGTAGAAGCCCCAACTCCAACGAAAATATATAAACCAATAAAATTTTCTTATTCAGTACGAGTTTATATACCATTTTATTTTATTTTTATACATAAACTAGAAAATAAGGCTTCTAATAAGAACTTAAATACGAAAAAGTCCCTTTTTTATACCAAATTGAACTAGAATTCCACATAAGGAATAACCTACTCAATATAGATTTAACTAATTTACATATTTTATTTTATTTTTTTCTTAAATAAATCTTAAACTACGAGTATATATAAAAACAATTATTTTATTTACTAAAAACTCCTATGAAAAGTCTTTTTAAATTTCCTCTTCCACTTCACTATTCTTTTTATACGATAACAATGATACATTAGCAGGTACCTTAACTTTGTGCACATTTTTCAAATGATTTCGCATATTACTATTGCTAGTAAACTCTTTACCACACACAACACATTCAAATTTCGCGTGAGCCTCCCGAATATGTGCAAATAGATCTTTTGCTTTTTCAAAAACACTCGCACAA
This sequence comes from Episyrphus balteatus, assembly GCF_945859705.1. Taxonomy (NCBI): domain Eukaryota; kingdom Metazoa; phylum Arthropoda; class Insecta; order Diptera; family Syrphidae; genus Episyrphus; species Episyrphus balteatus. Next base: position 124,330,101 of record NC_079135.1, on the reverse strand, counting down.
AACTTACATCCATGTGTCTTCCTAACATGCGCAATAAGAAAAGCCGACGTAGAAAAAGCTCTCGGACAATATTGACACAAATAAACTCGACTATCATCAATTGGTAGTTCGCTTTGTGAAATTTGATTAAATATGTCTATATTACCTGCTTTGACTTCGACAGTTTCATAATTCATTATTCTAACATCACTTACAGCCACTTCATCAGTGTCATCGTTATTTGTGTTAATATGAGTTCCAGGGGCAGTTGTCGAACACGCAAATTGAGTGATAACAAATGAACCATTTTTATCAATTTCATTATCAGTTTTGTTACGTCTTTGGTATTTTTTACGAGGTTCAATTGGTTCGTCTTCTTTTTCTGGATTTGGAAATGAATCATAGTTCAAGGGTATATTTGATACATCTTCTTCGGATGGATCAATTTGAAGTGATGACGAAACTGTTTCTTCCACTTCTTCAAGACATATAATTTCTTCATGATCATTGCCTCCTGCAACCTCAGATTCTGTGTAAAGGTCTTCAGGAGGATTCGATTCGTGAATCTCTTCTATTAAATCATTGTGTTCTTCTTCTTCTTCAGTTATAACCTGCTCCTCTATCGTTTGAATATCTTTAATTTCTTGTATTTCCATATTTTGCTCTTCAAAGTTTTCAATTTCCATATCTTGACTGACAACTTCGTCGTCGTCATCTTGTTCTGATTGTAGTTCATCTTCATAAACAACAAGTTTCTCTTGTTCTTGTAATTGTGCAAGATTCATGATTTTTGCATCCGATTCCAAGACTTTTTCGGAAAATAAATAACTTTGAACCAAATCTTGTGTGCATGTTTCGCATATTAATTCTGGGACATGTTCGTCTGTGAACTTTTTTAAAAGAATTATTTATTATTTAAAATTCAGTGGTTTTTGCTTATTATTAATCTTACTTCAATATCTGAAAATCGTTTGATCATTTCTTCGATTGATAAGTTTTTTCCTTGTATATTGATTTCATAGCCATTGAGACTGAAATGTCCAAGATCGAAACATATTCTACAGAGTGTTTGAGTTTTATTTTCCATTTTTATAGTTATATTTTTATTTAATATTTGTTGGAAATGTTTATTTTTTGTAAAAATTAAAAAAAGACCCAACAAAATCAAAACAATGGAATTTGTAAATAAATAAAAAGGCACTACAGCGGCTTCTTTTGATTTGAATAAAGTGACAGGGACAGCTGCCGGTGTTATATTGAATGCATTCAGCTCATTAAAAAAAATCAAGATTTATATTGTCATCGTTATCGATATCGATAACTTGTATTGTTAAATTGAACTAAAATGCAAAGTACAAGATTGGGTGGAAGAAAAAAATTAAAATACATATTAATTTCACACTCCCGTATAATAAAATCTATGCTATCAATAAGTTATATGAACTTATAGAAGCGGTCGATAAATTAGATGAAAAATAAATAAAAACATGGGTTGCCTTGAAAGTCGGTTCACGGACGATAATTATCGATAATTTGTATGGGATAAATTTTAGCTCGGCTAAATTTTTTTGATAATTTGTATGGGAGCTAAAATTTAGCTCGATCTGCGTACCAGGCTTTAGGCCTTGTACGAAGATCGATGTTAGAGTGCGTTTAGCATCTATTTACATCATTTACACTTTGTTCACGTGCGTAAACTTGCTGTTTTTTTATTGGCATATGCATGAGTAGGGGAAGTGAAAACGGTTTGGGATGGACCTAGGCCACCGGAGTAAAAATCAACCACTTTGTCACCAAACCCTCTTTATCAAGAAGACTTTAACTACGATTTTTACGCACTCCACAAAGCAGTGTTCCTAGGGAACAATAATTAAGTTGCGTGGGCTTAATTTGCCAACCTCTGTGTAACCGACTTGATGCATAGTAATTAAGTCCAACGCACCTATTTTCAATTTCTCTTATTAAATACAAATTATAAAAATGTTACTCATAACTATCATTATTTTAATTCATGCATATTCGTTCTTTATTTAAGATATTAAACATCCGCATCCGCATCATGAAGATGTTATCTTTCAAAAATCCTCATTCGTATAAACCGCTAATAGTACAGTCGAAAAAGGTGAAAAAGGGGGTAAACCTTTTGGATTGGAATGAATGCTAATAGAATTTTGTTTTGCTCAATAGCTTCGTTTTGGCATTCTATAACTAACCTCAAAGTCTAGAAAAATCTCATGTCCGCAAGTCGCGATTTTAAAGGTCAAACCACGAATTTTAGATTTTCGAAATAAGAAATAATAGACATCTGGTATTATCCCTACTAACAATTTTGCTTCTATAATGGTTTACAGAAGCAACAATGGCATCTGTAAAGCTTTATAGAACCAAAATTGTTTGTCGGTTTATATACACATATGATACATGATTTAAAGGTATTCTATTAAACCACCCCAATATTCGCCTGCATCCAAAATTCTGCCTTTAAAAAATGTTTTCCTTGAAAAATATATTGTTACTGTGCTGTAATGGTTATTCTGCCAGCCGCTTTTGTGTTACACTTTTTTTTATAAATTAAGTATTTAGGTAACTCGAAAGGCGATGAAGAAGTTCCATTTTTAGGATTTTTTTTTTTGTTAAAACAAAAATATTACAAAATGTGAATATCTGTACACACCTTGTAAAAAAGTAGCTGCGAATAGCACGCAACATAGCTCAAGCTGTTTTCAATATTTACGGCTTAAAATTTAGTACAAATCTTAATTAGACTCTTCCGCACTAGAAATATGTACATACGTATGGGATTTTGAAAATGATAAAATTTGAGTACTTGGCACGTATTCATGTTATACAAGTTGTTTTTACTCAAAAATTGGAACCTTAATTTCTTATAAATGCTATTCTCGTTAATTAGTCAACTAGTAACTTAGGTACATATTTAAGAAGTTTTTTTTTTACATAAAAAACCTATAAACACAATTTTTCCAACATCTTGGGTGGCTTAAATCGTTAAGAAAAGAAACAACATTTGGACAGTTTCCAAATTTACCATCAAATTCAAGTCATATCATAGAGTCAAGAAATACTGCCTAGAAGTAAGTAAGTAATTAATTAATTTATTTCTACTTTTCTTAGCATACTTAACAAAATTAATTGTTCTTGTTAACCATGCTAAGAAAAGTAGAAATAAATTAGTTAATTACTTACTTACTCAATTACTGTCTTAAACTGTTTACTGTTTTTGAAAGACGGGATTAAACTTAGGATTGAATTAAGTGGTTTTAAGTAAAAGCTTTATCCGTTTTCATTTCAAATGCCTGATTGAAGTTTATACATAATTAGCTATATTGGACAACTTTTCAATCACGTTTAAATATTTTACTGAGAGTGAATAATCACCATAACACGTCATCAGATTCATACTTCTTAATAGTATAAGATAGAAAACTTGTTATACAAACTTTCATTTGTAACATATCAACATAGCGTGATAATGATTTCTAGCTTTAAAGTTTGTTACGATGATTGTTTTGAATCTAACAACAACAATTTATTTTCATCAATCGACAGCGACGTTATGAATAAGTATACACAGCCACATGCACACACACACTCCAGCATATTGTAGGTATCATAATCACGAAAAGGTTTTTCAACTTTCAATTTCAACCCCTTTCACCTGCTCCTTTGGAAAAAGGATTCTTATGCCGGTAGGTGATGGTTGCTATGTCACCTTGGCAAATTGAATATTTTGTAAACACAACGGCATACAAAGAATGAAATACATTTCTCTAACATCAGTAACTTAAAAATATTCGTCCACCGAAAACAACCTACAATAACCTCCCTCGCAAAGGAATCTTTTTTTTAACTTTTTTCTTCACAAATCTATTTTTCAATTTCATATAAAAAATAAATACTCCAAAAACTACCTCAAAAAAATTTTTTTTTCTATATATTATATTTTATAGAAACAATTAGAGCATTGTCAATCAAACAAAAAATTAAATTTAAAAAAAAGTCTTACTACTTCAGAAATCCTACCCATATAAGTCTTGTGAAATAACCATAGGCATCCTAAATAGCTTCCGTGCATAGAGCTATCATGAAAAGTGCTATAACTTTCGTTGTAAATAATACTAACTTTTCGGAGGTGGCATTAGAGTGACTTGAGATTATAAACATTGAAATAAAATTGAAATTCATTTTGGATTGTAATAGTGTTTCTTCGTTTCGTGTGTGATTTCTTTATAATACCGATTGTCTAAAATATAAATTTGATTTTTGGTTCATATAGTGTTTCTCGTGAATTAAAACAACCTCTGACAAGGAGGAATCGATCTAACAATTTTACATAGAATCTTTTTTAAGGAGACTATGAATTGTTTCGACTATTAAATTTTTGTATTTGGTTGCGACGGAAGGGTCGTTAACGGATTGTTTGAAAGAAGTAATAGTGATAAAGGATATACCATAAATATACAAAAGAGTTAAGAAAAAAAATATCGAAGATGAATAGCAAAACTAAGATACAAGAGAAGAACAAGATGTGTGAGATTGACGATCATATATTTAAGTATTTCGAGATTAAAAGGGTAAGTTGTTTTTATTTTTTACATGCGATTTACGCTCTAAAATTTAGCATTGGGAAAAAATGAAACTCTAGATGATCAGCCCTATCCTGAGTTTCACCGTGAACATTTTTCCGATCTAAATATTTGTATTCTCCCGGAATCTTAAAAGCTATTGAGAGTTTCACATGAAGGAAAATTACATTTTCTACTATACCTACTATGTCTATGTTCCTGTCGCAGCTAAAACTTAAATAAAAAAAGAGCTGATAACTGCCTCACGTGGTAAAAAAAGGAGAGTTTTCCGAACGTAAAGAACTCATCGCTCGGAGCTCACAATAGGGAAAAACTAATATTCAATTCTTCCGGATGGAATTTTTTTCGCGTGAAACTCACGTGGTAAAAAAAGGAGAGTTTTCCGAACGTAAAGAACTCATCGCTCGGAGCTCACAATAGGGAAAAACTAATATTCAATTCTTCCGGATGGAATTTTTTTCGCGTGAAACTCACGATAAAGCTGATATTGTGATGATAGAGAATGGGAAAAGTTGCCGCTATTCTGTCTCTCTGCACATATCTATCTGGAACTGCAGCCTAAACTACTGAATTAATTTTTTTTAAACTGGTTCGTTATGAGCTTTGAGTGATTCCCTAACGGCGAAATTTAAATTATATTTTTAGGCCCAAAATTGACGCTATCTGCCATATGACCGAAATAAAAAAAATCTCACTTCTCCAAAAAAAAAAAAAACGGATCTAACGTTTTTGACTGAAAATTGTGTGCGCTATCGCACAATAAGGTTGTACTTTTTAAAGTATAAAAATATTTTTTGAACCGTCAATAAACCTGTATTAGAACCCTTTTCTTCATTTCTGACTAACTCAAAAACTAAAAGATTTTCTTTAAATACAAGCTTAAACTTATGTAAAATCCTGTTCTTGTATGAATAAGGAAATCTTAGGTTTAAGCAAATCTAAAATTATAGCAATAAGGAGTTAGCCTTAATTAAGTTGCATTGATAAGATTCCTTACATTGGTGTGTTTGATGATATATTTTTAGTTGTTGGACATCTAAAAAAATGATATCCAAATAGAAAATAGCTTTGAAAAAGATCAAAAGATGAGAATGATAAACCGAGTGGTATCTTCATAAAAAAGCTAAAAAATGAAACTTTTTTTTTAACTTAAGACAATTTAATTAATTGACCCTTTCGAACCCAAGCTATGAAAATCAATGTTAAAAAATGTTTTTTCGGTATTATCGGGTCAAAAACATCACAACTAAGAATTATGAGTAGCAAAAAGTTATTTTCAAAAATAATAAATAGCAAAACTAATGTGTTTTTTTTATGAAACTATAGTGTATGCTACTTCTTCTAGGCAAAAAAACAAAACACTTTCTGCATTAACATTTTTATATCTTTTTTTCAAAATTATGACCATATATAAAAAAAATTAAAGGTATGATATTTGACTAGCATTTTGTAATAATCCAGTTACTAGGCATAATTGTCTTTCATTTAAGCCATCGTAACCTAAAAAATTGTTTAATTTAATATTTTTTACGAATTTTTAAAAAAATGTTACATGAGAGTAACGCTGGGTCCGAAAGGGTTCAATTAAATACTCAAAGGTTATAGTGAGTTAAGAAATATAATTGTGCACTTTGCGATAAGATTTATAGATATTGGTTGGGTGAACCATCATCCGTCTTCTTAAAGAATACAATCTATCTTTTTCGTTGATGTGTCCTCTCCTCTATAGTATTTTAACGAAACAACGACAGTGGATTCTCCTATTTTTACCAAATTGTTCATCTAATGTCCTTTTTTCAGAACTCTCTGAAACTGATGTGGTTCAAAAATATTTTTGGCAGTACAATTTCTTTTAATTTTTTTTTAAAAGAAACTCAACATAGTCAAATTGGGTTTTTGTGTAGGCAATTTGTATCTATCAGGTTCGACGAAACAAATTTTGACTCCAAGGATGCCAATATTTCGTTCGCTGTTTTGTAGTTTGCACGTCTAGAAAAAGATCGTGTTTCGAGATGAATTTTTGCATTTTGAGGCTAATAAAAGTGACTCTTGGTCATAAGACATAAACACTGTTGGTGGTGACAATTAAAAGAATTGAAATTTGTATTTTCAAAGATAATTCGAATTCCAGCTTAAAATTTGTACCAAACAAAAACTATGATGGATGGGCAATATTACTTATGTTATACATGATTCCAAGGTATTTTTAACACCAAAAAACAACATATGAAGACCTTTCACATAATTAAGTTCACTATGTGTTACTATGTGCATAAAAATGCCTATGGTCTTCCAAAATGTTCATATAAAAAGTTTGAAAAATTTAAGAAAATTGAAGCAAGTACATGCAACCCAGTCTTGTATTTAATTTCTTGTTAATAGCTTTGATGCATATATGAAGGGTCTAGGGGGAAACCAGCACAAGTCCATTCCGAGAAACAAGAAATTTAAAATTTTTTTCTCAATACAAACTAGTACTAAAGACATATCATTTGTTTATTTGTTAATAAGGCTTAAATTACGGTTGTAAATTGCTTATTAAAAGTCACTTTACTCAACAATTTACAAAAATAGATTTACGAGGTTTAAATTTTTAGCTGCTTTATTTTGGGAACATTTATCTAATGCTTAGTATACTTAAAACTGCTTTGAACTACTTTTTCAATACAAAAATAGTAGTTAAAAGCAGCTTAAAGTAGGTACTAAGCAGTAGATAAATGCCCCCAAAGGAACGCAACTTTTAGCCAAGGCATGTGGTCACCTTTATGATTGAAATTGAATGATAAGAACCAATAAATAAGTCACAGATTTAAATTAATTATTTGCATATTTAAATATCTCTATTGAAAAAATATATACTTTGACAGAATTGAAAAAACTATTTCAGCACAACTTATACTATTTGGGAGCTAAATCATGTCTATAAATTGTGTTTCTTTCAATCCTCAGAGACTTGGTAAAGGTGCTTATGGTATTGTTTGGAAGGCCTTACATAAAAAAACAAATCAAACTGTTGCTGTAAAAAAAATTTTTGATGCCTTTCGGGATGAAACCGATGCACAAAGAACATTTCGTGAGATAATGTTTCTTCGAGCATTTCGTGATCATCCGTGTATAATTCAATTGCACAATGTCTACAAGTAAGTTATCAAAACTACATTAAAAAAATTTTCCCATTAGGCAATTTCATCTAATATAATTATTTTCTTAAGAGCTGCTAACAACCTTGATATATACCTATCTTTTGAATTTATGGAGAGTGATCTTCATAATGTCATTAAGAAGGGTAATGTACTGAAAGATGTCCATAAAAGATTCATCATTTATCAACTACTTAATGCTATCAGTTATATTCATTCTGGAAATGTGATACATCGTGATTTAAAACCTAGCAATGTTCTCATTGATACCAAATGCAAGTAGGTCCTTTATAAACTCATAATATTTCAAATGTGTTCTCTCCTACTAACGACCTGATTTTCAGCTGTAAACTAGCAGATTTCGGCTTGGCGCGTTCGGTATCAAACCAACAAATGCGCGATGCAGTTGATGCAAATGAATCTTTTGAGCCTTTGCTGACTGATTACGTAGCCACTAGATGGTATCGAGCTCCTGAAATTCTTGTAGCTAGTAAAAGGTAAGGAAAAGGGAAATCTTTGTTATCAAAATATAAACAATACTTTCGACTTTAGATATACTAAAGGTATAGATATGTGGAGCCTTGGATGTATACTTGGTGAAATGATCCGTGGGAAACCTATATTTCAGGGAAATAGCACAGTAGACCAAGTTAGTAACTTAAATTGTTTATTCAATTATTGTGGATTTGTAAATTAAAAAATAATCTAACCATTAGATTGAGAAGATAGTTTCGGCATTACCAGAAGTTACCGAAAAGGACATCATTTCTGTTGGAGCTGGTTTTGGTTCAGCTCTTCTTAACAAAACTATTTCAGTCAACAGGTAACAAAGAACCATTTATAGAGAATCCCGAATATTCCTAACCTTCAAAATTAAAGCTCAACAACCCTTGATGAACTTCTAATTGATGGAACAAGTGATGCCAATGACCTTGTTAAACGACTTCTGGTTCTTGATCCTATGGCCAGGCTAACAGCGGTTGAAGCTCTTAGTCACAAATATGTTGAAAAGTATAAAATTTGAACCAAATCGAATATAGAATTAACATTCTTTCCAATTTCTATTTTTAGATTCCAGGACAAAATTGAATTGATAGAACTGAATGCTGACGTTAAACCACCCTTTCATGATGACATTCGTTTAAGTGTAAATGAATATCGATCAAAGCTCTATGAAATAATCCAACAGACAGAGAAATCCAGTACAAATGGAAAAAGCTATAGCTTCAATCGTAAAAGGTATGTAACTGTCACTTTTGGTTAATAAGGCTGTGATATTGTGGTGCCATTTGAGCTATAAATACGAAAATATTTTGTGGCACCAAAGGAAGAAGACACCCATTTAAATGTAAATTCAATCCGTGACTATAAGTTTGATTTGTCACTTTAAGGTTAAATTTACTTCTGAGTCAATAAACAATAAAATTACCATTTCATGTGGAAGTAAAATAAGGTGTTAATAAAAGAAGTATGGAAGGTTAACTGCTGCTAATTCAAACGAACTTTCTTAATGAAAGTATTGGTAACAGATAATTAATTTACTATTCTTGTTTCAATCATCATTATGAGAAGTTGTTATTGACAGAGAAATAAGCCTCTTAAATACCCACAAAAGACTGAACAGATAAGAATATATTAATATTAATCGATTTATTCGATTAGACTATTTTTAATTAGCTGTTAAGATTTTAAAAAGTCAAGCGGCATTTTAACGGTCACACGAAAGAAGGAAATGATATCAGCTTTGTTCTACGCTGTAAATCACAGTCACCTTCTAAAAATCATATGATTCAACTCATCAGTTCAATAATTTATTTTGATTGAAATAAGTATTGAGAATCATTCTCGGTTTTTTGCTCTTGGTCTAAAGCTAGAATCCTTGAATAAATATATAGAGAAGTGATATCGGGAAAAAAAATCCGCTCTCAATAAGAATTGGTGCCACTGTCGCCTTACAGGACTTTTTGGTTACTTTATTACCCAAAACTAATATTAAAAATTCTATTCTTAATTTGTTTGTCTTGTGTTGATTTGTTTTTGTTTATATTCGGTTTTTGTATTATGTATTTTAAAAATTTACAGAATTTAAGAAGCTGATGAAATTTAAAATATTTGATTCTTATTTGAAAGGATTTTCGGTTTATTTATCAACACTGAATACACTATAAAAGGGAGCAAGATTTTGTTAATTTTATAAGTGCAATTGTTATTTAGTATCAATTCGGGTGAGTTGTCACCTAGGCCAAACTTGTAATTCACATTATTTGCATGTTGTTCACGTATACTGTGGCGTATACGTGCTATTTTTTCGTTTTGTATTTATTTATTGTATATTTTAAACTGCAAGTAAAATAGTGGCAGAAGAGAAGACGGTTGATTAAGCTAGAAGTTTTATTTTATCATTAGAACTTTAGTATCATTGTTAGTTATGGGATAATTTTGAATTATATGGCAGCTATTGTCAGACCTTTGCAAGTTCTAAGATATTTCAATCGTTTTTACTTTTGATGTAAAATGTATTAAATTAAACTTCTAATTGATTTTTTTTTTTGTCTATTTAGCAGAGAGACAAGGACAAATAATAAATCAACGGACAATATTCCTTCCAAGTTAAATGCGTATGATGAAAAATTAAAAAGGAATGCATATCTATCACAAGAACGCAAACCATATTTTTCAACTACAGCAAATGATACAACATTATTACCTAAGGTCATCGTCAATAGATCTTCAAATAAAGTGAAAATAATAACGCCATCAGTTCCACAAACAATAACTGCAACTAATGGAATGTATCCTAAGTCTCAAGTTGTAACAAATCTTTCAACTGATCAAGCACAAAGAGATTTGAAAGCTGAAGCAGTTCTTTCAAAGTCAAAGTATACTATGAAATCGTCAGTTCGAAATGCTCAAAGTTCTACAAATAAGAACACAAGTTCATCACCGGAGTTAGCACATATTCAACGATTAAATTCAATTAAGCCTGCTAAAACTATGATGGAAAAACGTCATTCTATTGATGGGAGTTATAACTATCCTCAGCCTTCGAGTCGATTAGTCTATCAAGGAAATCAGTCGTCTGGAAGAGAAAAGTGCAATACAATACTGCCAAATAACAATAACCATTATTCAACGAATAGACAACCTGAGAAAACGAAATTTTCAAACTCAGGATTTCGGAAAAGCTATCAAAACATTGACGGCACTCATGATAACCATCAGACAGTGGCATCAGATTATAACAACAAAAAATCATCAGTGCCATCTAAAAGTGAAGAGTACAGAATGTTTAACGATGGAAGCAATTACTATGAGAAAAGACTAAAACGATTAGAAGAACAAATTGAAAAACACAAAAGAGATGTTAAAGCATTTTGTATTGAAAATACTAAACATTCGAAAATAGTTCCTTCAAATAAAAGACAATCTGAATCAACAGCTGAACAAAAAATAACATTTAGGGATAAATATTACATCAACGGAAATGGAAAAACTCTGGAATTTCGTCAAAATGGCGATGTTAACATAAATTCTAACAAATATTCAACGAAACATAGTTCATCTGGTCGTTTTGATTATTTATTTGGAACTGGCGATGATATTGACCATCGTCAAGCGATTATAACGAAATATGGGGAGAGACGACCATCAAAAATTACTTAGTTTTATTTTTCTTATAAGAAAAAATAACCTGATCTACAAAAATGTTTTATTTTATAAGCAATTTTTTTGTTGTGACTTTTAAGAATTACATGGTATACAGAATGCCTTTCAAAAATGATTTTTATTTATTTTCCTGGCCGATATCGGAGATAAGGTATGTTTCATGTACCTTATTAGTTTTAAATATTGCGTCTAAGTAACAAATAAATTTCTCTCAATTTATCAGCGCGGATTTTCAAAATATTTAAATCCCACTTAATAGCCCTGTTCCATTGGAGGTGGTAGTTTACTTGTGAGTAGAAATCTAGTACAACAACTACACATTCCTATTTCCTCGAGTGGAAGATTATGTGTTAGTTCTAGTACTAGATCTACTCATGAGTAAACTACCACCTCCAATGTAACGGGGCTAATTATAAAACGAGCCTTATCTAAGCATGCATATAAATTAAATTTTTAGAGACGAGAGGCTTCAACTTCAATTTCACGTTGAGACTCATTCCTAGATGGTTAGTCTCATTTTAGTTATTAGTTTTTTTTTTTTTATTTTTTATTATGGGCGTAATTGGCATTACGAACGGAATTTTAGATTGTTTATCCAAGAAACGTAACAAATTTCCAAAATGAATAGAAATCGCAATAAAGCAACTTGGATGAAGGAAGCTGAAGAAATATTCTCTCAAAGACTTTCAATAAACACGTAAGAGCGAAGTGGGTGATATGATTTTTTCTTTTTGATGCAGCGACGTGTTTCAAAACCACGACTTTCCACATAACATACTCTAACCTCAGAGGGGGAGGCCAAAATATTTCTTGTGAGGAGAAACTTCAAAATACTCGAATTATCTTTAGTAGAGAGGAGCGCCATCTGTTGGTTAACTAAGTCGATTTGAAAATCATAGCAGTTTTTAAAATTTGGAAGTGAGCATATGTTTTATTTTTTGAATGAACTCGGGTCTATTACTAAGGTCCGAATTACAATCAAGAGTGAGCCTCTGTGTAAACGAAAAAAAAGAGTAAGTTGCCTTGAGAACAAGGCACAGAAAAACTCGCTCTTGCATTATTGGGCCCCAGTGTTATTTGGCTGAATTTTTAACGTAATTTCCAACTTTTTCTCTAAATTTAATTGGATTTAAGTGAAATTTTAACTCATAAGCGTTCCTCTGCGTAAACGAAAAAAAAGTGCCTGGCTACACAGTAATTTTTCAATCGATTGAAAAATCACATGCGGTGGCTACACACTGTTGTGCCCAATCATGTTCCACTTTAACATTTTCTAGGAACAAACGTCAAAAAGAGGAATAATTTAGCAATGGAACTGTACTACCCTCAGAAAATTCAGTTCCCTTCGTGAGCATCTTCCCCCTTCACTCCTCATCTCTCTTGCCTACAAACTCACTGCTTAAGCGATTAGCCAGGCAAATATGGATGGTAGTACTAGATTACTATTTTCATTAGCTCATGTGTACTTGCTTCCATATTTCACTCATGTGAATGTTTGATAAATCTATTGTGAATTGGTCTCAATTCATTTTCCCGTCACTTTGACACCTGACAGTTTGCATAATAAAAAAATTGCTAGCTCGCCGACCAAAAAGTAGTCCTTTTACATCATCTAAAATTTCAAAGAAATAAAATAAACTTTTTCTCCAATAAAATGTTACGAACACGCTTAGTGACTCTTCGCAATACAAAAAACATATATTTCGCCAACATTTTACGTTTACAAAGTTCACAATCAAATCCTGAACATACAGAAAAATCCACACCAAGTGTTGATTCCTACAAAGCCTATACCGATGTTAAACCAGCACCACCATCTAAACCTAAACTACCTCCAAGAAATCCACTTGCTAAAGAATTCTTTTTGGGTAAAGTTGAAAAAGATCTACTTGCCTACCCAGAAGTAATAAGTCGCGAAGAAATGGCAATATTACATTCAGAAACTGCCAAATTCCAAAGCTTTTTTGATTCCATAAATGAAACTGAAATTGATTCCGCCAAATCAATTTCAAAAGATATTCTCGATAATTTAAAAGAACTTCGTTTGTATGGAATTAATGCTCCGGATGATTATTCGGGTGGTCGGGGATGGCAATATAGTCAAAGTTTAATTGCATCTGAAGCTGAGTCAAGTGTAACAGATGTTGCTTCAGGACTTTTATCACATCGTGTTGTTATTGACACTTTGAATGAGATTGGCACGGAAGAACAAAAGCAACTTTATCTTCCAAAACTTGCAAATGGTAATTTACAAATGGGAGTGGGTCAAAATTCTGGTTGTCAAAATTCTGCTTTTTTAACGAATGTTCTGTTTTTCAAAATTTAGTGGACTAACTAAAGCTCAAAAATTGGATATATAAGATTTTGATGATCTTTTTTTTAAACGTCGGTAATTAAAAATACTTTAAAGTCTATAGATTAAAAATTGCCGCTGTTGCCGTTTTGACTTTTTATTTGGGAGCGAAGCACAAATTGACTTCAAACACAAACAAAAAATAGTAACAAAACGGCAACACCTAAAATATTTAAATATATATACATTTAAAAAGCTAGAAGCTTATTCATATTTGTAAAATTAAAATTAAGTAAATTGAAGAAAGGGTTTTTGGAAAAATGGTAATTAAACTCAGATTTTTGAAAAAAAATTATTGAAAAAGTTTCAACATATCTTTTTTAAAAACTTTTTCGTGACATACAATGCATTTATTTTTCAATTTTTTTTTTTTAGGAAATGTCAATATGTATTACAGTTTATGAAAAAAATTAAAAAGTATTTCATTTTCGAAGAAATTTTTTTATAGGTCGTTTCAAATCAAAAGTCCCATGGAAAATTGAGCAAAAATAAAAAAAACTCATTCGCTTACTGGAAGGAAGCATTTATGAGGCAGCTGAACTTTTTCTAAAAATACGATAAAATAATAAAGAACAGTTCTTAATATCCCTATTTTAATTAATTGATCCGTCTGTGAGATTCACTGGGTTAGCCTCAGAAAGCGGAGGCAAGTCTCCCGGGCTTGCATCACTCCATTTCCGCGGACAATACAAAAAAACATACAATTATTTAATTATTTATCATTTGAAGGTAGTTGGGGTAACTTTGCCGAAGATATTGTTATAGGACTAGGTGAAGATGGACCAGAAATGTCCAGTTTATATGATAGCAATTCATAACTTAAAATTCTATTCACATCTTTTCATTTGTTTAATTGGGCAGTAAATATCTTATTTTTATTTTTCAATTATTTTGGAGTCGTCACCATAGAAATCATTAATAAACAAATTCAGAATTTTCGTTTGTTTATTTTTTTCTCTAGCATTTCTTTCATTCAAACAAGCATGATTTGTTGTTATTTTTGAGTTGATTTGTCGCAATGAGCCAATAAAATTGAGTTTTTTGTTTATTTGTTCTCAATTTTATTGGAAGGGAGAAAATAAACTCTGAGTCAGGACTTTTGATTTGAAACGACCTATAATAGAATTTTTGAAAAAAATTAACTAATTTTTTTTAAGTTCAACATTTAAATATAAAGTTATTTTTTCTTCAGTTCTTATTTGCCAAAGTTTTTAAGAAAATCAATTATTTCAATGCAAAAATTCAGTTTTTTTATCAAAAAATCCAATGAAATTGAAGTAATTTTAAATTTTTTTTTTCAAAACTTTAATAAATATTACCTTTTCCTCTTCATAATTCAATTGATAATATTTATATTTTACTACGAAAAAGTTTGAAAAAAAGTCATTTCAAAATTTTTAATAACTTTTTTTTTCAAAATTCTGAGTTGAGGACCATTTTTTCAAAAACTCTTGATTAAATTTAGTGGATTTAAATTACAGACAGAAATGAGATTCTATCTTTTTAAGAACGTGTATGCAAATATTGTAGGTATTGCGGTTGTGTTCAAGTCAGTTTCTGAGAAAATTGCATTTATCGCTTAAGCGATGGAAGATTATCTTTTACTCCCATATATTTTGTTTCCTTATGTCGTTTTCTATTGACTTTTGAGATTTGTGTGTAAAATTCTCAGATTTTCCACTGCAAATAGAATATGAAATCTAGTTTTGTAATTGTGTGCGAAATCTGTGCGTATAAAAAAAATAAAACAACAACAAATGTTCAGACAAATGTCAAACAGAGGAGTGTGTGTGAAAGTGCGTGTGTTTGTATGCGTGAATCTTGATAAAAATCCAGAATCAGATTCTTGAATCTCAGATTCATTTTTTTGTCATTTTTTTGAATCTCAAGACGCAAATAGATCATGAAATCTGAGATTTGTCCACTATTTCCCCTCTTCACCCCCCCTTTCAGCTGTCAAATTCACAAATCTCATTCTGAGATTCGTCAATAGAAAACGACATTAAATTACCTAGAGAATCTTTTGTTGTCATTTATTTTATGAAATTTAAGCAAAAAAAAAAATGGTTTTGTTAAAAAAAAAATTAATTTAAAAAAACAATACGGCAACATCGGCAATTTTAACCTATAGGTTTTAAAGTATTTTTAGTTATTACCAACGTTTGAAAAAAAAGATCATCAAAATCAGAGCTGTTCGGCAGGGTTCCCTAATAATTTACTTTAGTTACTCCACCATTTAAATATTTTGAAAAACGAATTTCCCATTAATTTGTTAAACGTTAGGTACCGTTTTCTTTGAATATTAATTATTTTTCAAGTCTAATGCCATATTTGACATTTTATTAATTTCACAGAAAAACAAATAAACAGTTTTGAGTGGAAGCGATTTGGCCTGTTCAATTCGATTTCAGAATGAGTGAATATTTGAATGTCAGCTATTACATGAAGCCTCAAGAGGCGCGCCTCTTTTCAAAACCAATGAGTACAAAAGAGAAAGAAGATAAAACAAAAAATTATCCGACCGGAGAGTCGTGGGCCAAAATTCCGAGACTCTTTTTTGACGTTTCTTTTTTCACTCTTTCTTTTTTCAACATTCCCTTTCATTTCTTTTTGCTTCTTGGTGGAGTACAACAACAACAATACTTAAATCAAAAGAGAAATGTCAAATTTGAGTCTTTGACTCAAATAATAGTACGCGCCTCACAGAATGATTATCAAAAGAAAATTAGAAAAAAGAGTCAAGCCTCTTGAGGCTTCATGTAATAGCTGACAATGGAACCAATCGAAAACGACATGAGTAATAATTAATAAAATAAAGCGGCAAATTTAGCGAGAAGATGATTTTACAAAATTCTGCAAAAATTAAAAAAGGGTTTGGAAAATGTTAAAAAGCGCGCACTTTTTTTAATTTTTTCCAGAATTTTTTAAAAAAAAATTATGAAAAGCAAAAATTTGAAAAAAGAATTTCGAAAATCAGAATTTTGAAAAAAGAATTTTGACCCGAACCTTTTACAAATGCTTCAATGGTTTAAGAATTTTTAATAACGATTTGCTTCTTTAATATCTCAGGTTCACTAATTGCAACTGAAGCTATATTTGAATACAACGAAGCTGAAGATGGCTTCTTTAATACAACAGCCAATCATGATTCAGTCGAAGGAGTGTGGATTCTGAATGGTGAAAAGGCTTTTGTATTAAATGGTCCCAATGCTGGTCTGTTTCTGGTCATTGCTCAGACAGCAAAACTAAACATATCCAACGATGCGGGAAAAACGACAACCATATTCTTGGTTGACAAATCAACGCCAGGAGTGAAAATTGGTGAACAACATGCAACGATTGGCTGTAAAGGATTGCCATCGTGTAAAGTTGAATTTAATAATGTCAAGGTTCCAGAAAGTATGCGATTTGAATGCTGGTAAAGAAGAAGATTCACATTTTTTTCTTTTCAGGTTGTGTTGTTGGGAATGCCAATGAGGGTAGTGTAACTGCTGAAGTGGTTTTGAGAAGCACCAGATTACGTAGTTCTATGATTGCTTTGGGATTGTCGAAGAAAATTCTTAATGAACTGACACAGCATAGTATTCAAAATAAACAATGTGGGATAGCTCTCAAGTATGTTAAAAAAAAACATAAACCAAACGAAGTACTTTGAACCAATTTTATGACTTTACTTTCAAGAGATCTGGAGGGAATTAGAAAGCATATTTCAACTTTGACTACGAGTACCTATGCAATGGAAAGCATGATTTACCTAACAGCAGGTCTGTTGGATGAATTCGATCAACAGGACGTTGGTATGGAAGCAGCAGTTACAAAGGTAAATTAGGAATATTCCCAAAATTCCACCTTCATTCTGTATTTTCTTCCTTCTTTTACAGTACTACACCCTCACTCGACTGTTTGAGAATTCTTCCAAAAGCATTGACGTCATTGGACCGAAATCCTTGATTTCTGGTCAACCAACTGAAATAGCTTTCCGAAATGCCCTGCAGTTGTATACACAGAGTGAACCTATTGACTCTCTTCGAATGTATATCTCTCTTACAGGACTGCAGTATGCTGGACAAAATATCGGCGAAACAGTTATGAAGTCGAGAAATCCTCTATTCCATCCTGGTCATATATTTTCGAAATTCATGGAATCTTCTAGTTTAGAAAATCCAAAGTCAAAACTTCGTTTAGGCGAGGCATTACATCCATCATTGGAACCAGCCGCCCAGTGTATAGAACGATCGGTAACAAGATTGCAAATGGCTGCAGAAATACTTCTGACAAAATATGGTCAGGAAGTTGTACAGAAACATATTGAAATCTATCGATTGGCTGAAATTGTTTCTCATATTTATGCTATGTTTGCAAGTGCATCAAGAGCATCGAGAGCATATTGTATAGGTTTGAAGTTATCTGATTATGAGTTGTTATTAGCTTTGACTATTTGTGCTGAGGGTGAAGCCAAAGTGAAAACACTTGCTTATGAAATATTCGAAGGTCCATATTTGAATAATGATCATAATGTTAATAGGCTAACAAAGCAGGTCTTTAAGAGTGGTGGATATTTTTCAGAGCATCCGTTGACGTTTAATTTTTAATTTGTAATTGTTTTAAATAAGAAATTTTAGACCAGATAATAAAATGTTTGTTAAGAAAAAAAAAGTTTATGGTATATCAATATTTTACTTACTTGAAGAGTCTTGTGACCAAGTGGTAGCTGGTAGCAAAAGAAATCCATAATTCATAGATGGCGTCTACTGTTGTTATTGATGTCCGATATGCAAAAGGACAGATACTTTCTACAATGATTCGGATCATCTCCGATCCATATCCGATTATGCTTCACCGGTGGTCTTTGTTAAAAAAAGAGAAAGGCGAGGAGAGAATGTGTGTCACCGGAAACTAAATTCCACCACGAACAAAATCCGCTTTCCTATTCACATTTCACTGCATTCACGGTTTGTATGCATTAACATTAATTTTTCAAAAACTGTCCGAAATATGAAACCGGCAAAAATCCTTTGCTGTATGGATGATATAGTTATGCCATCTGAAACTTTTAAAGAAGGGGTAGAGAAATTGAAAACCACATTGAAAACCTTTCTAAATATATTAAAATACTCAAATATAACACTGAATCTTCGAACATAATGTTTTTTTTTCAACATAGACAGAGATAGAATTCCTTGGGCATTTAGAAAAAAAATGGCAAAATTTAACAATTTCCGAAAATTTATTGAAAACTATTCGCTAATTGCTTAACCTCTTACCAATCCTAAAGAAGAAGCACATGAGCCTGATTTTGCTGAAATGAACGTGCTGAAAGTAACTATAGACTATTCTGATTGGCTTTATACATAACTCCAAGACGAACATATCGCTAAATTCGCACAATGTCTCAACCGAACACAAGACAATAATGAAGAGAAGCAAATACATTTAGATTACGTTCTTAAGCATGGGCGAGTATATATTCAAGACGAAATAATCTTAAATTGTACGTGTCGAAAGAAGACTTCGTAATCGAGTTATGGGGCAACAATCACGACATAATGGGACATTTTTCTGATATAAAAACACCGGACGACCTGAAAAGTAGATATTTGTTCCCGCGAATGACACAAAGTATCTTAAGGCATGTGTTGAATGTGTCTACAATAGCAACAAAGTACAACCTCGTGGAGAACTATATCTCATGGAGAAGAAGTATATTCCTGATGACACCATCCCCATATTCCGTTTGGGACCGTTCACTAAATCCACTAAGGGAAATTCATGCCTAATAATACTAGTGGATGCATTTACTTTAAATATAATCATAAAAGCACTTCCAAGCACACACACAAGACAAAACGCGTTTTGAATTTTCTAACAGAAATTTTTAACCTGTTTACATCAAAGTTATTTGAAAACTTTATCTACATAATCTACAGATTGCACAAGAACTCTAAGAGTAAACGGACAGAAAGAAATATTTAACCGTACTATTCGGCATGGTCTACTCGCAAGTGTAGAGAAGAAGACCATTGGGATGAAGAGTAAAAATAAAAAGTAAAGATGACGGGATATATTTCTCGAGATCCACAGGCGGATGTTCTAGCCCAAAAAATGATTTAAATCATCAACAAAAATAACGAAAACATTCGTTCAGTATGGGAAAGCCAGTACAATGTTGGTGAACTAGTAATGTCCAAAAAGAGGTGCTGTTAATTCAACTGGCTCTTCACGTAAACTAGATGCAAAATATAAAAGGACTAAGAAACCCTATTCTTTAGTACGGTCTGCTGACAGAATGAAGCAATGGATAGAATTCGATAGTGAACTCAACGAGGGCGTCGAAGATGACACGATGGCCGAATGTTTCATCAAGCAGTACTACAACACCGAAGAAAAGGAGTAGGTGGTACTGGGGAAATAAATATTAGTAGAGTTTGTTATGCTTGAGATTAGATCGAGTTAAGACCGAATTAAACTTATTTTAACCAATATTGTTCTTTTGTATATTATTAGAAATTGTATGTGGCTACTAATTTATTAGTAGATACAACAAGAATAGCTATTTGGGTGGAACAATCGATTGAGTAATAAATTCTAACGCGAAGAACCAAGGAGAAATAAACAATACAAGATTCAGTGAACAAAATACAATACAAGGACGATTAAACATTAAGAGTGTCTGGGGCATGTAAAGCGAATGACTATCGATGTTTCATCGTTAAGTTTTTATCGCCATAGAAAAAAGATAGTTTACAAACTTACAAATCTTGTATATTAATTAATTAACTACAATTATATTTAAAATAAATTTAATACATGTCAAAAACTAAACCTAAAAAAAAATAAAAATTAAATTAAACATTTCTTACTTTCTACCAATAACTGTAAGCACATTATCGGCATTATACTCAACTTTACAAATTCGACTAAGATTATTGCTAGAAAATGTTGTTGGCGTTGGTGTACTACTTGTCGTCGTTGAAACTGTACTACTGCTTTCATTTTTCAAATTTAATCCTTCCAATTTATGAATATTCCAAATTTTCAAAACTCCATCACTACTCCCCGATGCAATTCGCTGACCATTTGTACTCCAAGCAATACTCGTTACACTTGTACTATGTTCTTTCAACTCAGAAAGTTGCTGCCCAGCTGCTAAATCTAATATTCGAATTTTTCTCTCATCTCCTGCTGCAGCTAAAAATTTCCCATCAGGACTAAAAGCCAACGTAGTAATTGGTTGTTTTGATTCCGAAAATACTCGAAAAACTTTCCCAGTTGCCACTGACCAAAGACGAACTGAAAAATCATCCGAGCCAGTTGCAATATAACTACCATTTGGATGAAATGCAAGACAGTTTACATCTTGAGTGTGACCGATATAAGTGATGTATGGAAAATCTCTTTCGAGGCTCCATAAACGTGCTGTAAGATCTTTAGAACCAGTTGCAACATAAGAGCTTATAGGACTCTCATTGACACACCAAATTGGATTAGTATGGCCATTGTAGATTCTAGAGCAATTATAGTTATTAGCTGACCAACATCTCATTGATTCGTCTTTTGAGACTGTCAGTAAAATAGGATAGTGGGATGAAAATCGAAGATCAGTTACTCCTCTGCTATGACCTCGCAGAAGAATCTCTCCGGAGGAAGCCTGATTATTCATTCCAACCGGGAATTCGTCTTCTTCAATTGCTTTATCTAAGTCCTCTTTATCTTCCTCCTCTTCAGTGAATTGATTATTCACATTCCAAGGGCATATGGACTCATTATAACTTGTATATACATTTTTTCCCCTCAGCATTTGGCTACTATGTTGCCAAAGCTTTACCACAGAATCATCAAATCCCGCTGCAACATGACATTGATTTCTATCACAATGTCCCGAAGTCAAGAACTTGTCAGGATCAAAGACTTTCACATAATGTGGATAATCCTGTTGGATCCTTTTCATTTCCAACATTATGTGATTTATATTTTTAAGAGCAGTCTGAAAGACATTTGCCTGTGGACCCTTCGATGGGTCTAAAGGTTCTTTTTTTACCCCTTTCGTAGGTGGCAATGGTGGCTTCATTTCAGTCAATTGCCTACGTTCTTTTTCTTTGATAAAAATCATATTATCCGACTTATGATCTTTGACATCAGTTACATTGATGTGGATCCAAGTATGGATTGTACTTAAAAGCATGACATTTGCATGATTTTTAAGAAACTCATTCAAAATCTGAATGGCATCGATATTAACATCGATTTCGAATTTGGAACTTCGAAAGGCTATGATTTCACGGACATTTTCTGCCGCATCAAGATTTGGACAGGCAAACAAAAGTTTGACAAGATTAATGAAATATCTTCCCTTAAAATTAGTGGAAGTATTATTGTCATTTTCAGAGTTAGTTTTAACTCGTCCAATGGAATCATTATCAGAAGGAATATGATGAACATTATTACGTAAAAAGTCCATTGCCTGAGAAGACTCTCTTCCCTTTAAAATTTCTAAATATAAATGACATATAATTGGACCATAAAATCGACGAAGTTGAATTTTTATCTCCAACTTTTGCAACTCTACAAAATCTGCAAATTTCTTAAATTGATCATTTATAAATTTGTAATTTGTAGAATTACATGTGACATTTGAAAATAAAAAGAAATTATTTATAAATGCATCATTTTTGATCATTTTGTTAAAGAAAAATTGCTTATTAGCTTGGGATAGATTGAAATCTGTGCGGCGTATTTTTTTTGTCGAAACATATCGTTTGTCTTTCATATAAGTGGAGACTGCTAGACGAATAAATTCGTTTTTAGCTTTTTTACTACTACTTTTTTGATCTTCGCTTGAGGAAGATTTGTGTTTTTTACTGCTGCTGCTGCTGTTCATGGTGATTTTGGGAGTGTTTTTGTTTGGGGGGTTCTAAGAAAATAGTTTTGTTAGAAAATCGAATTTATTTGTATTATTATTTACCAATTTGTGAAGATATGAAATGAGTGGCTCTTTAACTTTTGTTTTGTGTATTTTGTTTGAGATTTTGCGATTTGCGAATGAATTATCAAACAGCTGCAAATTCATTTGAATAATTGTAGTAGATTTTTTTGACAGTTTTGACATTTTGATTGTCATGCAAAATAAATATCGCGAGAGTAATTGCATGCGATAGATAGTAATTTATTTATCAGGGATGTTATACCTTACAAGCGGTATTCAAAAGCCATAAATTCCAACCAAAAGCGATAAAGCATGCTTTCGCTATCGCAAGTGGAAACCGCTATTAACTGCTTGCTTTTCATGGAATTATTTATATTTATATAACTCGCCATATATGGTGACCTACTGGTCTGTGAGACCGAGTGTTTAAACAAATGGGAATACCATGGACGTATTATATATATATGGACTGCTCTTCATTGTCATATTTAAGTTGTGTAAAAAATTACGCAATTACCGATTGGCGGGAATTTGGAGTAAAGCCTAGTACGCTGCTGAAGCGAAACGAAAAATTTTGAAGTCTCAAAAGTCAACAGCGAACATGTTAACAAAAAACTACCATCGGGTATTATAGCAAACTAAAAATAATAACAACAGAAGTAAAAAAAAATCAAAACATCAAAAAGTAAAAGCAAAAACAAATTTAATTTCGTTCAAGATTTCGTTAACGAAATTTTGTATGGAAAATTTCGTTTCGCATCAGCAGCGTACCAGGCCTTTGTATTTAAAATCTATAGTACTATCAGTACTATAGTACAAATCTATAGTACTATCGTTTCGCATCAGCAGCGTACCAGGCCTTTGTATATAAAATCTATAGTACTATCATGAAGTGAAATTTTTTAGTTTGTTCGCTACCTGAGTGGTCGCGAGGGCGCTTAGATCGAATTCAATAAGGGGAGTAAGGAGATGAGATATACATTTCTGTTTGAAATTTGACATAGTTTTTAGTTCGTTCGCTAGCTTACTATTTTGGTGGCGCTGTTTTTTTTTCATGATAGTACTATAGATTTTATATACAAAGTACCAGGCTTAAGAGTCGTTTTCGTTTTTTTATTTGTTTGAACAAAATCTAAAATGAGAAAGCAATTCCGATTGAACGCTTTCATACCGAATGACAATAAACAGTCCTTAAAAATTGTTGTAATCGAGAGTGGTGAAATTTTTTTTAACTTTCTTATTTGACCTTTTAATAATGCAACCCTATACTAGTTTTACAGATTCATCGACTTTCCCTGGATTCCGAGATTTTACCAATTTTATGCTTAATTTTACTCGACTATTCATATTTTGCTCCGATTTTCTTCAAATTTTATTGTTCCAGTTTTATATCTAATGTCTCAATACAATAAAATGATACTATTCTTAAGTTATTATCTACAAAAAATTATTAAAATCTTTTTCGAACTAGCACCAGTGTATTAACAGTACCTACCTGCCATAGAACCGTTTTTTCTTTTTTTGTTAATCCAATTTGCTCCGAATTTATTTATTCGATTTCAACGTAACTTTTTGTAAAAAAGCATTTTTATAATTTTAATATAAGAATGAATGAATAAATTTTATTGAATAACAAAAATTAAAGTGTTTTTTTAAAGTTAATAAAATTACCGACTTAGGATTGGTCTGGTATAATATTTAAGTATAATATTTAGGAGATAACATGAATAAATATAATGTTCCAAATAACATAGGTACAACATAAATTAGTAAGACAAGTGTTTGCTCAATATAAACACATAAATATTTTACATTTGTAGAAATTTATACTTAAAACTAGGGAACAAATAACAAAGCCAAAAATAAAACTTTGCAAAAATTAATTTTTGAATTTTTAAAAAAAATTTGAAAATTATTTTTTGAAAAATCAGATTTTCGAATACGGGACATAGAATTTTGAAATTTTGGTTTTATATGTCGTTAAGTGATTTCTACAAAATGGCATACCAATTTTATTTTAAAACTTTTTTCCAAAAAATCATTTATAAAAAATTATTTTTTTTTTTAAACGGCTCTAACGATTTTGAATTTTTTTTTTCTAAAAATACATCTTAATTAAAGAAATGAAATTGCATTCTTGTTTTGGAGGGCAATTTGATTTCAGATGCTGTTTTATTATTTTGAAAAACGATTTTTATGTTTTTTTTTTAATTTTGTTTTCATATACGTCCTATTAAAAAAAGATGACGAGTATTTTATATCAATTCTTCACCAGATAGAGTAGGTATAATTTATTTGCAAAGAAATTAGTTTTAATTTCAAATTTTCTTATATTTCAATACTTTTGATATTACATTTTAATTTTTTTGCATTTGAAACTAATACATTTAAATTTTTTTGTATTTGAAATTAATAAAAAAATTATTAAAAAACTGTGTAATAAAATCGCAATATTAAAAAAAACTAATAATTTTTGTTTTGAAAAAAAGACCTAATTCCAAAGGTTGTATTAAATTAAACGACAGAATTTTTTATTATTATTTTTATTACTATAATTTATTTACTACTAATTAAAACTACAAATTTCATAACAATTCTTTTAAAAAACTGCACTTTTAATGCACTTTTTCTCGGAAACGGCACCGATACATGCCGGTCCCTTACGTGTTTGTTATCACTATAAATGGACCTAGGTACTTGTAATATTAATATGAATTGGTTACATCTCACACAAGAAATTTTGGTAACTATCTCTCTGTCTGTTAGGGACACAAACAACAGTTAAAATATTCATCAATGATTTACTCATTGATTTAACCCTGAAGATACAAATATTTTGATTAGCTATATTCGAATCAAAACTCATTTGCTCTAGGATAAAATAACATGATTATTGGTAAAATTTATAATACATAAACTAGACATAATACTTTGGTCAGTGACCTAAAACAAGTTGTATGTTTATATTTCTAACATATGCCTACCAACATGGGTTAACCAGATACAAGATACAGAAGATCTCATCTACTCATTCATTTGTTTAATTTCTCCTAAGAAAAATTTTTTACATCAAATCTACACATCTTGAAAACATAAATACCCCGAAGGGTCACATCAATATCGAAGTGAAATTGATTTTCTTGGTAAAGATATACAATTCTTGTATATGATGGGAGTAAGAATTGTATTTTTTTTAGTGGTTTGATTGATTTGGATGATGAATTACATTTTTTAAATTGAAAAATTCTTATTCTTAATATAATGTTAGGTCGATGAAATTTGAAGAATTTCATATAAAAGAGATT
Organism: Episyrphus balteatus; assembly: GCF_945859705.1. Taxonomy (NCBI): domain Eukaryota; kingdom Metazoa; phylum Arthropoda; class Insecta; order Diptera; family Syrphidae; genus Episyrphus; species Episyrphus balteatus. Next base: position 124,304,131 of record NC_079135.1, on the reverse strand, counting down.
TTAATTCATCAAATCATTTATAACGCAAAAACTATTTGCTAAAAACAGTCAAAATACCAACTCGCCATGAAATTACAAATCATTCTATTTGTTTTAGTTGCGATGGCTTTGAGCGCATTAACAGAAAAGAGTACAGGTATTGAAATTTGAAAAAAATTTTATTCGTCCTTTTTTTTCTTAAATCTTTGGTTTTCCTTCTATATTTTTCTAGGCCGACGTTCAAATATTAGATTAGTACAACTGTTGCGGAACCAAAAGGACTCACCTTCGAAGGCTAGGTTTTTACATAAGAAACAGCAGGCTGCCCCTGCCCAACCAACTATTCTTGTAGTACAACCGGGGTACACCACGTCAACAGGTTCTTCACCAGTAAGTTATTCGTATTCTGTAACCACTGACGGTACGCAAACAATCAGTCCTGCCTCTAGAAAACTAGCAGAACAAAATGAATCATTTAATGACGATGATGATGATAAAATTTGGAATCAAAATGAAGAAGAAGCTGAAGTTGAAGCTGACGCTGGCAAAGACGAAGAAGACAATGATCAAACTTCACCAAAACACCAAAAACAAAAGAAAAATTTGAAACTTCAAAAGATTAATGTAAGGGATCAAGACTATAAGTTTGTCATTCCTGAAAAGTATATGCGTAGCATTAAAAAAAATGCACATGCAAGCAGATCTTCAAATTTTAACAACGGTGTCAATAAGTTAAGGTTACTTCGAAACAATGACAAAGGTCATATCAAAAGAAAATTGTCATCCAATTAATTTCACAGGATTAAAAAATGTGTTGATGAGTTATGAAAGAAAAAAATAAAATGAAATATTTCAACAAACAAATGTTTTACATTTCAATAAAAAAAAATAAAATGTAATGATACTAAATCTACTGTATGTTTTTTTATAAGATCAGTCTGAAATTGATTCTATTTTAAAGGAGAATGGGCAAGTTTGTATGGAACGTGGACGTTACGCGGCCAGGAATGAATTTGTTATTTTTTTGATGTAATTAAGGTTTACAAATATTGTGCAGAAGTTTTATCCTTGTGACGTACTTCAACAACGTATAAAATGCATTTTTGCATTTAACACTTTATATAGATTGTCTCACTGTTATAATTTAATTGTGTATTTTATGTGCAAAATATGATACTCTGTCATTTTTCCTGAGTCTGAAGACTTTTATCTTGAATATCCAACCACTAAAACCCAAACTATAAGCATTTTAAAACAACAATTTCAAGCCTTTTTTTAGAGTTTCGTTGTTCAATTTTTTGTTAGTTTGAATTGTTTGAAAACTTTCGAACAAAATCTTGAAGTGGTTATCTTAAAAATCTTATATTATGACTTCTATTGGTCTTATTTTCAAGATTAATGTCTTCAGACTCAAGGAAAATGATTGCATCGCAATGAGAGCATCACATTTTATGTTCCAAATTAAAATATGAATCAATTTGTCCTTCAATGTATGAACAATGCATTAACAATTCTAATACTGCATTATCTTGCGTTCTAAACGCAATACAGCGAAACGTTCATAGTAAAAGTTTTTCCTATACTATAATTCTTTCTTTTGTTACCAATTTCATTGATGGCCGCTCAACGTCCAAAATGCCCATTCTCCTTTAATTTAATTTATTTAAATTTAAATTTTTCTAAACGTTGGCTACCAGAGCACCACAGGACCAAAGCATTCGATAATTATATTTAAAGTGACACCGGGAAAAAATCCGCTATGAATGAGATGTAGCACTGCAGTTGTTTTACAGGATTGTGTATTCGATAGCCAAAAAATCTCTAAAAAGGACCTTTTTGTTTTTGGTAACCAAATAACCAAAATTGTATTATAGAAATGCTATTTATTTGTATTTGTATTGGTTTTGTGTTAGGTTTGTATTTATTTACTTTTTGTTTTTATAATAGCCGTGTTTCGGTGGTACTCAGTATTTTACTGAGTAAACATTTTCTGCTGTTAACAACAATAAACGATTACTTTATTTTATTATTAACAATCCTTTATTGTTAAAGGGTTACAAATGTATAATTTTATAAAAAAAATTCTCTGTAAACCAACAAACAAAAAACTTTTATTTATCCTTAGTAATCATTTGTTGTTGTTTCCCGTGCTAAATTTTACTGAGCTAAGTACTGTACCAATAATACATGCATGTGCTATGGTGTCCAGGTCTTTGGATATGCTTATATGGAGGCGTTTGAAGCATTACAAAGATATTTTTTCAAGCGCTTATTTAGATTACCAAATTCAACGCCAAACTATGCCATTCATGTAGAATCTGGTTTATCCCCACTTTACATCCTGAACCTAAAATCAAACTCAGATTATTTGTTAAGAGTGATGAAAAGAAGCGGAAGAAGTCTTCACAAATCAATGATGGTAAGATTGTTACAAACGAGGGCCTCTCCATTTAAGGAGTGGAATGAATTAGCCATAGCCCATGGGACTAATCTTTCCATTAATGAAACAAATGTCGATGAATGGCCGGGGATTTTTGCTAATGTCATTGCAAAAATTGATGAAAAAACTTACACTCAACATCTAGCTAGAGCAACAGAAACAACTACTAGGAACACATATAAGAACCTGAACCACCAGTTGCCCTCAGAAGTAAACTATTTTTCTAACAAATTTTCGGTTGAAGCTATAAGCTACGTATTCAGAGCACGAGTCGAACTGTTAAACTTAAACTGTATGCCCCATCGAGATGACTTGCCACAACTTTGCAATCTCTGCAATAGAAGAGAGAATGAAGACACAATTCATTTTATTGCAACCTGTCCAATGTTGCAGGAAATTCGACGATTGTATTTCGACGTAAGTTATGTCGATGTAAATCGACTCTATGATATTCTTAACGGAGCTCTAGGATGGTCTTCCCTCTATAAGTACTGCAAACACGCCCTAACCTATCGAAATAGTTTTGATTTGTAAATCTCCGGTTACTACAGCTCATTGCACCAACAAAAAAAAAAAAAAAAAAAAAATTATATCTTTTGTGTTTCAAATCACGTTAAAATTGAAAATGTATTCAATTATTTGTCTTTCAAAACATCTCAAAATTGGTATCTTTTTGTGTTTCAAATCATATTAAAATTGTTAAAACAATATTATTTTATGTTATTCAAGATTAATTAATAAAATGAACTCTATCGTTAAATTATACCTATTATTATATTTTGTGTTTCAAATCACGTTAAAATTGATAAAACGATATTTTTTTTTTCAAGATAATTAAATATAGTAAACTTTATCGTTAAATTTGGATAATTGAATTTTGTAAACCTATAAACAATTCTTAACTTATTTAGTATCCACATTGGTTTAGTATTCAAAAAAAAAAAAAAAAAAAAAACTTGTTCCTTTTTTTCATATTCTTTCATTAATATTATTTTTAACACTAAACGAAATGTCATATCAGGCAGACGGCAGAATAGCCATGTCATTATTCTTAAGAAAAGAAATATTGTGAAACAAAATTTAATACAATAAAGAATTTATCTATCTATCTATCTACTGTACCAATAAAACACGGCTAATGTCTTAGAAATAAGAGTGTTTTAGTAGAAGGTGTGGTAATGAAAATGGGTTCAATGTCAAAAATATAAGGCTTTTAGGCCCATGAAGCTTGCACAAAAGGTGAGGTTTTTTATATAGAGCCGGAATGAAAGACTTATTTTAAGGAAATTAGATTTTTTTGGGCGAAACGCTTTATAAATTTTTGGAGTTGAGGTCACTTGAACTTATAAATTGAATTTTTTGTATTTAATTATATGTAAATTTGAACTTTGTCGTAAAGATAATTTTGTATTTAAAAATGATCTTATGCATAACCTTCTAAATAAACAAAAAAAATTCTGTTTTTATGTTACTAGCGAATCGAAATATTATCCTTTATTAAACAATACACATTGCAAGAAAATAAAATGCACGACTGGGTCGCACGAACTTGCTCTTAGGGTTCAAGTTACTAGAATTTTTAGGACTTTTTAAATAGAAATTTAGTAAATGTAATTATATTTTAGGTACCTACAAGAAAATCAAATTTAATCAAACTGTATTAAAAACTTAAACGAAAATAGAAGTCATTTTAAAAAAGAAATCATTTTTTTTGTTACTGGATTTATGTAGGTATGTATCGTTACCTGAAAAAGTACCTATATAACACAATTTGAGTTCAGAAAAATGCATTTGACATCATGCCAAATGAACAGATTCCGCTCACGAGTTGCTCGTTAACGTATAAGACGATTTGACCCCTGAATTTGCACTATTTTCAAGGCGCTTTGTGTTTTTTCACTTCACATAGGTAGTTTGTGAAAAAAGTATCAAGTTTAGAAACGTTTTGTTTCATTTTTAAGAAGTTAGAAAGAAAAAATAATAAAAAATAATAAAAAAGAAAGAAATATCATTATAAACTTTAAATTGTGGAGTACGTCCTTGATTTTTAATACAAAAATATTTAAATTTCAGTAAACTTTGTATTAAACTCAAAAATGTAAGCAATCAAAGTATTATATTTAAATAAAATTTTGGTGTTGCCTCACATGTAACCCAAATTTTCGTAGAATCTACACAATTTTTAACCGTGTATTCATAGGCAGTTTTAACCCACTTCTTTACCAATTTCCTATGGGAAAAAGCCGCTTTCAATCTGTTTAGTATCATAAGACTCCAGTCGAACGTGGTTTTAAACTACGACTATGAATATGGCCTAATCTAATTTTTAAATGAATTTCACGAAAAAAAACACCGTCTTTTATATGTAGCTGTATAGAACCTTATTTCAGCTACATAACTACCTCTTGAGCTAACTTATTTCTAAGTGCGTATTCTCAAAATCAAAAATGAGCTAGCTTCGCAGTAGCCAACTATAAAAACTTTGATGAGCTTGGTGCCATCGATGATAATGATTAGAAACAAATTATCAGACTAAGCAAATCCGAAACATACATTAGTACCTAATATTTTTTTTCAATTTAAATATTTCTTTTTATTTTATTTTACATAACTCATCAACACATTTTTAATCCTTAATGGTGGAATTAATTGGATGACAATTTTCTCTTTGTATGACCTTTATCATTAAGTCGAAGTATCCTTAACTTATTGACACCGTTGTTGAAATTTGCAGACCTGCTTGCATGCGCATTTTTTTTAATGCTACGCATATACTTGGCAGGAATGACAAGTTTATATCCTTGATCCCTTGCATTAATCTTTTGAAGTTTCAAATTTGTCCTTTGTTTTTGGTGTCTACGTGAAGTTTGAACATCGTCTTCGTCGTCGTCAGCTTCAACTCTAGCTTCTTCTTCATTGTGAAACGAGATTTTATCTTCATCATCGTCATCAAAAACTGATTCATCGTCAAAGCTGCGACTGCTATTAGAAGTGACAGGACTGAATGTTTGCGTACCGTTAGTTGTTACTTCATAAGTAAACTGCTCGTTTGGAGAAGTATATGAGGTGTACCCAGGTTGTATTACATAAATTTGTGATGCAGGGGCTTGCTGTTTCTTATTCCACAAGAACCTGGCATTAGAAGAAGAGTCCTTTTGGTTCCGCAACAATTGTTCTAATCTAATATTTGAACGTCGACCTAGAAAAATAAAATAAAAACCAAACATTTAAGAAAAAAAGGGACCAAAAATAACTTTCCCCAATTCTAATACCTGTACTCTTTTCTGTTGATGCGCTCAGAGCCATCACAACTAAAACAAGCAAAACGATTTGTAATTTCATGGCGAATAGGTATCTTGACTGTTTTCAGCAAATAGTTTTTACGTTATAAATGATTTGGAGAATTAAAAGCTCTTTTATACAAAAATTCTTCGACTTTCATCGACCTAACATTTATATAGTAAAAATTAGAATTTTTAATCAAAGAAATGTAAAATATTATTCATATAAATCAAACTATTTTAAAATAAAATTAAAAATTCTTACTCCAAACATATACGAAAAATTCTGTATCAAAATCTATTTTATTTTGATATTGATATGACCCTTCGGGGTATTTTTTTGAAGATTTATTGCAAAAATATTCTAGGAATAATTAAACAAATAAATTAGCAGATGAGATCTTCTGTATCTTGTATCTGCTGTAAAGGCAAAAGGCATGTTGTTACGGGTGTCGTGTAATAAGGCTAAGCGAAATAAGGCCAAAGTGAAGCCCTATAACGCTTTCAGAAAGTGAAATAAGACTAACATTATTGAGAAATAAGGATACGAGATGGCCTTATTTTAAAGTTTTTAGTAAAAAATATTTTTTTCAAGACTTCTAATAGACATAACAATTGACTTGCTCAAAATAACAGAAGTACAGAACCTTAAAATGCGCCCTATTTTGCAATCATTGGCCTGCAAAAGTTAAAAAAAGGGGTACTTGCCCTTCTTTTGTTTGTCATGGATTACCTATAATTTATTTTGCTTTAACCGTCTGTAGGCACACCTATTTTTTGCGAATTTAGTGTATACTTTTTCATGTCACTAGAACTTTTTTCTGTCTCACTATTTTATAGAGAATCATGTATGAAATTGATGTAGAATTTTCCGAGGAATTCGAATATTGTATTCACAATTTCACAAAAGGTATTTTATTTTCACCCTTATAAAAACACCTTTTATTTTTGTCCTGCCAAATTCGCACCCGTGTGCCGACAGAGGGTTAAGCCTAGTAGATAAAAAAAAACAAGTGGTGAAGAAAAAAATGTTTTCTTGAAAAAAAAATATTTGTGGTAAACAGATCACAGTTGTAGATAAGTTTTTTTTCCGCAAAAACAATTGGCTGAAAAAAATCGTGCTGAGTTTAAATTTTTTTCGATTTTGGTTAATCTCTCCCATAAGAAATGCATTGTGTTTTTTAGAAGAAGAACTGTAAACTTATAGCTTTACAAAGCAAAACAAAAATTATAACATATCTTAAAAAAAATCATCGGGTTCTTTTGGAATCCTCTTTTTTCTTTTCTTTTTTTCTCCACATACGAGTAATTCTTCAATCAATAAAGTATTAAAAAATAGAAAAATGTAGTTCGAACTTATTGATTTATATCCTTTCCTATTTTGTGAGGGTTTTCGAAAAGTGAGTTTTCACTTCTGAACTAAAACAAATATTTAAGTTAAATGGAAAACTCTGTAAAAAATATATGTGTTACTTTAAAGAGTGTAGTAGATACAAGTTCATCAGATTTTCAAAATTAATTAAACATAAGCGACTTAGCACCACTGAAAGGAGTCTGATGATCGGGTTGGTCTCCGTGAAATAGCTATAACTCCAGCCTATGAACTTTGTGGTAACACACACAGGTTGTTGTTGTTCATTCACCATCAAAATATTTTGATCAATTTTTGTAAACCTAAACGGAGAAAAAAAGGTTACCTTAAAATAAGATGATGTCCACCTTAAATCCCACTGCCTTAAATACAATATCCGCTTAAAATAAGTGGATTCCACTTAAACTCTGTTAAATTTAGGCCGTGTGTGAATTGCGTTAAATAGTTAATCCCGTGTAAAATTTTTGACACTATTGAGGAATAAAAAGAAATTGGTTGATGGTCGCTGAACAACGAAATAAAGTCATATATGATTTATTTAAGGCCATCATTTCTAATATTTTGTAACAACGCATCATTTACTGATACTAACATACTGATAATTAACAATTTTATGCAATTTATTATTTAACAAATTAGCAACATTTTGTTAAAAAAAATTCAAGAAATTTTGATTGTATTGCAATGTTATTGGTTTATTATATGTTTTAGTCGAGCAACTGAAGGAAATTACAGATCAAATTTTGATAATTTATTTGGTAATGATTAATACTTGAAAATCTATGTGTTAAAAATTTCCGGTGTTGCCGTTTTGTTTTTTAAACTAAAAATAAATTTTTTTTAAAAACTTTTTTTTTTCTGAATTTCATAAATAAAATGATGTATAAAGGTTATTTAGATTATTTACAGAAAAAAATTATATGAGAGTGAAGGATAAGATTAAATCATTTAGGAGGTAGAAGCAATTTTCTCACAAATCGGTTTCAAATGTAAAAAAAATGTATTACAACACAACGGCAACACATTCATTACTTAGATATACATTTTTACAAAGCCAGTAGTTTATGCTGGTAGTAAATAACGTTTGAGCAGAATAAATAGCAATATAAACAAGAAAAATGACTTTAAACCGGGCAAAATGCTTAAAATTATTGAAAAAACTTCCGAAAAAAATTTTGTTCGAAGTCGTACCGATATATCGAAAAACTAATGATGCAAATCGATTTCTAAGGTCCGAAATAGGGGGAAACAGTCAACAGCGTTTTCAAAGATTTCGACTTGCAGTGTTATTAATAATCTTTTATTGTTGATGTGTCAAAAATTTATAAGTTAGAAAAAATAATTCTCTGTAAAACAACAAATTAAAAACTTTTGTTTATCCTTAGCAATCATTTGTTGTTGTTTACCGTATAAAATTTTACTGAGTACCAATAAAACACGGCTTATGTAAATTGGTAAAGCCATTTTAGTAAATGGCATACGGATTATTAATTTAGTAACTTACTAAATTGCTTTAAAAATTTACTAAATCGTTTAAAATTTTGCGCTATTGTCACCATTTCTAGTGTAATACTACTAATTTAACAAAAAATATTTATCTTTTTGTTGTCAGTGTTATTAAACAGAAAAACAAAATCCTTTCAAATAGGAATCAAACATTTAAAAAATATTTCTTCAGCCTCTTTAATTCTGCTTAATTCTAAAATATTACAAAAACAAAATTAAACAAATACAAACCTAACACAAAACAAAACCAATACAAATAAACGAAATATAAATAGCATATTTTATTAGGTAGGTATAGCTTTGATTACTTAGTAACCAAAAAGTCCTTTTCAGGGATTTTTTGGAGCTACATCTCATTCATATCGGATTTTTTCCAGGTCACTTCTAATACTAATTATTCAATGATGAAACTAATTGGATTACAATTTCCTTTTGGTATGACCTTTGTCATTAAGTCGAAGTAACCTTAACTTATTGACACCGTTGTTGAAATTCGCTGACCTGCTTGCATGTGCATTTTTTTTAATGCTACGCAAATACTTGGCAGGAATGACAATCTTATAGTCTTGATCCCTTGCATTAATCTTTTGAAGTTTCAAATTTTTTCTTTGTTTTTGAAGTCTAGGTGAAGTTTGAACATCGTCTTCGTCGGCGTCAACTTCAACTCTAGCTTCTTCTTCATTTCGAATCAAGATTTCATCTTCATCATCGTCATCAAAAACTGATTCATCGTCAAAGCTGCGACTGCTATTAGAAGTGACAGGACTGAATGTTTGCGTACCGTTAGTTGTTACTTCATAAGTATACGCCTCGTTTGGAGACGTATATGCCGCCTGGGGTTCAAAAATAATAAGAGTTGTTGCAGGAGCAGCTTGCTGCTTCTTATTCCACAAGAACCTAGGCTTAGAGGGTGAGTCCTTTTGGTTCCGCAACAATTGTTCTAATCTAATATTTGAACGTCGACCTAGAAAAATAAAATAAAAACCAAACGTTTAAGAAAAAAAGGGACCAAAAATAACTTTCTCAAATTCTAAAACCTGTACTACTTTCTGCTGATGCGCTCAGAGCCATCGCAACTAAAATAAGCAAAACGATTTGTAATTTCATGGCGAATTGGTATATCTTGACTGTTTTCAGCAAATAGTTTTTGCCTTCTAAATGGATTGGTAAATTAAAATCTCTTTTATATATGAAATTCTTCGACTTTCATCGATCTAACGTTATATGTTAAGAATAAGATTTTTTAATAAAAAAAAATGTAGGTAATTCATTATCCATATAAATCAAACCATTTGAAAATTAAATTAGAATTCAAAGTATTTGTGTCTTCGGGGTTAAATCAATGAGTTGAGGAATATATTAACTGTATTTGTTTGTGTTCCTAACCAGATCGAGAGCTCTGGTAGCAGATTTCTTGTGTGAGAGAGGTAAACGATTCATATTAATAGTACAAGAAAGTCCATTCAAAGCTATAACAAACAAATTAGTTTACCGAATTATTGGACCAGTTGAGCTTTCATCCCTGATAGGTACCAAAAGTATAATTCATGAAATCTTAAACGAAGCCAATTGTCCACAATATGCATACTCAAAAACTCTTGATTTTTATACTTCTTTTGTGGTACTAAGACTAACTGACTAAGTAGGAACTTTAAGATAACCCGAACGTATTCACAAACCCTCAAAGTTGAAAAAAAAAAAAATTTTATTCGACTCGCGAGCCATATCTTCAACGAACTTTTTCCGAAAGTCCTTAAAATAAACTCTGTAATTTCTTGCAACTTTATTGGTCTATTCTTGCATAAATAAACTAAATTTCTTTTTAAATAATTGTATAGTTTTCAATTTTGCGTAACTTGACTTAAATTTGTGTAGTGTTAAAAAAAAAAAACAGTTTTGATGCATTTTTGAAAGATGGTATCTCTAGTGTTGACTTAGAGTTCTGTATTATTCTTTCCTTGTCTAAAACCTTTTTTGACGGGATGTCATGGCTCCTATTAGACTTAGAAGATCGCAGAGTTAGAAATAGACTTATGCCCAAATAACAAAAATACTACAATCCAGACCCTTACAGTGCAAAATACAGGCTCTTTAAAATTCATTGACGAAAATGAGCTTCTAATCAAATAACATGGAGACTATACAAATTAACCATAAGATATATACGAAATACGAGTACAAAAATAAACAATGTTTTGGACTGCGGTGTTTTTTTTTTTTAAGTAAGCAAAGTCTGGGTCAAACCTCAAACCAACAACCAAAAGTTATAAATTATGTTCAAGAGTTCAACCACCATCATCGGTACGTTGAACTGAAGCTATTGAGAGCCATTAATCATTTTTATTTTTAAAACCTGCTTCTTTTCGGCTCGTATAATGTTAAAAGTCTTTTCAAAAGAACTAGTTAAAAAGGTTACACATCACCGTTGCTAACGTATTCCATTTAAACGGGTTGGTATAATATTAGCATAATGTTTGGTATTTGATTTATATCTTTCTTGACTAGGTCATGAAGCATATGCCATGGTTGGATCATATTTTAGTATTTTTTACAGAATTTAATTTACACATATTTAGTTTACATATTATGCAAATTACTATCCCCAACACAGTTTTTTGTATTAAATAAGAAATTCTAAACGAATTAAAGGATTGTTTTAGAGAACGTATCTAATTTTCTCTCAAGTAATTTTCTTTTCCAGATTGAGCAACAAGTTAAAATATTATAAAGGTAAAATATTAAGTTGTTCAATATCTCAAAATAATAGTTATATAATTGTTCTTGTATGAATATTCAATAAAAAATAAAAACAAGCTCTTTGATGTGGATTTCCATTTGAAACAGAGATTTTTGTACCAATTTCAATGATCTCTTGTTGCCAAATGATTCGTTTTTATTCGTAGCAGTGTGCGAGCAATGTTTTTAGTCCATGGGCTCCAGCAACTTTTCAGGAAACAGAAATGTAATCATCATTATTGTCAACAGAGCAGTTTGTAAACTACTTTATATAAAAAATGGAAATATTTATTTATTTAGGAGTAGATTCCACATTCTCCAGCTGAGCTGTCGATAAATAGTAAAAAAGAAAACATGGTTATCTCTGTAAAAGTCGGTTTACGGACGTTAATTTTATGTGAAAACGCAATAAGAAAGCAGGTTGTGTGCTTTTTCAAGCACACACATTTACGGCCCGTTTTATAAACAAAAGTAACACTTTTTCATGTTGTTTTTACAGTTAGGTATAAAATGCAAAAAAACATTATTTTGACTGCTTTTGAGGTTATGCATATGTTTCAATATGTGGTAATTTATAGCGACATAATTTTTTGATCTTCCAAAAGCTGTTTAAATTTTCCCGATAACTCTTTTATTATCTGATAGTCCAGATAATAAAATTTAAGCCCAGCTAAAGCTAACATACATACAAATTATAGATAAATTTGTATAGGATGAACTTTAGCTCGGCTAAATTTTTTCGATAATTTGTAGGTATAGGAGCTAAAATTTACCTCGATCTGCGTACCAGGCCTAAGTTAAATATTCAAAAACTAACTTTTTCGAATCAATGTTTATACTTTATTTGCATCCATTAAGGGCTTTTGAAAGTTTAAAAATAAAAAAACATGAAATAGTGATATTTTTGTTTAAAAAATGCTTCTTGTAATAATCTTGGTCTGAATAGCCTTATACATATGTATAGCTTTATACAAGAATAGCTTTCCTTTACCTAAACTAAAACGACGAAAATTATCAGGATTTTGGAAGGTCCGACCCAAGATTTTATTTTTGAAATATCTCGAAAACTTGACAAAGTTTTTAAAACGCTTGCCACCTGAGTTTAGCACACTCGAATTAACTAGAATCTAGATGTGTCTCCGCTCTGCTACAAAAATAAAGTTCTAATTCGTAAGCAAAGAAAGAAATAAAAGTAAAAAAAGTATTGAGCTCGATCTCTTGGTATTCGAACTCCAGACTTGAGGTTCAAAAGACAAATCGTTTAAAATCCTGGTCTGCAGACTTTATAATATAGACGTATAGTTGCCTTAAAATGGACTTCACTTCACATGACAGGGCCTTTAAGATAAAGTTGCAATCTATGCAACACACTTTTTCGTTTAAAAAAAGCAAAAATAAATTGTCAACAACAACGTTGTAACCTTTTTTCGAAACAAAGTAATTTTTGTGTGCAGAAACATCAAACATTCTATGATTTATATTCAATTACAGCCAAAGTTCAAGGAATACACCAAAGTTATTTTGTTTGTTTTTCCAACAGATGATCTGTGTTTTACAGACAAATTTTACTACAAACGCTAACAAATCTTCATTGATAATTTTTTTATATCATAATAAATTTAAAAATAGGAACAAAAAGAATAGCAAAAAAAGAAATATACATATAACAAACAAAAAATTAAGAATGTGCAGTATATATCTAGTAAAGTGTTGTAGTTGAAGAGGAAGTAAGTATAACATCAGATGTTCATTATAAAGTCTATTAACTCTAAACCATTACATACATAATACTAAATACACCTATGTACTCTGTAAAACATCCATACATTTAACCTATCACGAAAAAAGAATTTATGTTACGAATCGAATTTTTAAAAAAATATCTACAACTCGTTACCGGACGATATCTGTGTATACATTATCTGGAATAATTTATTGTTGTATAAACAAAATATCTATATACAAAAAGTACACAAAACTTTCCTCTCCAATCGAGTCCAATATTATACCTGTGCCATCTATCTAGTATACCTTGTGCTCCAAAATGGTGAAAATCTGTTTTCAACCTCTATATTTCGGGAGACGAACAATTCTAGTATCTAGTTGATATTTTGTAGCGAAAAGGTGTTGATCTCTATATGATAATTTTTTTTTTGTTTGAAAATATCTAAAAGACATGTTAGTCACATTCGTATATGGAAATTTTAATTAAAAGTGATAAGTGTTGTGATCATTACGATTGTTTTACTTATTTCAAAATATATATATATATATATATATATATCTAGATCTTAAGAAGATAGAATACTTACATATTTTCAAGCTCCTATGAGACTTTGAGATGCTCAAAACTATGGATTTAAGAAAAATGTCTGAGAAGGATATTGAAGAAAACCTTAAAGAAATCCTCGGCAAAGAATCGAGAGTAAGTTTATACTTATCATTACGATAAATATCAATATCACATTTGAATGTATTCAAATTTTGAACTTTTTTGACTTGCATGTATTTTATATCCCATTTTGCCTTGAGATTAAATACATTAAAAAATCGAAATACTCTTGGGTTCAAATTATGAGCAACGACTTTTTTTGTGTGTTTTCAATTTTTTAAAAAAGTTTTTTTAAATAAATTTTTGTTAGAAAACAATGTGTCTAGGCTTTAGCCTTAAGCTCTTTAAATCTTCTACAATATACCAATGAAAGCTTTTAAACTCATGAATGATTTGCACTAAAATCTGTTGATTCATTCGAAAACTACATTACGCATTTACCCACCATTAAATTCATTTGTGCACTTTTTCTTTTCTTCTTCAAGTCAATAAATATTATAGTTTTGTTTAAGAAAAAAAAAAAAAAATATAAACAAAATGTATACATTTTCAAATTATTTATATTGTTAATAAAGACCATTTATTCAACCTTTGCTTGGCCAGAAATAGGAATTTTTCTCCTTCCTTGACGCGAGGACAAAAGAACAATAAACAGCTCTGGAGTTCTTTAAGCTATCAAGAAAGTTAATTACACATCAATAAAATTCTTTAAAACGATATAAACCTATATGTAATTGCCCATAGATATACAACAAAAATACATTTGTAAATATGTACATAGATACAAATAAAGAATAATTATACGATTGAAACAGTGCAGATATTTTATTGGAATTCTTTAGTTCGGACAGGTGCTATAAATGTTTACGAGATTAATCGCATATCGCAGATGAAACGGATGTTTGAAAAGTTAAATAATAAAATAAACGATTGAGTCGCACGTACTTAATTTTTTTTGGGTGTTGAATTTTTTGTATACTAGTGCAATTTCTTAAAAAAAAAAAACAGAAATTTTTTTGAGATTTATTTATACCTTTTCTTAAAAATGTCAATAACTTGATTCTAGGAAGAGAATTTTTGTGTCGGGAAAAATACATACTTTTTACTAAAAAAAAAAAACAATTAGACAAATTGCACGAGAGGGTCGCATGATTTAGATATAGTGAAAATTGTGTATTTTTTGTTTTTTGAATTTTAAAAAATTTTAAATAAAATTGAATTTTAAATAAAATTGATTTGGCGCCCGAGTGTAACTTTATGATATTTTCTTTACTTTACATACCAGTTAACAATACTCGTATGATAAATTAATGCAGTTGTTCATTTTAAAATCTTTTCGCAAATAAATTTGCAAAAATATCATGAAACCATTTAAAATTTGCAGTTTTCTTATTTAAATGGCGCCCAACCCGAGTAATTAGGTAAGGAAATATTAAGGGGTGATTTTTGGCTATACATATTCTAAAAAAAAAAATTATTCTACAGCTTTATCTGCAAAGTTGATACTACTTAGCGGTGATTTAAAGAAACGCTTACTTTCGTAAACTAATGGTAGAAATATTCTTCATGGCATTATTTTTAGATAAATGTAGTTCTTTGTAACAGCGCAGTGTTTAAAATATATATATTATTGTTTTGATTGGACAGATATTAATTTTTAAAAGCTGTCCCATAATAATTTTTGACTCTAATGCCAATTTTCTCTGAGAAATACGTGATGATAAGCATGGTGTTTGAATAATTTTTTCTTATGAAGAGTTCAATAATAAATTTGTTCAAAAGATTGCCAGAAAATCCATACTTTTTATAAAATGTTTCTATCCAAAAATTTAGAAATTGTAGAAAGTCTCCATTATATGCTTTTTAGAGTGTAAAGTAAAGTCTATGTGATTTTGTTGCACTTTTTGTTATATGATGTCTTCCTATAATTTTGTTTGCATTTATTTTTTATTTTTCGCACAGATTAACGAGTTTGCTTATCTTAGCTACAACAATCTTATTAGAAACAGTGATGCCTTCGGCATAAGAACAAGAAACTTTCTAATAATGTTTTTTCTATACCCTTCATTTATTATTAAACTGAATTGATTATGGAAAAATTAGTTTATGTCTTAGAAAAGAAATGTCAAATTTTCTGGGAAAAATTCCATTTTAATGAATTTATGTTGCGCATACGCCACAGTGTACATGAATTCATTTTTAAGATTGAGATTATAATAGTTTTAAAAAACATATGTTGTAGGAAATTTGGATATTTTATTAACTTAAAATTACAATAAAAAATAAACATAGGTACATTATAAGCAATAATATGTTTACCTGCATTATAACAAAGTAACTCTGTAACAGGTAGGAAAAAAATAAATAAAGCAAGGCCCATTCAGCGAAGAAATGTCTGAAATGTGTACAAAGTAATTTCAAATGAAAAAAAAAAATGACTAATCAATGCCGAAAATCATATTAATCCAGTGAAAACATAAAGATTATAAAGAGTTAAAATATAAACATGATTTTGTTTCAATTAATTTTTAAACTAGAAGAGCCTAAAATTACACTTTTATTTACAAAACAAAGACCACCTTATTGTTGATATTTTCAACTTCCGAAACAATTATTGGTTACATTTTTGGATTTGTTTTTCAGACGTATGAAGACATAGTATTTTTACACCTTTGTTTGTTTTTAAATCAATATTTAAAGAAACATTAGTCAGGTTTTATAATGTAGGGATTTCATTATTTACCTTTTCTTTATTATTGACACAAACATAAAAAAAGTAATTATTTAATGGAAAAAGTAATTAAACGTTGTAAACAACATTTATAGCTGTAAAATGTTAAACATATGTTTCATCACATTGTTTAAATAATATTATTCAGTGTAAAGGTATGGGGACATGAACTTTGGATTCAAAGATCCTAAAGGTGAATAAAGTGCTTATTGGAATTATACATAGTACGAGTATGGGTAGCTTTTGCAGCATTTGCAATATAAAAAAACGTCAAACATTGCCATACTGCTAAATATGAATAAAGTAACAATTTATTTCCTTAAACTTTTTTTAAAATTGGTTACCTTTTATTTGGTTACTTTGTTTTGTTTCACTTTAGAAAGCAAACACTCTTTTACTCTACAAGTCAAACAAAAATGGTTTAAAGTGAACGTTACGATCACGGTTGCCACTGGTGAAAAAAAAATTCTTACGTCCTACCAAAATTCCCCAGAAATCCTACCAAATTATACAAAAATCTACCAAATCTCGAATTTTTGTTCTTAACTGATAAAATGATTCGAAAACGGTAACTACATTTATAGTATGTACATTACAACTGTAAAGGCCAACGAAAATTTCGTTGCTTTTGTCATTTCAAAACTAAAAATTGGTATTTTAAAGATCTGAAGTTTTTTTTGAAGCGGAGTGATTGAATGAAATTTAAAGTTGTAGTGACCTCTCCTCCAAAATGAGTTTTGGTACCACAAGGTTCATCAGTTAGAAATGCAAATTTTGGTCAATTTCTGACGTTATTTGGATAAACTTATAATTGAAGTTTTGAAGCTACATTATTTTTTCTTACTAATGCATTGAAATTGCAACTTTTAGAAACAGATTTTGTAATTTATAAGAATGGAATTAAATAAATGTAATTGACGACTTGAGAATAAAGGGTTTAATAGTCATTCTAAAAACTTTAAAATAGTAAGTATTTTAAGGTGAATTAAAAAAAACCTATAAAATCGAGTTTAAGCCTACCAACCTACCAAAGCCAAAAAAACCTACCAAATTTGGTAGGATTCTACCAAAACGGCAACCGTGGTTACGATTTGAAATTAATATTATTTTGTGAGTGTGTGCTTACCTCTGTTACGATTACGTCTTTGAACTGTTATTTAGTGCCAAATGAACGATTTCAGATTTCCTCGGACCTACACCCGATGACAAAACAAAAACGCTATTGCATTAATAAGTCACTATGGCGTATGTGCAACCTTTTTCTATGAAGACTTTGGCGGTTGCATATTTATTCTATCTGGAAAATTCACTCTGAAGGGCTCATTTACTTGAATACTGTCATAACTCAAAAATTACGAGTTTTGAGTTATAAATGCACAAGTTATTGGAATAAATTAATCTTAATCCTGCAAGAAATCATTTCTAAGCTTTAAAAACTGCCGGAGAATGAGCACTAGTTTTTTTTTTACAAACTAACTAACTAAATTTAAAACTCGTTTCCTTAAAAACCAGTTTTTTGAGCTATGACAGTGTATAAGTAAATGAGTGATATGCAGTTGACACAAAAGGAAAGTTAAGAATTTTAGGTGATTCTCTAGAAAAGAAATTGAAAATTTTTTTAAGGATCAAAATTAACGGTACTTGCCGCATGACCAAAATGAAAAAGTGGTTTTTCCCACAAACGGCTCAAACGAGTTTGATTAAAAAAATACACGCACTGTGGCAGATAAGGTCCTACTTTTGATATAAAACAAATATTTTTTGCACCGTTATCATTTTGGATAATATGTATCATAATATGAATTATTGAATAAATTAAACTAATAATCAAATTTAAAGCTCACTTTAATATTTACATATTTAACTAAATTCTACATATTTCACGATACCAATAAAACCAATTGAATAGTCAGTGTAAATGCTAACGCTAGAATAAATTTCATAGTTGAGTTTCCCAATTATAAAATTCTACCGAGTGTTAGCCTTTATTCAGATTATTAAATTGGTTATTGGTATCGTGAAATATGTAGAATTCAGATAAATATTAACGTGAGCTTTAAATTTGATTATTATTAGTAGGGCCCATTTTTAGACCTCAACTTTCATTTTCAAATAATAAAAATAATGTTTTTTTTTTCTCTTTTTTTTTAAGGAAGAAAGAAAAGCAAATGGTCGCTTAGTAGCTGTAGTCGTTGCATCTTTTGTAATATTCTTAGCTATTTACCATGCTTGGATAAGAAAAACTACAGTATTAGCTGGTATTTTAGTGCCAGCACTTATAATGATACTCTATGGTGGTTGGGTTGTTATATTAGCAAAACGTGATAAACGAAAACGTCAGTTATTTGTAAGTATATATTTTTTTTAACTCTTACATTACGAATCAATCAATATTATTTTTCTTTTAAGGAAAAGAAAATCGAAGAAGTAGCTCGAGCACAAAAACTACATCAAGCTGAAATTGGAGAATCAAAAAGAAAATCATCCAAAGCATCAACAACTTCAAGTACTTTAAAGCTATCAACTAAAGATGAAAAAGATTCAAGTAAAGATTCAAAAAAGACATCAAAAACAAGTCGCAGCAAAAAAGACCCCTCAACAAAATCTGATTCTTCTTCCAAAACGAAATCATCAAAATCTGATAAAAGCTCCAAAACTTCAATACCTCATCGTAAGAAGATTAAAACGAAACACCCGCCCAGCCTACGACACAAACTCTGTCGTCAAAATGCTGTCATCGAAACACCAACTGCAAAAATCGTGATAACCTGCAAGGAAGAACGTAAAAAGGCACCATTTGTTAGAACATCATCTGCACCATAGTTATACTTTTAATTTATTTTTAAGAATACATTTTGTTTATTATTATTGTTATTTGTTCTATATAGACTTTTATACGAATATTTTATACTATATGTGTATATTTTATATATTATTATTTTTTTGTTTTTGTTTTTAAATTAAACTTAATTGATAGAATCTTCAATTATAATATCACATACATTGTTGTTGTTATCATGGTTAAAACAAGGTTTAAAAAGAAAGAAACTGTAAATTCTTGTAAAAAAAAACATATGCACCGTAAATTTTTTGAACTAAAATTACTAAAGGGCATAATAATTGTTATACAGTCAGCTTATGTCTCCAATAGTCGAGATTTAAGTCGTTGGCACTTTGGACAGTCAAATTGGGACTTCCAACAATTGCTATGATAACAAGATCCACATTTATCGCACCGTTGAACTTTAGCTTGCCATGGATAAATGACAATTTCCTTGCGACAAAATTCACATATAAATCCACGTGCTGTACAAAGCTGAAAAAAGAGTAAAAATGTTGTACAAAAATTAAATTGAAAAAAAAAAATTTAATAATTACCACACAATCGAATATGTGTTCTTCACATTTTTGTATTAAATCTTGCAGAGATTTGTGGATTGTGTTCGTTTTGGAGTCAATTAGATCAGACATAGACCATGTATCAGGATCAGTTGTTATGTAGTCAGGCACTGATGCAAAATACGTTCGTTCGCTAATTAAAAAACAAAAAAATCGATTGAATTATACTTAAAATGTATGATTTTTAAACTTACTTTTCAGCAAAACGACAAACTGTAATGAATTCTTTAACAAATTGCGCTTGCACTCTTCTCAGTCTTGCATTCCTAAGCTGTTTGCTTTTAACATATAGCGCAGGATTAAGATCAGGAACATAGAAAAGTGGATAAGTCCACATCTGTTCTAATAAACGATAAGCGAAAACACTTACGGGATAAAATTTAAAATCCCATCTGTAATCAAGAAGAAGATTAAAATTGCTTATTCATGACTCATAAGATTCATATTAACTTACAAATGAAGAACTTTGGATGGTATTGCTGATATTTGGTTTCGGTGGCATCCTGTACAATGGTATTTCCCCAAGTATGTGCAATAGCGAAAACTTTTAATATGACTAACTGGCACTCGCATACCACAACCAGCACAGCGATAGTTTTGTTTTTGAATCAGAAGCTTTCTCCTGCGAAAGAAGAATTTTCTATATAAAGTTATAGTTAATTTGAATAAAAAGCAAAGCAAAGCTATGTAATTACTCTGGAGAAGGATGATTTGTAAATATTATCTGCTGTCTGGGTGGCGCCCAATATCGAGTTCCTCTTGTTAGCGTGGGCACCGTATTGTCATCTGGATTATTTGATTGTTGTGGCATTGGTAGGAGATTCTGTGGCGTGTCCTTAAAGAAATTGTTGAAGAAAATAAAAATATAATAAAATATCGCTCAGTGAACAGAAGAAGTCAATTTGAAGAATAAAGTGTGGCTAAAGTGGCCTCCAAAATGGGCGAACGCATAGAGAAGACAAATGTGAGTTGGAATTAATTGAGGTCTATTGGGTTTGGGTTTGGTAAGGCAAAATCTTTAGTAAGAAGTCATGAGACTCCGAAATTGTAAGCGAACGTTAAAGAAGTCCGAATCAGATCAAACAAAAAAGACAAAATACGGTGATCTTTGCCCGAAGTACAAATATATGTTTACTTTTACGACAAGATTAGCTAGGAGAGCATCAACAATTTTTTTGTTGAACAAAAAATGATTTACTAGTGAAAAGCAGTTTGAATTTTAACAAGAATTTGATTTTCACATCTCAACTTGGCGGTATTAAGATCAACAACGATGGTTCAATCAAGGACTTAGAACAAAAGGTTATTGGCCCAGTTCGACAGAATAAACATTGAAAAGCTTGAGGGTGATAGCAATTGGCTTACCTGGAAGTTTCAAATGCGTCAAATTTCAGTAGAAAATAATTTGTTCGATATTTTCGATTGAACCATTTCAATACCAGCTGCTGGAAGTGAAAATTTTGCGTCTTTAATTTTAGGATTTAAGAAGTTGGATGATAAAGGCATAACATTTAAACATCTTGTATGAAAAAGCCACTCCTTAAAATAATGAATTTGCGAAACTGCTAAAAAAAAACCAAATTTCTGTAAAAGATTTTGGAAATTGTGCAGCAACTAAGGGATCAAAAAGTAGACATATCTGATTATCTGGTTATGAATAAAATTTTGATGACGTTGCCTGCTGAGTACAAACATTTCCATAGCCCATGCGAATCTAGATGATCAAGAAAAATAGTTTTAAAATTCAAGAACGAAAAACCGAAAGGCAAATGTTTTAGATGTGGTCAAAGTGGACTTTGGAAGCGGCACTGTACAAAGAAGAGCGATTCACATAAGAAGCAAGTCATCGGTTGACGCTTTAATATGTCAGGGGTCAACATCTTATGAAGACAAGAACATCTAGATTCTATATCTAAGGGCAAGTGATGACTTGTGCCTCATAGACGGGAAAGTTTGAAAGTTTCGAAGAAAAATCAACTTATGTAACAATTAAGAAAGGGTCGCAAATTAATTGATCGAGAAATAAATAACATTTACTTTGTTGCTTTGGATGGAAACGACTGGGTACCTTAACGGATGACTAATGCTCTGTTAGTTCCCGAAATAAAACCGAATCCTTTTTTCGTCGCCATGAATCTTGGGAATCGAATGCAGTTTAATAACAAACGTATCGAATCTCTGTAAGATGGAAACATTGTTGCAGAGGGATTTCGTAAAGAAAAATTATTCCAGATGTTATTCAAAGTAAAAGATTTTTCAAAAACCCAGTGCAGCAAATGTAGCAGTAAAGAAGATCTTACTTAGTTTATGGCATGAACGATTAGCACATCAACATATCGCTGACATCAAGAAAATTTTGAAGACCAGAAACATTTATTTCTTAGGCGCAGACTTTACATGTGAAGCCTTGTGTATAAGGAAGGCATCATAAAGGTCCCTTCAGGAGTCGTGAAGAGCAATCGAAGACATGCGGTGAAATAATCTATTCAGATGTGTCCAATGTCTACAGGATGGCCAAGATATTTTTTGCTACTGAAGGACGATTATTCTCATGTTCGATATGTGTACTTCTTAAAACAGAAATCGAATGCAGCAAGAAAAGTCATTTAATAAATAAATGCCATAAATGCCTGAACAAAATGGATGCGCTGAAACGGAAATGCAAACAATAATCGAGGTATCTATAAATGAAAGGCCCGACATTATTGAAAGATACAACTTTGAAATGGTCAAAGACTTTGTCTACGTTTGATATTTCTTCACAAATAAAATCAAACAAAGATTCACCCTTCCAAAAGGCAAAACCAGAGAAAATCATCTACGAAGTAAAAACATTAACCACTATGGAGCATGACCTAAACAAATTTAGTATGCTTAACTGGAGCCCGCCATGTAGCTCATATTCGGGCTATGTACAGATGACTTTAAGTTGAGATGAGACCGTTATCCAATTTGAACTTTAAGATCTCTTTATTTTTTTAATTTTAAAAAAATATTATATTTACCTCTTCCGACACGAGCCATTTCCAATCAGATGCTTTGGGAAGACTTTTATCGTTGAATTTCGAAATTAATGATAGTCCAATATTTTCAGCTGAATGTACATTATTCAAGGAACTTTCACCGAGTTCAGCATACGGCATGTGCTCTTTCATATTTACATTATCCTTAAATAAATTTGAAAAAAAAACGTTAAAACTTGTTTCTAGATGAATGATGATTGTTCAAATAATAGAGTTACCTCTGTTGTGGTCAATATTTTTTGTGTAGTTTCTATTTCGCTATTTGAATTTTCTTCGGTCAAATTCTCACAAGAACGAGATGAAGTTCCAGCATTTTCTATTTAAATATAAAAGTTTTAAGTAAACAAACAAATTTCCAAAATTTCCAACTCACCACAAGATTCGTCTTCCTTCTTTTCAGAAGGTATTTTCTTATCAGCTTCTAATTTTTGGCATTTAATTTTTTCGATTGCTGATATAATTGCTTCACAAATTCGAAAATGTGCATTTTCTCTCTCCAAATCGTTGTTACTTCTCGAAAATTGAGTTCTTTGCAAAAATGCAGCTAAACTTTGTTCCCCAACTGATTGGCCTGCTATTAAAGTCTTTTCAATTTCTGAAGTGCTTGCATCTTCAAACAGGCTACTTGTTTTTCGTGGTGGTAACTTTTCTCCACATCGTGGAAGAAATGAATTTAAAACACTATCATTTTGCGTTGACGAAGAATGACAAATCGATGAAAAACTATCGTTCCAACTGCTTCCTGAATGACCACGAAACGAAGGAACAGAGAATATATTCGAGATAAATGTATTTATCGGACTCGAGCTGCTGCGAGAGTTCGAACTCATTTCACAATTCATATCGAGTGATGAAGTTCCTACAATTGGTGCTTCTTTGTTGTTTTGTGGATTCACATTAGTTTGGCTATAAGTGCTATGATCTACCCAAATTTTAATATGATCACATTTGATCAATTCGATAGCTCGATTAATTGAAGAACTACTATTCGATTCTGTTGAAGTTTTACTGTAATCAGATGAAGACGAATCGGATTTTGGAGAACCAACTTGCATTTCTTTGGTTTTGATCTTCTTGTTTTGTATGCCTAATGCTTGGTGTAATCTTCCAATATTCACTGAAACATCTCGAGCATTGCCAATCGTTTGACTTCTGGAACGTTTTTTTGTATGAACATGTTTCAGTGCAGGCAAACTGTTCCATTTGCGAATTGAAGTTATTGGACGAAGTGGTTTGATTTGATTCAAACCATCAGATGTGTCTTGTTGTTGCAGTGATTTAGTTGGAGTTCTCTTTGGCTGTGGTGAAATGGAAAGATTTGGATGAGATGTTGCCCGTTTGGTTTTGAACGGGCTATCTCCAAAGAGTGTAGCATCAATTTGGGTTAACAAAGAACAACGATTCAATTCGACTGCTGAAATGCAAATGAATAAAGCAGTTGCGTATTTTTCATTACGAATAAATGAGTATTTGGTATAGTATGTGGTGAGTATATCTTTATCGGTGACTAATAATTGTACACAAGCACAAAGGCAGTTATCTTTCATTGTATCGTGTACCCATTTTATTAAGAAACTTTTGGCAGTACTCAAATCTGATATTGATATTAGACTTTGGTTTTTTGCTTGAATGGAAGCTTTAAGCCAACATAGATCATCGGCGAACTTTTGTAAGCGAGCTTTATTTGATGATTGCTGTAAATAAATAAAAACATTTTTTATAGGATTATAAAGAGATTTTATCGTTATCATTTTGTTCTATATAAATAAATGCATTGAATTATTGAGTTATATTTTAGAACATTTAACATTCAGTTAAAGAGGATACAAAAATGTACCACCATGTCGTCTTCAAAAAAGGTTCAAAAATGAAAGGTTTCAAATCAAATAAGTTCTGGGTCGCATATTATTGCTTCAATCGTTGTTTAATTTGTTTGTTTTCAAATTTTATGAGGTTTTCTTTTTTGTGGTGAACCTAAGTGCAAATCTTATAACAGAAAAAGCAAATAAACAAAATGTCATTTGCTTATTGAAAGATATTATACAGATCTCGTTCGTGGTAGAATTTGTCCATGTTCCTATAATGAGGAATTTTAGATAGAAGACCATTAATGAGGATAAGCGATAAGCCATAAATGAAAATTTATGTTTCAACAAAGCAATAATGATTTTACGATTGGTTCCAAAAAATGTTGTAAATAATCATTTCAAATATACAAATCGGTTCACCTAGTCCAAAGATATGAAGTAACAAACAAAAAATACACACAAATTGGGAACCTTTTTCTCTTTGGAATTCGGTAAGAATGGGAAACAAATAGATTTTTTTTTTATTCAGAACATTAGAATTTAACCACATTTACAGAGCAAACTATTTTTCAACACTTTAGATGAAGAAGCATTGAATCGTTGTTGAAACGTTATAATGGCATGTTCATTGAATTCTGATCTTGACAGCATTCATGGTAATGGGTAATGAAAATCGATTAAGATTCAATTCTTTGAAAACCGAATGCTGTCTTTTGTAGTTAAAACTAAATATATCATACCTTTTCAAGAATCATAGCAAACATCATTTGGTATGTGCAGGAAGTTCTTTAAGGGAGCGGGTCGAAATTCTGACTTCAAAATGACTACAAAATTCTGCTTTTTTCAAGAAAATTTTTGGCAGAATTTTGTAAAACAGAATTATGAAAAGCACAATTTTGAAAAGCAGAATTTTAAAAGCAGAATTTTGAAAAGCAGAATGAAAGCAGAATTTTGACAAAAGAATTTTGACCCCGGCAGAATTTTGACCCCAACCCGTTCTTTAAGCCTTCTGATCTGACTTTAATTTATAAAGGTTATGTTCTGCCTAACTAAAATATAGTTCCCCTATTTGGTCAGATGCTGCTCAAATGTTTTCTCAGGCTGGATGTTGGAAGCGTAAGACGTGTGATTGAAAATTTTATCAAATTAACATAAGAGATTGTTGAGATTTCTTGTTGGAAACTTGAAAAGTAATTATATCAAAATATTGTTTGAACCGTTATTAACGGCGTTAACCCATTTCTTCAAAGCGGACTTAATTGTAAACGATTCAACTGATTTCAAAAACACACATTTTTTTAGTTAATATTTTGAAAATGGGTTCACAACATTTTTTGAAAGTTTGTTTTTTAAATGTGTCTATTAATTATTTTTTTAATGACATACCATTTTTTTTTAATGTTTGTTTAGTTTGTAACGTACATAAAATAAAATTGCAAAACTATAAGTAAGCGACAAAAAATAGTTCTTTTCTTTCGCTCTTTCGATTTGCATGCCATTTCGTTGAAATTCTTTTGAACAATCTACTTAATTAAATAAATATAATTAAATACTTTTTTGGTCGCAATAAAAACATCCAATATAAATCCCAGAAATGGTGTACTATGCAGTTGACTAGAAGGGCAGACTTTTGCTGTAATGTAATATCTTTTTTCATTTACTTTCGAGTTTTTTTTCGTAAAATTCCCTGACAAATTAAAATAAAATCCTTAATACCTAGGTGATGACAGTTCAATTACTGAATCATAAGATTATCTTGAACATCGTCATTATGCCACTATCAATGAGTGGCACTTGCATCGAGGAAACTGAGAAACTTTCAATTCTCGGTATGAGTGTAACAAACCACCTTTTGTGGAATCAACACATATTTGATGTCGCCAAAAACGCTGCGAAATGTTTAGGTTTTATCCGAAGATGCAAGAAATTCTTCTCATCTTCTGATCTAGTTGGAATCTATAAAGCTTACATTCGACCAAAACTTGAATACAATTGTCACATCTGGGCAGATGCTCCGATAACATATTTGAGTTTCTTGGACAGAATACAAAAACGTGCTTTCAAAATGATAGATGATAGATCGATAACTGAGACAATTGCGTCCCTAGACCACCGACGTAATGTGTCATGTCTCTCGTTGTTTTATCGCTATTTTTATAAACAATGTTCAGATGAAATAGCTAGTTGCATTCCTCCGCTGAAAATATTTAACCGTAATACTCCCACTTCTAGGAATGCTCATCAGTTTACCCTTGAGCCCAACTTCGGACGTACCGTCAAATACAGAGATTCTTTCTTTAGCCGCACCACACGAATGTGGAATATATTACCCGCCTCTGTTTTTCCCTGCCATTTTAATGTCCATCGGTTTCTCCTTTTAAATCCCTCCCTATTTTCCTGAAGCTCGCACTGTTTTTAACATATTAAGGGTATTTACTCCCCTTAGTGCGCGTTAATTATAAAAAAAAAAAATCGTCGCATTGTCACTTGCCTAAATTATTTTTAACGAGTATTTTACAAAAATAGTGCTCTATTGAAATAGCTTGTTACATTATCACCTTAAATAATTTAACCGCACTACTATATCACTAATAAAAATTGGTGCGCCTAATTAATTGGATATTATAAGCTATTCGTTGTTTTAAAAATGACTTTAAAACATTGTTCCTTAGTAATAAAACCGAATTTAGCAAAATTCGATTTTAAGAAAAAAATCAGTACTAACAAAACAAACACCTCACATTCAAACTAAGAAGTGGCTAAGAAGCAGTTCACCTATAACTAAATCGATTTTAAAATGATAGCATTTTTTTTATTTTGAAGCGACATGTATGTTTTGGTATTACTTCTAATTTTTGTTAAAACCGAGTTTTCGCTAAAGTCGAGTCTATTACTAACGGACATTGTTTTTGTTATTACCACTGCATTGGGAGTAGAACGTCGGTTTTATTTATTGTAACATGAGTGTTTGCCAAATCGTTCGAATTGAGTCAAACTTTCGACTCGAGAGTCATCATAAGGCTCTTAATTTGGTCGTAAAGTCAAATACAGATATATATTTATGTTTTTGTCATTCAACCCAAATATGGAATACTTTACCAGGCTCAGTATCTCTCCCGAATTATCCACAAAATCTTAAATTCAATTAACATTGGTGTCTCCAACTAAATCCTTTCCTCTTTTCATAAATGCTCGAAATGTTAAAATGGTATTATTTTTCTCCTTGAAAAGTTATTGCTAAATTTAGAGAAACGTATGCTTTTATCTATTTAGAAAAGTCAACTCAAAGCCATCTGTTTCATTTCATGCAAATGCACTCTAGACTTTTATTCTTTCTTACAGCTTTTCTATTCGTTCTTTCTCCTTCAAAAGTTTGTAATTAGTTTGAAAAGACTCTATGAACCTTTTTCTTTTTTTGTTGAATTTTTTTTCATCCTTGAAGAGACATAGAAAATATAAGTCAGGAAATGCCTTCACAAAACACAGCTAACCTATTTTCGATTTCATTCATTTTTGTGGTTGTAAATGAATCATTTACTTGTGGATGCTGAACCCTTTTAAGGCAAATAAAGTAAAATTTATGACTAAAAATATATAAATCATTACTTTTAATTACCTAACTAAAATTTTGATACAAACATATTATTAATTTATTGGATAAGTTTCAAAGAAGACTTCAAGGTCGTTTATCTATTAAAATTATTTCCCATTGTCTTAAAAAAAGAAGATGTGAATAAATAATTTATTACTCTCTTAAAATTACAAAATTCAAGTTTTACAATAGATTTAATAATTTTTCTTACTAATTACCATTAAGTTAAAGCTGTTTTATGATGATAGAAAAAAAAAATAGAAATAGTAACAAAAAATAAATATAATGACTAGATCTTCTTAACCTCGTCTATCGTATCTATACACACAATTTACTGATAAGACAATAATCTAATAAACACACAAAACAACTGTTCTCACCAAACTCAACTGAAGCCCATCGGATATAATTGTAGCAATATCATTTTGTATGCCCGAATACAAATCATCCCATTCGTCCTCCAATTGATCGCGTTTATCTAAAAACCATAATTCAATTGATTTTCTCAATTTTATTAAAAGTATTTGATGATTGATTTCTGGTTGTAGAGGAACAGCAGATGACTGCATTTTTGTGATGTGATGACAAAAGATTCCTTTTCTATTTTGTTGGTGATTTACTTGTATTTTCTTTTAGAAAGTTGCAAGATGTAGTTTTTTTGTTTTTTTTTCTAATTGCGTTTCATTTTGCTTTGTTTTTTTTTAATTTTGTTTCTTTGTCATGGATTTTATTGATTTGTTAATTGTTTAGTGCATCACTTTAATAAAATTTATTTAAATAAAATAAATTAGTTTTTATGAAAATTTAGAAAAACAACATTTTTTTCACGAAAAATACACAAAAAATGGTTTGAAGCACACAACAGAAATGATATCACAACCACAACACAACATTTGGAGTTTTGACATTTTGCATTTTATGGCAACATGTCCTTTGGCTTGTAAACATGTGAGATCTGTTTGGCTTGTTTTTGTGCATGGTTAGTGATGCCAACAAACATGTTTTTTTGTTTTTTACAAATTTAAAACTGGGTGTTCTTTCTATTAACCCTTTCGGACCCAGCGTTACTCTCATGTAACATTTTTTTAAAAATTCGTAAAAAATATTAAATTAAACAATTTTTTAGGTTACGATGGCTTAATTGAAAGATAATAATACCTAGTTACTGGATTATTACAAAAAGTTAGTCAAATATCATACCTTAAATTTTTTTTTATCGAGAAAGGGACTAAAATTCACATTTTTTTTTTTTGCAAAAAAAAATTTTTTTTTTTGTATGGTAATAATTTTGAAAAAAAGATATAAAAAATGTTAATGCAGAAAGTGTTTTGTTTTTTTTTGCTTAGAAGAAGTAGCATACATTATAGTTTCATAAAAAGTTATTATCTCAGTTCTCCGACTTTTTTTGGTGGTTATAGGCAGTGCATGTTGCTTACATGCAACATGAGAAAAACACATTAGTTTTGCTATTTATTATTTTGGAAAATAACTTTTTGCTATTAATATTTCTTAGTTGTGATTTTTTCGACCCGATAATACCGAAAAAACATTTTTTAATATTGATTTTCATAGCTTGGGTTCGAAAGGGTTAATAAATTCTACAAAGAAAGATTGAAAGTATTCTTGGAAAATGAAAAAATAACCAAATGGGGAAAACGTAAACGTATTAACAACCCTGCATCAGCTTTTCTTCGTCGTATATAACCCAGATGAACGTATGAAAAAAGGAAGACCTCACCCAACTTGATCTGCTAGCTAGAGAGTAGAGGCTTTTTGATTGAGGCTGAGATTCATCTTGGAGTGTGTTTCTTTAAGTAATGCCGACTTTTCACGAGTTGATTTTTGCCGTGCGGCGATGCTTTTCTACTCGTGTAAACGTAAGCCGCAGATAACTAATCCTAAAAAATTTTAGCCGTGCGACATATCGTGCGGCTAAAATAGACTCGTGAAAAGTCGGCTTAGTGGCTAAAACAGATGTGCGGCACCTGCACGCATCGCTGCATGCAGCTCTCTACCCAAACTCCGTAGTGGAATGGCCATTACATCCATGATGGATTCAAAAAAAAAAAAAAAAAATTCACAAAAAACCAAAACTATTCATGTGGCCATTGCATCCATGTTGGATTCAGAAAATTTTTTTTAACAAAAAACCAAAAATTATCTGTATATTCTTAGCTACATTTTAAGACCATGATCATTAACATTAGTTGCGTCGTTCTTGTGTTATCAGCGTTTGAAGGTAGCCATATTTAATATTTTTTCGATTTTTTAAAAATCAAATGTGAAAACTTTTTTATTTTTTCTTTCTAATTTTTCGAAAAAACTTTGGTAATTTTATGTATAAATTTGTTCAACAATCTTATCAGGATCCATTTAAGACTTTTATCTGAAAAGTGCATTGCGTATATTTCGAGATATTAACATTTCAATGCAACCATGTCAAACAAATTTTTGATTATTTTTTTCTATGAGAGTTTTTTTCAAACCTCGTTTTCTCCGCTTTTTTTTTTAATATTTTCAGATATTTCTGTATGAACACAACAATTAAACTACCTTGGCACTACTGTTTTTATCGAGAGAAAGTAAAATCTGGATAATTATCTGGATTTTTCAAAAATCTATACAGATAAAGTTTTTGTTGTTTTTAACACGTAAATTGTTTTGATTTCAAAAATCTCGATGTAGTTTTTTTGCACAAAATCTATAGGGATATTCACGATCTGGTGCAACAGGCCTAGTAAAAATGTAAAATTTTATTTTTTTTACAATAGATCGTGAACGCCCCTCTTCTTATCTATAGTAAATAATATTGAAGCATGAATGATGTTTTTTTTTCCTCCACCGTTGCTTCTTCTTTTTTTCCATTTTTTATAATTTAATTCTTTGTTTTGTTCGGGTTAATTAATTTTCACTAATTATTTTACATCAAAAGAAACTAAATTACGGGACATGAGTAGCGACAACCATTATAAACAGAATAAAAAAGACAAACTGTTTATCATGGGCGACGCGACGGTGAGCTGCCATCTGTCAAAAATTATTTTGCTCCATTGTATTTTTTATTTTGCAATAGGGTTAGGGTATAGCAAAAGTGCAAGACCATTGTAAAATTTCAATCCATATATTTTGTTGTTGTAGTATTGTAAGATTTTACACTTTTGCACTTTTGCAATGATACTAGACCAGTTGCATCGGATCGTGAATACCCCTTATATAGATGAACAAAATAACACACCTAATAACCAATTGAGCTTTTAAGCAATCTGTCTTGGTCTTTTTCTTTTCTATCATAACTGTTTATTAAAGAAGTACAAGAAAAAACCAACCAATCAAAATCAAATCATTTCTGAATAAAACAAATGCATAATACACGATGACACTGGTAATAAAAAACACACCTAATGATCCAATTAAAAAAAAAATTTGGAAACGTTTTTATCAAAAGTGGATGTCTCGAACACGGCCTGCGAATTTAAAACAAAAAAATGGTTACAAAATCAAAAACAAATCAAACAGAACTTTCACTTGTCATTCCTTCTGTCAAAAGTCAAATTTCTGTAGGCAAAAAATTTGTAGGTTCTCTTCTCCCGTGTTTTCGATAAAAAAAAGGTTATTTTTTTAAATAAAAATGTCAATAATATCAAGAAATGCGGGTCTAATTAGGAACTTAATGCTTGATTTTACTCGATTAAGGTATTTTCCTAACTAAATTACTCTATTTCTCACTAACAACAACTTTCTTTTTCTAAAGAGTTTCTCCAGCTATAACACAAATACGTGAGAAGGGCCATTTAACTAGACCGCGAATTCGTAATCCTTATTGGTTTGTTCGTAAAAATCGTGTTGTAAGTATTAGATAACAACTTGTCATCCAAATTTTTATTCAACAATCAAATAAACTATACAGATCCATGATGATAGCATAACCCCTGAAAACAAAGTATTTGTCAAAGAACTTATTCACGACACTTTTGGTCCACCTGCTATTATAAAAGGTGTCCAAACATATGATCAAACAAACAAGTTGAGTCTGTTGAAAGCCGAAGAACAAACCAATGTTGAATGGACACCACAAGTTCGTCGAACTGGATTGCTTGCCCGTAAAATCGGCCAATATCCACTTTGGCTAAAGAATGGAAAAAAGATACGCACAACATTGTTGCACATTGTTGATAATCATGTTATTAAATACACACCACCAGAAGAATATCAACCTGCTCAGAAACCAGCGGTAACAAATAAGAGAAAATTTGGTTGTTTGTTGGTGGGCGCTGAAAGCGCTGATCCTTCATTGCTAACCAAAGAATACTGTGGATTATTTAAAGATTCGGGAGTTATGCCTAAGAAGAATATTGCACGGTTTTTGGTCACACCTAGTGCAGCTATTAATCCTGGAACACGACTTGATGTGACACATTTTCGAGTTGGGGATTGTGTTGATGTTAGAGGAAAGACGTAAGTAATTTTTCACTGTACTCATAAATAGTTTTCGCAATCATTTATCATATTCAACCGTATACAAGCATAAATACAGTTTTTCTCGCTAAGTACCTTAAATTTCCTTCCATTTGCGTACAGTTTTGTACCTTCTACAATCACTAGGTTAGGTTAGGTTAGGTAGAAATGGCTGTCAGGAAAACAACTGACACACTTAGACCATTTATTGGTCCGTTGTGATACCATGATTTTGTAAGGAAATTCCTCACTAAATAAAACCAGTTGGAGCTTTTAATAAAGCTAATTAGTTCACTAGTATCTTCTAAGAAATATTTTTCCAAGTATTTTTTACGTCTACTGGAAAGGGCAGGACATGAGCAGAGAAGATGTTGGATTGTTTCTTCTTCTTCCTCATCGAGGCAACTTCTACAGAAGTCGTTAGAGATTACGCCAAGTCTTATGGCGTGTCTACCTATGAGACAGTGTCCTGTTAAGACACCTATTACAGAGCTGATATGCAATCTACTTAGAGACAATAAATTTTTTGAACGTTTTGGATCTAGCCTAGGAGAGATCTGCTTGGTCGTTTGGCAAGTTATAATGTTTGTCTACAATCACTATCAATGCAGAATTTTTTTTTTTCTCATACTAGTCCAAAGATTTCTCACACAACAGGACTGTAATAAAAAAAGAGGTCTTTAATTATCAATTTTATTCATGACACTTTGATGAAGTGATTTTAAACTTCGCTATGAGGATCCCTTGTTCGCACTTACCAGCTCTTATTCGGAGTTTGTATCCTCGAGTGTACATTTTACTGATTAAACTTCCGAACCTCATTCCTGTAATAGCATCCCTCTATTTCATCCCCTTTCTCGTGTTGCCTCTTTCTATTTGCGATATAGGTACTAGATATATATCAAGTTATGCATTCGTACAGCAAAAAAAAAATTCAGATTACTATCAAACATTACATAACGATGATAGAAAGTGCAAAAAAGTGGGTTCCGTACGCCCGTCTGTCTATCAATGGATGGTCCGAATAACTTCAAACTTGGTACCTATGCAGCGTTTTTTTTTAAGATCCTACAGAATGGGATTTTTGGAATTAATATGTTTGGACCAAAAATAACATTCACCGTATTTTGGACTAAAAGATTTTGTTAAAAAACTCAAACAATAGTTTTTAGACAAGATTTAGCTTCTGATGATTTTTTTTTTTTCGAAAATCATTGTTGGTAGATACCTGCCAATATAAAATGTTTTTTTTTTTTTTAATCTGGGGTCGAATTACGGCATACGTTCGTTAACGTATGGTTGCTATGTGTCCCTATCTTTTGCTACTAAATAAATAGAGACACAAATAGTAAAAACGTTAACGAATGATCGTAATCGCATGCTGTAATTCGACCCCTGATTTTTTCCCAACATGTTATTCAATTTCAACAATTTTGTATTTTTAATTTACATAAATCAAAAATACATTTTTTTTTTTTTTTTTTGAAAATTCAAATTTTCTAATTTTATTTGAAATTTTGTTTTAAGGTGTTAATTGATAATTGAAAATGGCATACCAACTTCGTTTAAAAATAATCAGACTTTTTTCAGTAACCACAGCTCTGTGTGTCCAAAACTTCCTGAAATAAATCAGTCCAAAAATTTGATATTTTTTCAACAAAGTAAATTATAAAAAAATATGTGGGACTTTAGCAAAAGACGTAGAGCCTGTTAGAACAGATATTCCATCTTGAAACATTTTTCTTTTATCTTTTAGAATTTTCTGAATTAATTTCTTTAATTTTTGGGGTTCTGGGCCCATAACCTGTTAGAATGGATATTATTGTTGAATAAACATCTTGTTTAATTTGTTGTTGAATTAAATTTTCTTATTTATAAAATTGGACTTCCTGGAATATCCGTTCTAACAGAGCCATGAAACGAATTAATCCTTAAGGCTACTGCATACAAAGTGAAGTTTTTTTTTATCGTATGTGTGTTTTTTTTTGCTCGTTGATTTCACAAGAACTGTTATTTTAGGCTATTGAAAAAAGTTCTTATTTAATGTGGAACAAACTAAGTCTAATGGCAATTGAGCCACCATCAGAAACTCGTTTTCATTAATAATTATTAATATATATATATAATATATGCATATTTTAAGTGCATATTAATTATAATTAATATAAATATGCATTTAAAACCAAATAATTTTATAAAATATCAATATTTCTTCTAAATTATAAAAACTCTACTCTGCTCTACTTTCATTAAAAGTTATATACATAATTAATTGCCTGCTCATTACGTTATCAATGCCTCGATTGAAAACCATTCCTGAGTTCAGAAATGTATCGTTACAGAATTGTGGGGCTTGATTTAAAGAAAATTGCCCAGAATGCATGAAATATTCCAATACCTACCAATCAAGCTTGTAATTTAGTTATTTCTTCCAATTTTTAGAAATATATGCACGAAAAACATGCATTTATTTTAAATAAATGCAAAAATATGCAAATAAATGCAAAATATGCACTTAGGTATAGTAAAATATGCACTAACGATTGAATGACATTTTAAAAGAAATCTCCTGATTCGTATAGATAATTTATTACCTTGCTTCAAAGTGTTCCTAAAAATATACGCACATGCATGGAAATCCGATCCTTAGTCATCAGCAATTTAGACCCTTGTCTAGGAATCATGAATAATTTCTATCATAATTTCGACGACAAGATGCCAGCCTATTAAGCTTAATTTTGAATTTGTCGAAATAGCTTATTATATCATGTCCAATAAGTAGTTCATCTGTCGCCTGATTCCAAGGAGGAGTGGCTGTGGAAATAGTACTTTCCCTATCGTTTGTTGCCATCAACAATTTCTCACTGGGATACAAGGTACTCTATGTTCGCCAAATGAAAGTTAAATTAGGAGTTGCTAGTTGCTGGTGTCCTTTTGAATTCACATG
Source organism: Episyrphus balteatus (assembly GCF_945859705.1). NCBI lineage: Eukaryota > Metazoa > Arthropoda > Insecta > Diptera > Syrphidae > Episyrphus > Episyrphus balteatus. The sequence goes on along the minus strand of NC_079135.1, from coordinate 124,268,530 downwards.
CCAATTTTCATTATGAACATCAAGTTTTCATCATTTCACATTAATGTCATAATTCACGTAGTCAACTTCCATCATTGAATAATTATATATAGAAGTGACACCGATAGTTTCTAGCGCCACAGAATTTTATTATTTTCGGCAATCAGATGTACTAAAAAATGTCCAGAGAGAATGGGGCTTGTCCTAGAAAATTATATTTCCAAAATTTTGTTTTTAAAAAAGGAAATTTCACTAATACAAACATTAGAAAACAAATATCAAATAAAAATAAAACGTATCGACATGTCGACATCCTAAATTAGAAAAAAAAAAATTAGGAAATTTTACTCACACATAAAACATAAAACAAATATCAAACAAAAATAAATCTTATCGACACATCGACATCCTATAAATGAAAAAAGAAAATATGGAAATTTTACTCACACATACAAAACTACACAAATATCAAACAAAAATATTGAAAAGTTATTTGACATTATAAATGTATCCATAGTAACTCGAAACTAAAAACAAAACATTTTTATTAACGACGAGAATTTGAACAAAATTAAATAATTATTGTTGTATATCCTAGGCACGTTATAGCTTATAGGGCATGAAAGTTACACTTATTTCAATAGTCCTATTAGCGTAGGTGACAAGGTGATTGCTCTTTACTTTTTTGCTCTTTGAGTTCGTATCCCCACAGAGATTGCTATTTTTTTATATTATATTTTTTTTGGCAATATTATAAAATGCGTAACAACTAGCGCCTTTTTTTGCTGAATCGAAACTCCACCTGATAACTTTACTTCATGACAAATAAATTTGTGCCAAAGAAATCTGAATAAGAAGTTTTATTCACCAAAACTTATAATTAGTAAATTTTATTTTCTACGGGCCTTACCAATAATCAAATTTAAGGCTGACTTAAATATTTAACTGAATTATATATATTTCACCCTACCAATAAACAATTTAATACTCAGGTACAAGGCTAACGCTCGGCTAAATTTAATAGTTGAGTTTCATAACGAGTGCAGCTTTTAACCTGAGTTGTTTTTATACACTAGTCCAAAAAGTTAAAGGAACAAAGCAGAATTCGTGATAGCTCCAACAAGTACCTATTCAATTTGATTTCTTCTACTAAGAAAGATTTGTAGAAAAAAAATTTCAAAATCGTTGGAACCTTATAAATAAATTAAAACAAAAAAAAATCAAAAATAAAATTGGTATGCAATTTCGTAGAAATCACTATTCAACATTCAAAACTAAAATGTCAAAAAAAATTAATTTCCGGTTTTCGAAAATTTGATTTTTCAAAAAAAAGTGTTCAATTTTTTTTATCCAAAAACTATTATTTTTCCAAATTGTCTTACTGTTTTATATTTAAACTATATAAATATTTAAACTATATAAAAATTCTTTAAAATTGAATTGGCAGTTTGGCAGAAAATCAGATTTGAAAAAAACGGTTCAACGGTAGGTTAATAATAATTTTAAAAAATTTCCATGATTGCCCAAAAACTATTTTATAATTTTTTTAAACAAAATTACTGGTACCGTTTTCGAGATATGGCAGGTATCGTTATTTCTGGTAAAAAAAATTAGTTCTAAAAACCCCTTTGGAGAGTCTCCAAAAAATACTTCATACCAAGTTTGATGTTAATCGGTAGATCCGTTTAGCTATAGACAGACAGACTGACAGATGAACAAAAAAATCTACTATTAGTATTCTCCAATGGAACAGGGCTATAGTAATGCAATGTCTGATTGTTATCTCAACTTTTTTTTTGTGAGAATGCATAGCTTGACTATATAGTATCATGACAAAATAAAGAGCATGTAAAAGCTACATTCTTCTAGTTTTAGGATATTAGAACCAAATATTTTATTTCAAATGGTGAAATAGGAAAATCATTGGAACTATCCAAAACCACATTTTCATACATTTGCGATCAAAATAGACCTTTTTACAGTTTTTTTTTCAAATAAACTCAAATTCTTGTGAGTTTATTTCAACATTTTATTAATTATTATCGTTTAAATTTTAGATTAAAAAAAAATTAAAAACAGAGAAAAGTATCCAAAAATGGTACGAAAAGATTTTTTTTCCAAAATTTAACATTTTGTAAAAACTGCAAATCCAAAAACCGTAAATCCAAAGTTCTTGTTCGCATACATAAATCATTTTAAGCAAATAATCGAGATAGTTTCGTATTGTATTAAAATATTTGAAATATGCATTAAAATACTTTAAAATAATGTATAATATGGCCATATTGTATGAACTTGATCCTTACCTACTCTTGCATATGGGGTTTAAGAAAATAGTAATTATATGCTACAGTGCATGCAGACAACATTTAAATAATGTGAACTACACCTAGATATTATTACAAAAAGCACCCTAGTCAAAATTAAATAAACTCTCTATAGTTGAAGAAAAATCTTCTTGTCGTTAATAAAAACAGAAAAACAAAATCCTTTCAAATATACATAAGAATCAAACATTCAAAAATAAATGTTCAATTCAAAATATTACAAAAATTAAAAATAAATTCAATTTGAATATTACAGAAACAAAAATAAACAAACACACTTCTAACACAAAACAAAACTAATACAAATACACCAAATATAAATAATATAGTAGTTGTGGTTACTTAGTAACCAAAAGTCCTTTTAAGGAATTTTTCGGCCATCGAATACACAATCCTAAAACGATTGTGGCGCCACTCTTGTAACGATTGTAGCGCCACCCCTCAAACAAAGCGGATGTTTTTTCCGGTGTCACTTCTATATATAATTATTCAATGCTTCCATCTAAATACAATCTCCTTTGAAAATATTTTTCTCATATTTTTTTAGAGTATCACACGGTTTTCAGGGTGTAGTTAAACGTCACGGCTTCAAAGGTATGCCAGCTTCCCATGGTGTGACAAAAACCCATCGTCGTCCCGGTAACATTGGTGGTGGTGGTGAAAAGGGTCGTGTTTGGCCAGGAACCAAATTGCCCGGTCACATGGGTAATCGTTATAGAAAAATCAAGGGTCTTAAAATATGGCGCATCAATACCAAATACAATGTAATGTGGGTACAAGGAAGTGCTGTTCCTGGTCCAACTAACGGTCTTGTCTACATTTACGATACAATCTTACCTCGCCGAAAACCAGAAGCAAATGGTCCACCAGTGCCTACAAATTTAAATGCCGAAAATGAAGGATTACCAGAAGATATATGGTTTGAAGATGTACATTGTTTTAAAGATCCAACAATAACATATGAAGTTGAGGAGAAATAAATTTAAAAAAAAATCAGAATTAATTGTTAAGATAATAAAAAAAATGTTAAACTTTATTTTGCTCTTTGGATCGTTATTTTGTTTGTTTTATAATTTCGAATGAATTCTCCAACGAATTTCTGTATCGTCAACATCTTCGGCTCCAACTATCTCTAGGATTCCATCTTTTTTTAGTTTCTTCACATGATGTCCGACGTTATAAGCTGCCGCTGGCCAAAGTGTTTCAGGAGTTTCCTTGTAAACACTTCTCACAACGTCCATTGTTGTGTGATCATTTGGTGCTCTGTCCTGGAAGAACTTTATGATCTGGTCTTCTCGTTGATTCCGATGGTTTATATAGTATTGAATTTTATCAATTGGATTCTAAAATTAGATTTAAGTTAAGGAATGGCTTTAATTTTGAATTTTTTTATAAGAACCTCTATGACATTTCCATGTCCAGGATATATAATCGAAGGTTTTATTTTAAGAATATGATCCAAACTCTTCATGTAGTCATAAAGATCTTCAAAAACTGCAGTTCCCTCACCTAAAAGAGTAATTAAACTAAACGAATTCTAAAGATTACACTGGTCTGCAAAATTTAACTTTTTTTTCTCCTTCAAATAATTTTTCGGCATTATGAAAGATTTTACTTTTCTGAATCTAAATCTGTTTTCCGAAAAATTCTAGCATATAGCATTTTTTTAATAATGATTTTTGAGAAATTTGAGTAGTTTGTAGAAAATATCCCTTCCGGAATCGGTTGACCTTGTACAAAATTAAAACTATTACTTGCATTCAACAAAATTTTGGAGGACTTATTCCTCATAATATGATCTATCATATGACACCAAATATGTCCTTACTAATAAATGTTCGCTCACATTTTAAAATACCGATTTACAAAAACTGCAAAAATATTGAAATCCTGCAGTTTTTAGTAAATCCCGCATGAACAGAAACATCTTAATTAGAGGAAATGTAAAATATCAACGCTCGTCATATATAAAAAGTCGGTAATATAAAAAATAATCATTTTTATAAAAAAAAAAAAAAACAAAACCGACTTCCATGGATCAAAACTGGGTTTTATAGTTTTTCTCTTACTTTCTATAGCCATAACTGAAAGAAATTGAAATAAACAACACTGCAGGCACTAGCTTTCGAATACAAAAAGAATTATCAAAATTGGTTCACTCAGTCCAAAGTTATGAGGTAACTTTTTCGAAAATCTTAAATTTACGATATCTCGGAGAAGAGAAGAGATATTTAGCGCAGTATTTTAAACGATTAAGTAAATTGCTGAAGCCATTTTAGTAAGTTACTAAACCAAAAAGCGAACTGATTTTTAACTTAGTAACTTACGAAATGACTTAAGAAATTTACTAAAATGTTTAAAATTTTGCGCTATTAAAAAATTGAAACTGAATTTAAAAGAAAGTTGAAAAACGTTACCTTACTTCAAAATATTGCTTCGAAAACAGCAAAAAATTGGGGTTTATCGGTTTTATAACGGAAATATCTAAAAAAAAAAACTTAAGTGCTAAAACAATACTGACTTCGGATTTAGAATCAGCATACCAACATCCTTTAGAAAATTATAGTTTTATTAAAAGGATCATTTCTTTGCAGACCAGTATTATTTGACCTTAACTAACCTAATATGCAATCACCACTAAACAGAGCACCGTCTTTCATGGTAAGTATCACATGGTCAGTGGTATGACCAGGTGTATGGACAATTTTAACGTTGGCCCCTTCAACTGAAAACTCTTGCCCATTCTGGAGTTTTTCTACTTTAACATCAGTTGGTATTTCGGGACAAATGTCAGCGGCATCAGTTCGTGGAAACTTCCATATATCGCAAGCTACAATTGGTCATTAAAAAGTATTTAAATAACAATAAGTTGGAATGTTTTCTTTGTAAGTTGGAACCAGAATCACCTGAATCTACCCTACATTTTTGTATGTTCTTTAATTACCTTGTCGTGATAGTTTCAAAATATCTTTCACACCACCAACATGATCATGATGCCAGTGTGTTAATATAACAGTGCTAATTGTGGCTTTTTCTTCATCCAAAACTGATTTTAAATTGTTAACATATTCTGGAACACCTTCATCGCCAGTGTCAATAAGAATTCGTCTGGATGGTGGTGATTAAGAAAAAGTGAAATATTCCGACCTAAGTGATTGTTAACTAACTTGTTATCGTTTGCGGAACTTACTTTTTGCCGGTTCCAAGTAAATATGTATTTGTGCCTTGCAATGTCATTGGACCAGGATTGCATCCTAAAACACGAATTATCGATGCAGATAATCGGGTAATATTTGGAATTTTTTGAGCCATTGGACTTTAATTTGGAAACAAAACAAAATTTTATCTTTGACCTCCAACAACAACAAACAAATTACTGCGAAAATAAAATTCAACTGACAGTTGTTATCAGTTGGTTTCTATTTTGTAGTAGATTAGTAATTTGTTGTAGAGATGGGTAATTTTGTTTAAAATTGTATAAGTTTTTTTAAACTGTTATACGATTTCGTGTTTTCACGTGACAAAAATCGTTCTCAAAATATAGTAGACAGATTTTATTTTTTCAGAAGGAAATTTGATTTTTTTACCCAATTTTGACCACAGTATACAATAAGAGCAAGCACGTGCGACACATTTTTATCGTTAGACTTAAATGAACATGGATATGACAAAAAAAAAACACAATAAAAAATAATTATTCTGAGAAAAAGCAACGTGTATAATAATTTTTTTTAAATGAGGAGTCGAATTACAACAATTACAACAGCATAAAGGAAAGTCATAGATTAATGTATTTGAATAATGAATCGTTTAAAATACTTTGTTTTGAAAACATTTCTAACCTTATTATAAAACACAATAACGTTTGCTTGATTGCGTTTGCTAAGCAGTAGTTACGCCTAGTTTGCTGCTGAAGCCAAACGAAAATGTTCATACAAAAATATTTTAAGGGTTTTGTAGGCCTTAGGTTTAAGTTTTTTTTTTATTTTTAACTATGTTTCGGGGATGTTTATCCCCTTCTTCAGGTCTTTATTAAGAAATACAATATGTAAATTAAATTAACATAAATTTCCATTATAAAATATTTACATTATTAAAATATTTGTTATTTAAATAAACATATTATATTGATAATAATGAAATTAAAAAGTTTAAATTATATGAAAAAAAAAATTCAAAATTATATTAATATTTTCAAAAACAAGTATGTATATTAAGTTTTTAGCATTTTGCAGGATGGCTATAAATTTTAACTTAATCCATCGCAATCAGATATCGTCTCTGTTCACAACGTTGTCATTTCTTTTAATATGTAGCATTTCTATCAGCATCTGAATGAAGAAAATCACACATTTAAACGTTGACGTTTCGGTTTGGATTTTTTTTTTCATACATGCCTGGGACATCAATTGTGTGTGAAAAATTGACGTTTGAATTTTTGTTTATTGCTGTGTTATTCATTTTGTGATTGCATGTCTTTTTGATATTTGTATTTGGATTTATTTCATTATTTTTGTTTTGATATTTGTGATACTCTAACCCTCTGCCAGCCTTATTTATTATGGACCCTAAATAAAGTTATGTACTAACCATAATGCCTCTTAACGCAAAAATGCTATTCATAAAACGTGTGCAAGGTTTCATAGTGCCATAATAAACTATACCTTAAAATTTTGTATATTTCTGTACTTTCAGTTAGGCTGCTGTTTTTCTTCTTTTTCATTAGTTATCTTTGAACAACCACATAAAATAGAAGATGCTGCTACCAAGCTTTGTGGCTGGAAATACATATAGATATTTCACGTGTGCCAACCCCGCATATTCAATTTTGTTTACTACCTTCGTTTGTGGTGTTTAATCTGAATGAAAAACCAATGGTTTTTCTAATAACATACTCAAATAACTTTATATACACACAGCATTTAAAACAAGTTGTTATTAATAATTGTATGTAAGTTTTTGTATCAGCGTTAAATGTCTCAAATCTTAAAGATGGAATGATAACATTGGTTTACAAGGGTTTTGTTGCCGACACAAAAATATACTTTTCTGAAAGTTTTTGGTGTGCTGAACTCGAATCCGAAGTCAGAAATCACTAGTCAGCTCCCGTTTTTGAGACATTACCGTTAGAAAATGCAAAAAACCGTTTTTTTTTAGTTCTTCGGACCTTTATCTTTTGTATAATTGTAATATTGTTTGAGCATATTAAGTAACGGTTTATATAAGAACTGTTTTCCATCTTTCGATACCTGTTTAAATCTTGTCAATATCTTTTGTATTGCCCGAGATATCTTAAATTGAAGTAAGTGGGTTTGGGTTCATATAAATCATAAAGAAGATAATGACGTTATAAAATTTTTAAAAATACCAAACAACTGAGAATATCTCGGGCAGTAAAAAAGATATCGGAAAGATTTAGACAGATTAAAAAAGGTGGAAAATAGTTCATATAAAAACCGTTACTAAATATGCTCCAACAATTTTCCTTATATAAAAGAATAAGGTCCGAAGTACTGCATTTTCTAACGTTAATATTTCAAAAACGAGAGCTGATTAATTTTTTTGGACTTCAGATTCGAGTTCAGTACACGGAAAACCTTCAGAAAAGTATATTTTTGTTTCGGCAACAAAAAAAAGTTTAATTTTGTTAACCAGTGTAATTTTCAATTATATTATATTATCAAAATAGGTCACTGTGGCGTATGTGGAACTTTTTTACTTGCGATATAGGTACTATAGGGCAAGTTTAGGATTCGTAAAAAAAATCGAACTCAAGATAACAATTTTACATGACATTACGATGATGGAGAATGCCAAAAAAGTGGGTCCGGCAATTCTGTCTGTCTGTCTGTCTGTCTGTCTGTAAGAACCTCGAGCTACAGCCTAAACTACTCAAGCGATTTTCTTCAAACTTGGTAGTTAACAGTTTTGGGTGATTCCCTAGAGGAGAAATTGAATTTTTTTTTTTAGGACCAAAACTAACGGTACCTGTCATATAACGGAAACAGAAAAGTTGATTTATTTCAAAAACGGCTCTAACGATTTTGATTAAAATTTTTATGCTTACTGTTATTGATAAGAGCCGCCTTTGATAATACAAAAAATATTTTTTGTACCGTTATTAACGGTACCTGCCATAGAACGGTTTTTTGGATTTATGAATTTCTCATAAACGACAAAACAGATTTCGACCAAATTTTTAATACAGAAACGTTTAAACAATCATTATTTAAAAAAATTTTTAATTTTTCAAAAAACACATTTTTGGATTTTTAAAAAATATTTCAAAATTTTTTTTTGAAAAATCAATTTTTTGGAAACGGGTTGGTGAAAAATTTTGAAATTTCGTTTTTATGTGTAAATTATTTATTTATTCAAAATTGCATATCAATTTTTTTTTTGACAAATGTTAGGAAATTTTAATATATAAAAATTAATTTTTTAAAAAACGGCTCTAACGATTTTCGAAATTTTTTTTCTAAAAATTCCTTTTTATACTAGAAATAAAATGGCATACTTAGTTTTTTGTAAAACAGCATTTAAAACGGTATTTAATTATTTATAAAAATAGATTTTATTTTTTTGCACCACTAACGAAATTCAGTGAAAATATCAAATTTTAATTTTTCTCTTATTTTGTTCAATTGAAAACTTTAACATTAGAGTAACTTTTACCATAAGAGCAAGTACGTGCGACCCCAGTCGTGCAATTTATTTTATATTGAAAATTGAAATGGTTCCTAAAACATTTTCTATCACAGATTAATTAACCAAACGTTTTTCTTACCTTTAATAAAAATCATAAGTATTAAGATAATATTATATGAATTGCTAAAATCGCAAAGCAAGATAACTTTTCTGTATTCCCTACCATACAAAAATATTCAATAATAGTTATATAAAATATTTTTTAAATGGATATTTATTTTTGTGAGTCTCAAAGTAAGATAAAGTAGATGATTTCACAAAATAATTCTGCCCCACCCCCAAATGTTACTCAATAATTGAGGATTCGATTTGATTCATACATTTGTAATCAATTCTATTGTTGACAAGAAGTGAAAGAATGTTGTTTACCCGCCAATTAAAATATTTAAATATTTGTCCTTTTGAAACGGAAATTGATAAGATTATTTTGGTGTTCGGCTAAGGTCTGATTGATAATGATTCTTTTTTTTCTAAGATAAATACATAAGTTCTTTGTTTTCATTAAAAAGAAAAAAAAAAAAAAAGATAGTTGCGTCATTCTATTAAAATCACAGTCAAATCAATTGAACGTAATCGTTTTGACGATTCATATCTCGATCAAATAACTAAAGATATCATTAAATTGATAGTGCTTTTTCGTTTTAAATCCATATTCTTTCTGCAATTAATCCTGTGTTTTTCCAATTATCTTAATATCGTCGCATTAACTACGCAATAGGTTTGTTACGAATATGTCATAGCAAAAAATCACAACTCATACTTTGATGGAACTAGCAGATACAAAATTGATTACTTGATAAAGGACGGATAAAATTTCTTAGATATTTTTAAAATAAATAGTTGCTGACTGCTTAAACAAAAGTGTTAAAATCATTTGATTAGTTAAAAAAATAACTTGCACAATTCCAATATACCTATCTGCTTTGACAGAGAACAAATGTCACTTACATCAAAGTAGAGAGTTTGTCATTTAATAGATATGTTAAGAAAGTTATTGAAATCGAAAACAATATGGCAATATCAGCAATTTTTTGAAAGAGGACATTTTTAATAATGAAAACAGTAAATTGCTAAATGTCACAACTAATTAGCAGCTAATGAGGGGAAAATTTTGGCATGAGCAACGTTTTAATACTTTTAGTCTAAAAGCGGTATAAGCTCTCATAACCTAAAAAATCTCATAAGTTTAGATTTCGGAGAGTGGCAAGACCTTCGATAAGTTGTATGGGTAAATATTGGGTGGATATTCTGCGTAAGTCACATTTTTAGGTGAACCTTGGTAAATTTGCGTCAAGTTACATCTTGAAAAACATCCCGAATTTTGATGAAACAAAATCAAATTTATTAAACTATTAGTGGCAAATAAACGTCAAACAATGCAAGCTACGCTTTGATACTTGACGGTGATTTGTGCGAAAGACTGGTTCATAGGTACCCAATTTTACAAAGAAAGAATCGGTGTAGAGGTTCTATAGGACAAAGTTTAGGATTTGTAAAAAAAGTCGAACTTGAGATAACAAGCATGATTTACGATGATAGAGAATGCGAAACAAGTGGGTCTCGCAATTCTGGCTGTCCGTCTGCCTGTGTGTCTGTTTGTGTCTATCTCAAGCTGCAACCTAAACAACTACAGCGATTTTACTTATACTTCGTAGTTAACAGTTTTTGGTTATTCCCTAGAAGTTAAATTTATTTTTTTTAGACCCAAATTACGGCACAAATTTCTAACAAATGCTTTACAAAAAATTATATGGCATATTTCATTTGGGTGACGAAAGCACTCAAAGAAATTTTTTTTATATTATTTTTAAGTTTAAATTCAATTTCTTATATGAATTATGAATTTTTAAAAATATTCTTTTATGAATTTTCAAGTAGTAGTAGTTTAGTATTTTAAGAAACTTTTAAAATAAGAGCAAGTATATACGACCCATTCGAGCATTTTTTTCTCTTATAAAATCGTTGAGCAAGTCTTAAATAATTTCTTAGAATTCTGTCTCAATTTAAAAATTCATAAATCATAACCTATGGCAACTTTGTCCATATTTTTTTTTACTAATATTTAATATCAACAATTTTAAAGCATGAATATCAATAAACCCACCAACTTACATAAAGTTTGACCAATTTTAATGTTTAAATTAAACCCATTAAAACTACTCTTCAATACGAAAATCTCACTATTTTGTTTACTTAGCTTTTAAATTGGTACTTTGCCTCTGTACAATAATGCTATTTCAATGTTTTCATAACAAACATACATAAATAATTTCAATCAACACTAAGATGCTCGAATACATTTCTATATTTCTTAAGTAAAGAAACTTGTTTTCCTGTTTGTTATCAACAATATCCACACAAACCAAAGTTATTTTTTTTCTTTTTAATTTATTATTAGATAATTCTATATAAACAGTTCAATCCACAAATTTGCAAATCCAAAAATAGCTTCTTTTTACGCACACTATAGTTGTACATAATCTTTTAAATATTTTTTAATCCGCACGACGACCGACGCCAGGCGTACCTACATAGGAGTATTGTCATCAAAAACCTGGCCATAATTATTTTTCGTGGTTTTTGTTATTATTTCTGTTTAAAATGAGTATTCCTACAAGAAAATACAATATAAACCTAGTTTTTGTTATTTTTATTTTTTTACGAAAAACTAAAAAAATTGATTAATGGCCTTTACTCCGCCTGTCGACATTATTTTTCCCAAAATTTTTTCCTCATCCCTAATACGCAATTCTCAGTTTCTTTTCTCTCTTCCCCAACCTCAATTAAGATCACCCAAAATAAAATACACTAATAACATCAGTAAATTTAATTTAAAAATAAAAAACGTTGCATAAAGTAAGGAGTATTTTCTATCAGAAAGTGAAAAACTAAATGACCCTCGATTCTCTAAAGAGCACCTAAGAGCACACAATTTTTGTTGCATTGTGTTAAAGAATATATAAACTAACTCATAAGTTTCAATTCATCGCAGAATAACGGGGTATACTAAAACAAAATCATTAAAGTTCAAATAATAACTTAACAAAAATATCAAGTTTTTAGATACTAGTTCTAAGCCCGAATTAAAATAGAAAAAACCATCTAACATTTTCAAAACTTTATTAAAATCGTTAATAAATAACTGAAGAAGAATTCTCCATTTAAATTTTTTTAGACTTCTATCACAACACTTCGATATTGCATATAGAATAACACTTACCAAAATACTTCGAATTCAAATAAAAATGAGGTAGATGTAACAGTTAACTTTGAACTCATTTTTTAACAAGACACGATCGAAAAACAAAAAAATGAGTGCAGCATATTGACACAGGTTTATTTTGCACCCACTTTGCCAAACTTTTTGGTGTCAATTTTGATTTTCAGAAAATCGACTTATGACCAGGTTTTTACTGCAAATACTCCTATGTGCGTCGTCGATGACATCTCATCTCTTAAAATCATCTAAACTTATAATCAAAACGATTCGTTAGTCAAAATGATAAACAATCTGAATTGTGGCCTTGAAAATTTATCGCCTCAAGATGAAAACAAAGAAAAAAAAAACAAAAATCAAGAGGAGTCTATTAGAAAAATAAGCAACTGTTAAAAAATATCCAACAACAAGGAATTTTATTAAGATTAATCTTTTCGCAATTTTGCACTATCATCCATCAAATAATTAAAAAAAAAATTACAATTTAAACAGAAATACAAGGTGCATCCCCTGGAAATGATTGTTAACTGTTGCAATTATTATTATTTTTCACCACGTAAAAGTGTCTAGATCTTTCATAAGGCAATAAATACTAATACCCACTTTTGCCATGCAAAATAGCAATTGCGGTGAATTACATGGAAGCCACAAGCTTAAAAAAGATTAATGCCTCCATTATAAATAATAATAAAAATGAAAAAAAACAACACCAATAATACAAAAAATACGCCGTTTTGTAACCGCGCAATTATTATGCATTCGCCAAATGAATCACATTGAGACAGAAAAAAAAGTGTGGGGGCTTGGCAAGGTCATCTTATTTAAAAAAAAGGAAAAAACAGAGAAATAAAATGTCAACGTCTTCGGCTATGTATAGCTCATCCATTTTCTTCCGTGTCCACACAAACTGATGGCAATGAATTCGAATAAGATTTTGATCACTGATCAGCATCACACGTTTTTAAATTAAAATTAAGTCACATAAATATTGAGAGATAATAATCTTTTTTATTTATAATAGACGAGCACTCAAGCGGTAATGATTGTACTCAAATAATGTTTAACAGCACAGTAACAGGCTATTAGAAACTACGTACATAGTGTTTATCAGAAATATGCCGATTCATATTGGGTTTTGAAATATACGTTACTGCGACAATCTATTATTTCTTGGAAATTCTATGGAATTTCTTAAACATTTAGACAATGCATAAAATACTTCTAAGTTTATTCTATAATTAGGAATTGTATATAATGCCTGATAAGGTAAAATATTCATAAATGTTTAATATGTTTAATAGCTATTAAGATATAGATTGGTCTAGATATTATAAGACTAGGGTTTTCAAAAAAAAAAATAATACTTAGTAGTTTTGTTAATTAGGTACCTAGTTTTATTGTAAAAAATTGTTCCTTTTCAAAATAAAGTTGCCTCTGAAGGAATTTCACACTCCTTCGTTTTGCGGGTATGGGTTTGTTCATTAGCCACCAGTAAAGCAATTAGAATTGTATTAAAGGCTTAAAATATGGAACAACGTATTCTATATGTTTGTATTTGTGAAATACATCATTTACAAAACACAAAATCGAGCTTATCGTCAATCTTCAAAAGAACTTTGTTTCCCTGTAAAAATGAAATGACAGCTGAATTCGCCTAGAATTTTCGTTCCCATGTTTGAAGCAATGTAAGCAATCCAAGGGAAACATGTATTCAGTCAACTGTTATCCTAAACTTTGTAATATATTCTGAGACTTTCTATTCCACTACAGATTGGTTTTTATCAGAAGTCATTATATAGTAGGTTTTAGCATCCATTTTAATAAAAGCTACTTTTTTGTTCTTAAAATTTTTTATATTAAATATTCGCGCATAATTTAAAAAATGATGAACTTTGTTTGTACAAAAAAGTCGACCATTTTTCTTTCATTTTAAAATTTTAATTTTTATATTTTCTTATGATTATCGTAGTTTTTCATTTAATGAATGATTTTATAATAAATCGCAAAATAAAATAAATTGCTTATAGAATAATGCACAAACCAGAAAATATCAGTTCTTTTGGTTTATTCGATATAAATAAATGTTACACATACGCCACAGTGACCCACGTGCAATTATCTCCAACACTCTATTTTGTCTTTACAAGCCATTTTTACATAGAATTTTTGCTGTCGACTATGTAGATTTAGAAAAATTTTCGTTTCGCTTCAGTACCGTACCAAAAGCTTAATTCACAAAACAAATACGTACTTGGGTATTTTTCTTTTTGTTTTAGCGTTTAAAATAAAAATTGAATAACTGAGTTGCATTAAAACACTGCTTTTGATTTGTATTTATACAGCTTTGTTCAATTGGTAGATTCGGGTAATCCAGCGTCACTAAATGAGATTTGGAATATGTTATTGTAAATAATAATAATTAATACGATAGAATTGTTAATATAAATTGCGCAAGCATGACATATGCTGCCTTTCCATTGGATTCTGTAAACCATTCATAAGTAGATGATAAGTATAGATCTAGTACTACATTCTACACAAAAATAATCTTCTGTTCGAGTAGACAGGAATGTTTAGATGATAGTAGTAGTAGATTTCTACTCATGAGTAATCAACCATATCCCAGTTAACAAAAACAAAATAGAACATTTTAAAAATTCTTGTCAATGTCAACAAAGTGGAACAATTTGCCAGGAATGTCAAACAGTACACATTAAAAAATTTGCATAAGGAAAATAGATAAAAACATTTTTAACCAAAAACATGTTCTCGATTCAAAATTACTATAGGTACAATCACACATAACATTAGGATGATGGAGAATGTCAAAAAAGTGGGTCCCTCAATTCTATTCGCTATTATAGCCTGTTTCACAAATGAAATCCTACTATTTTTTCTTACAGATCTGTTTGCTGTTTAACTTACTTCTGTCATATCATATCTCTCTCATAATAACAATGAAAAAAAGACACGCGTTCGTAAAATTGTGGCTTTATTTCCTAGCGGGTGGAAATTTAAATTGAAAATTAATAGGGAAAATTATCTCATTTGACCTCTACGTTTTACGTTTATCTCTATTTAAGGAATGAAGAAAAGAGGATCCTAAAACACCTTTTTTCTTTTCTCAGAAAATCAAAAAAAGCTTTAAGCAATATTATGATTTTTCTTAAGATTTTTAGTTCTCATCAGCTTTCCGAGCCCGATTTGTGGGATCAAATTGCTATTTTTATTTAACATGAGTGGGTTAAATTAGGTGATGGAATATGAAGAACAGAACTCCAAAATTAATTGAAAAAAAAAGTGGAAAGTGATTTAATACCCTTTTGAATAATCAATCAAACTTACAAATTGTATTGGAAATGACAGTTAACAAAATCAAAATAGAACATTTTAAAAATTCTTGTCAATGTCAACAAAGTGGAACAATTTGCAGGAATGTCAACCAGTACACATTAAAAAATTTCCATAAGGAAAATAGATAAAAACATTTTTAACCAAAAACATGTTCTCGATTCAAAATTACTATAGGTACAATCACACATAACATTAGGATGATGGAGAATGTCAAAAAAGTGGGTTGCTCAATTCTGTTCGCTGTATAGCCTGTTTCGCAAATGAAATCCTACTTTTTTTTCTTACAGATCTGTTTGCTGTTTAACTTACTTTATCTCCATTTAAGGAATGAAGAAAAGAGGATCCTAAAACACCTTTTTTCTTTTCTCAGAAAATCAAAAAAAGCTTTAAGCAATATTATGATTTTTCTTAAGATTTTTAGTTCTCATCAGCTTTCCGAGCCCGATTTGTGGGATCAAATTGCTATTTTTATTTAACATGAGTGGGTTAAATTAGGTGATGGAATATGAAGAACAGAACTCCAAAATTAATTGAAAAAAAAGTGGAAAGTGATTTAATACCCTTTTGAATAATCAATCAAACTTACGAATTGTATTGGAAATTATTTAATTTGCCCAAGTTAAAAAAGGCTAAAAATGATCCGTCCCCATAGCATAATTTCATCAGAAAATTTTATTTTGACGGTCAATAAACATTAAAAAAAAGTCAACTAGTTTCACCATTCAGTCAGTTATAATTTTGTTTTATCATTTCTTGCTATTAAACTCACTGGGTAACGGTGGCGTAAGAGTAACTTTTTTTAATAAAACATTTTCTTTTCGATCCGGTACTTGTAATTGAAATTTTTTTTTAACAGCAAAAAAATACACAAATTGAAAAAGTTAATGGAACTTAAATGTTCCACCTCCATGATTTTGCTCCATACCCACATTATTTTTTGTTCAAAAAAAAAAATTACAAATTTTGAAAAATCTCACTCGGTATTGAATGAAAATAAAATTATAAACTGCTTTATATCCGGTCGCAGACTGTACAAAATGTACACAATACACATCTATGTAATAAGTATAAATGAAATATTACACAAATCTATAAGTAAACCACATCACCTAAACAATATTTTAAGGAATCAACTAGATACAAGAATTGCGCACGAGACCAAATTTAAAAAAAAAAACTCTCACTTTCATTCTTTCTGCAAAAAACTGCCAAACATGCAAAATAAGAAAGATGAACGCGTATATACCTCTATAAATAATTTATGTAAATAAATAATTCCAACTTGTTATCAACTGGATTCCGTCTGACTTCCATTTAATTTAAACATTTGCATTCATCTCTCAAACTGGTTTAAACCATACACCAAACTAAACCAAATTAGATAGTAGACAAAAGTTATGACTTAGCAATTGAAATAAACTACTCATCCCATCTTAATCTTAAATTAATCAATTTTTTTTTGTTGTTGTTGGTCGTTGCTTGCTCATCTTAGTAATAAATCGTGTGAGATATTTTTTACTAGAGTTAAAAAGTAGGTCATGAAGGCACGTCATGGAGTTCATGCCCCCTTTCACAAAAAAAAAAAAAAAAAAAACTACAAAACAGATAGGCTGGGTGTAAAGTGGGCTGGGCTCGAGCGCATCTTGTCATAGAACTCAGTGATAAGAAAAATATATACCTCTACAAAAATGAAAAAAAATTATCTCTTGTTCTAGTCTATTTTTGTAGCACGTGTTAGTTTAGTACACACACGAGTTGTGTATGTTTCCAGCTTCAGTAAATAAATGAGATATATTTCTCTGAATGGTTTGCGTGTTGCCGCGTAGCATTTTTTCTTTTTTCTTATTAGCGATTGTTGTTCAAACCAGTTTCTTCAAAATGATATAACTGGAGGAGGATTTTTTATCACCGACCGCTCCATTGCTTCTGGGCTAGCTAGCAAAAAAAACGAAAAAAAAAACAACCAAAACCAGATACCAGATACAGATACCAACGGAACGCAAGCTTATTATTTTCTGTCTCGGTATCGGCTCCATTCGGTTATTATGATATGACATTTTGCTCTCGCCCTTCAGACTAGCTGGACGTGCGAACAAACACACGCCACACAGTTAAAAAAAAACATCACACATAATTCGCAAAAAACGGGATATAATAATAAAGAAAAAGAAAAATAAATTAGAAAACAAAAAAAAAAGTAAAAAAAGATTAAAAAAAAAACATCTATTTTCTTTTATGTGCTGTCATTCATGCACCTGCGTGCGTATATAACAGTTTAGTACGATAACTCGTTCTTTTTTTTTTTTCATTTTGTTACTTTTTTGTAAATGGTGTAGTAGTAGTGCTCTCACTTCCTCTTTAACCAATAACCCACCCACCAACGTAAAGTGTGTTCGTTTCTACTCTTCTCTTTCGTCTGTGTGTCTTGTGCGAGAGTTGTCAATTTTGACCTTCAAGATTCCTTCAAAATCGACGCAGCACTAGTTTCTTTCTCAGTGGGAAAATCTCAATTCAACTCAACTCAAAAAATCATCAACGAAAAAAAAAGAAAAGAAGAAAAATCTTTTTTACACATTTGCATTTTGAACAAAAAAAAAAAAAAATACAACAAATAAACAAGAAAACTAGAAAAATGGATAAAGAGATAAGTGCACAATTCGAAACAATTGCTATTAATAGTAATAATTTATGCAAAGAGAAATACAACAAATGCAAAGAAAAATCTAAAGCGCCAAAGATTTTCAGTGAAAAATCAAAAATGATACGCGAACACTGCAAAGAGCTCATCCTTACCGAAGAGCAAATCAAAGAATTAAATTATCGCATTTTGCATGAAATAAAACGTGGTTTAGCCAAGGATACCCACGATCGGGCTAATGTCAAGTGTTTCGTCACATACGTACAGGATTTACCAAATGGCAATGAACGAGGCAAATTTCTAGCACTCGATTTGGGTGGTACTAATTTTCGAGTACTTTTAATTCATTTAAAAGGTGAGAATGACTTTCAAATGCAATCACGTATCTATGCGATACCACAACATATTATGACTGGATCTGGAATTCAGTTATTCGATCATATTGCTGAATGTTTGTCAAATTTCATGAACGAACATGACGTGTACAAAGAACGTTTGCCATTGGGTTTTACATTTTCATTTCCTCTGACGCAATTGGGTCTGACTAAAGGTCTACTTGTTACATGGACAAAAGGTTTCAATTGTGAAGGTGTTGTTGATCAGGATGTTGTTCAATTGCTTAAAGATGCTATAGCACGACGAGGTGATGTACAAATTGATGTTTGTGCTATTCTTAACGATACTACTGGCACTCTTATGTCATGTGCCTGGAAGAATCACAATTGCAAAATTGGTTTGATTGTTGGAACCGGTTGCAATGTCTGCTACGTCGAGAAAGTCCAGGAAGCTGAATTATTCGATGTTAAAGACAATTCAAAACCACACGTCCTCATCAATACTGAATGGGGAGCATTTGGTGACAATGGAGCTCTAGATTTTGTACGAACAGAATACGATGATGATGTGGACAAGCATAGTATTAATCCGGGTAAGCAATGTTTTGAGAAAATGATTTCTGGTATGTATATGGGCGAGCTGGTCCGGTTGGTGTTGGCTAAATTTGCAAAACAAGGAATGTTGTTTAAAGGAGTCGATTGTGACATTTTGATGACTCGTGGAACATTCTTTACCAAATATGTTTCAGAAATTGAAGCTGATGAAATTGGTAGCTACACAAACTGCCGGAGTGTACTGGAAGAATTGGGTCTGAATAGTGCCAGTGATGAGGATTGTGAAGATGTTCGTTTTATATGCGAATGTGTATCGAAGAGGGCGGCTCATTTGGTTAGTTGTGGTATAGCGACTTTGATAAATAAAATGAATGAACCTTTTGTAACGGTCGGAGTGGATGGCTCTGTGTATCGTTTCCATCCGAAATTCCACAATATAATGGTTGAGAAGATTAATAGTTTAATTAAACCGGGTATCAGATTTGATTTGATGTTGTCGGAAGATGGTTCGGGAAGAGGTGCAGCGTTGGTAGCGGCTGTAGCATGCAGAGAAGACTTAGATGATTAGAAATACCTACTATAAACAACACACACAAAAAAACATGGTTTGAATTATCCCCAATTTACTTGTTATATATATAAATACCAGCTCGCAGCGATGTTCATATACAAAAAAAAAACAAACAACACTTAAAAACAATAAAATCTTTTTGGAACGGAATGATGATGAGGATGATGGTAGTCGGAGTTGGAGGAGGAGGAGAAATTATTATTATATATTTTTTTGAGCATAGTACATTAAATTAAATTTACTGATATGAATTGGATGTCAGGAAGGAAAGAAACAAAGGAAAGAAGCGCAAAAACAGATAGAAAACATATATATCTTAGAGTATAATCAAATTAAATTACACACTTTATATTAAAAAAAAAAAAATTTATCTAATATCTATTTGGATTTTGTTGTAATTAATAATAATAATTGTATTGGTTTAGTAATATTATATATACATCATTCTATATTCTTTTTTCCTAGATTTATAAAGTGGAAACTTAATTTTTTTTTTATTTAAATTCGATAAAAAGATAGAAAAAAAAAGAGCAACACGTTTTAATTATTTTTAATTTTTGTTTTATTTATATACAATTATATACTTGGTACATAATAGATAGAAGAGACATGTAAGAAAAAAAATAAAATAAAAGAAAGAAAAAAAAAACGCTGCTGCTTGTTTGTAAAATGTAGAAAAAATGTATTTAAAGTATTTATTTAAAAATAAAAACAAAAAAAAGAAAGAAAAAAACAACCAAAAACCTCAATCAAAAAAACATAAAAACAAGAAAAAAAAAAAAAAGAAAAGAAAGACATTGAAAGTTTTAAATAAATGTTTTAACTGCAAGTTTTGTCTACAGGAAAACAACAACAAAAAAAAAATAAAAATTTGTTTTTCTCTTAAATCATCTTGAATCTACAGTGGATGATAGTGATGGTTGCGGAGATGATGGAGGAAGCGGGAACAACCCAACAGCAGCAGTAGAACCAGCTTATGAAGGTGGGAAGAGTTGTTTTTTTGAAGTGGTGTCCTTGAGTTTGTCCTTCTTTGTACATGACAGCGGGTGCAGGTTCTTCATCTCGTTTTGTTCATTTAATGGCGACAATGATAATTGCTGCGTTGTTGGCTTTGATTCCTTTAACAACTGGTCAAAATGTGCGCTCATTTCTTTGGCATCATTTAATGTTTGATTGAACTTTTGCATTTCATTGAGGAATCTCGTGTGAGTGCTTGCCACTTGCTTCAAAATATTTCTATATTGTTCAATTATTTGTAGTTCATCATTTTTGTGATGGTAATCGTATTTGTTTATAGCATAGTGTGCTTGCTGACGCAATTCGGCAAGTTTAATGTCGACCTTTGTTTGAATTTCCTTGAGATCAGTCATCATTTAAGTAATGAGTATTTCATGTATTTTTAGGAAATTTCGTGGTAAGGCCAAATAAGTGTGTGTATGGTAATATATAGGCCAAGGAAAGTCAAAAGAGATGGGGGTGTGGCGTTATCAAATTCTATAGAAATGGAAATTATGGAATGGAGAATGCGTCAAAAGGGGGGTTCACATTGACCAACTTACCGGACAGACCGATTGTCATTTGGCCTGATGGCTGAATTATATTTTTCGTTCACACTCATCAGACAATTTTCATCAAAACCCATTTTTCATCTTATTTTTAATGTATCTTTCACCTATTCTGCTCTCAAATTCAAGAGAATGGATTATCACTGTCTGCCGGACAGACATGTCGTTCAATTGACTAACATGTCCGTCCGACCACCAAAAAATCAAAATTTTTTGAAAACCATCCGGCAAACCGGACAGGTCGTCGGATGGGTGTTCACACTATCAAAACAGCATCAGATCAGACCAAACGGCGGCTGGTCTGTCCGGTAAGTTAGTCAATGTGAACCCCCCTAAACTGAATATATGTATATATTTTAGTAAGAAAAAAAAAACGTTTGAATTTTTATTTGTTTACAATTTTGTTTTTTGAAATTTTGACATTTTTGAAATGTCAAACGAATGGCAAACAAGTGATGCCAATATATCGGAAAATTGGTATAACACTTTTAATAATTTGCATAAAAATATGTGCAATTTTAGGCGTGTTCCATTGAAAGTAAACTTTTCACGAGTAGATATGATCTTATATGTCAGAGTAGATGGGAATTGCATTGATTTCGGTAAAAGATCATTTTATGCATAGAGGAAGGAATACCTAGAGACGCGACTTCGGTTGGTTTTTCTCTTCCACCCTACAAGCTGCAATGAGAGGAAAAACTCCACAGTGCTTATATGTGGTAGTTTTCCCGTGCATTTTAAATGGCACCAACACATTCAACTGTGGAGTTGAGCTCAAAACAATTAAAAACAATTTAAGTGCTCAGTAGGAAATAAATTCATAAAAAAATAATATAATAAATTCAAAACACGAACCTTTTTTTTTTATTTCTGTACATATTTATTGAAAGGTGGGTGTCTGGAGTGAGCTATTTGAGCTATTCAAGTTCATGTACAAACCAAAATCATGTTTAAATTCAAAATTTGTGAGGACATCTACTGGTGAAAGGAAGGTATTAAACGAATTGTACTTTTCACACGTATTCACAGATAGGAAAACAAGAGAAAAATAAGAGAGATTATCTGAAATTAAATTTGCGGGTGTTTTAGGTAAGGGGGGTACGAGTCGGCTCTCTAGGTATTCCTTCCTCTATGATTTTATGGAAGATTTTTGTAAAACACTTAGTAGTTTACCACCTTTAAAGAAACTGGAATTTGAAGGCTCTCGTATTCTGTAGTGTCGGGTTCATAAGTCAAATTTAAGTTTTATGACTTATGGAAGCTTCCCCATTTTGTCGACAACGAAACATCTATGAAATTTTTATTAAATGAGCAACACATATTAAATAAGATTGGTGAAATTCTTCCAGTAGAGGCTCTTCACTTCGATTTCGTGGACACAGTCAGAGATTGGACCGAAAAATGGCGTATCAAACTCAATGAAACAAAATCTTCACATATAAACTTTACAAATAAAAAGATAAACAATATTCCAATATCCATTAATAATCAAGCTGTACCTTACGCCAATACGGCCAAATACCTTGGAATGACTGGATGCAAAGCTAAAGTGGAAAGAGCACATCAAAAAGAAAAGAGAAGAACTAAACTTGAAATATAGAAAAATGTACTGGTTACTTGGTAACAACTCTGATTTATCAACCCAAAACAAAATAATGCTGTATAATCAAGTACTAAAGTCTGTTTGGACTGTACAATGTATGGGGCTGTACAAAGAAAACAAATACCGAAATCATCCAAAAATTCCAAAACAAAGTCCTTCGTGGAATAGTTAATGCACCTTGGTACATAAGAAATAGCGATCTACATCGTGACTTACAAATAGAAACGGTTACAGAAGTTGTTAAAAAATATGCTGTATCGCATAATCAGAGACTGCAAAGTCATACCAATTCTGAAATGGTGTCCGTCTTGAATACAAGAAACCATGTTCGGAGATTAAGAAGAACCAAGCCTCATGAGCTTATGGTCTAAAAAATCATGGGAAAGTATTAAAAGTTTAAACTTCCCCCAAAGTGATTTTACAAAGTTAAGAAAGAAAAATCTGATGTCGATCTCTCAAGATTGCATGGTATAAAAAGACAAGGTATGATCATTAGAGCCGCCATCTTACAAAATGGGGTAATAAGGTTTTGACGTTTGGCATTTGGCAAAGTCAAAAGCAACAACAATTTCCAAGACAAATTTGTTTACAACAACAATTTCAATGGGCTGGGCTGTCAAAACCTTAAGTAGCCATAAGTTTTGACAGTTCTCGATACCGAGTTTTTTCTAATGATCATACCTTCTCTTTTTATACCATGTCAAGATTGGTCCTGATAAAGAGGTGGTTTTAGTGGTTAAGCGTCCCACACTACTTGGTGTCGAATACTGCCAAGTGTCTTTTGAAGATTTCCTCCTGTCAAAAAAAAAAAAAAAAAAAAACTTCGATAAAGTCATGAAACGTCATAATGAGTTGGAAGAGAACCGTTTGACGCTCTGTAACAAAAAAGTCACACCTGAACTCCACTAAAGAAATGCGTTTTTTCGTGGAGTGTGTTCAAACAATTTTTTTTTTTGTAAAACATGCAAACGCTTTTCCATCGAAAGATGGAATTTTTGCAAAGTCAATTTGACATGGGAATTGAATTATTCACGTGAATCAAATAAAATGAAGGCTGTCCCAAACCAACGACGAAAAACGACAAATAGGGTATATGCGGTAGCGGTACGGGTATCTGAATGAAAAAATTCCAAACTGGAACATCAAAATTCAGATGTGGAATTTTTTTTCATACAATTACCCGTACCGAACAAAAGTTCCGGTTTCTTGCAATAAGTTTTCCAGAACATTTCTCTTAAACAAAACATGTTCTCTTTTTATAACTCTGATCTTTTTTAAACTCTTTTTTTTTCATACATTTTTTTTGTTCTCTATTTTTCAAATGACCTGTTTTAAGTCTCTTTTTTGGAGATGGTCATCTTGACCATGATGAATGCGTTTTTCATTGTATCCTAACATCCCTTACTTATTATGTGGCAGCTTAGAAAAAAGAATTTTTATTGTTTATGTTAGGTACCTTCCTCTCTTTTCTTTCAAGTCCTCTTTTTTTAAGGATTCTAGAGTAAAATGCTCTCTATTTAGAAAGGTCCTAAATGGGTAGGGTGTCTGCCTGAATAAATGACTAAATTTTGTAGGTGAGTTTAATCACTTAATATAATTTTTTTGTCCCCCGGAAATAAATTCCCAGGGAAATTCACGATCGCAGAATAAATTTCGGTGGAAAGAATATTCCAAGGAAAAGAAAATTTCCATTAGGGCCTAATATTTTAGAGCAAGGGAAATAACTCCAATAATTTTCACCCAGATTTCACAATAGTGAAAAAAATACAATTTTTAATTTCCTATGTTTAATCTTTCTCACCTGTACAATATCAATATCGTGAATAAAAATTTTCCTGGAAATATTTCCTTTGTACATGGCAACAAAATGAACACAATAAATTACCTTCGGATTCTATTGGTTTCGGCAAACAATTTTCGAGGCGGAATTTAGTTGTCATTTCATACGTTTTTTTAGAAAGTCTCTGCTGGAAAAATTATACCATTGGTGTTGACTTGTGAGCTGCGCACTCATATTGCCCTTCAATTACATTGTTAAAACGTTCCATGATTGTACATCTTCTTCTCTTAAACTGGCGGTGTTGGTTTATTTTTCAGATTTCATCAATGGTTGATCCCTTTTATAAGCCTTTTATAAAATCCCTGGAGATTCACAATAGGGCACAAAGGAAATCAATTGTTAACAACGGCCTATGGCAACACTAAAGAACTTTGATACAACTAATTAATAAAAATAAATAACAAATTATTGCAATTATAGAGGACATATATTTTTCTGTTAAAATGACAAAATGACACACACAATTATCATTAATTTTAATTAAACCCTCTTGCACTTGAGAAAAATGCATTACGATGAAGGATTAAAAACTTATCTTAATATTTTTTTTTTGTTTTGCTTTTGTTTTCCTTGAATCTAACGAATTCATTTATCTTAAATTTAATTCTTTTTTAAAATGTGATTGATTTACTTTTACTTCTCTTTGTTTGCGACAAATGTGACGCTGTTTGTAAATTTAATTGTTATTCTTAAAAAAAAAAACAAACATTTATAACTTATATTTAAAATTAATTTGTTATACCAGAGCGATTTGTATTTTCTAAAATCTGAATTTAAGAACTCATTTATTGCAATTATGATTTTTGTTTTGTCTTGCACTTAAATTAAATATGCCTTTTGAATAATTTATTTAAAACAAAATCTTCTAGATAATTTACTAAATCTCAAGTAATATCTAAGTGCAACCTGGCGAATGGCGGGATGTTAAGTTAAATGTAGAAAAAAAAAGCAGAACCAATAGCAAATCAATTGTAACTCACTTTTGAATGAAAGTAAAAGATGAACAAATTTCTAGTTAGCAATTTTCAGCTTCGAAGGCTTACATAATACCAGGATTATTTAGATAAGAAAAGGAATTGATTGGTTTTTACTTGATATTACTCGAGCTTTAGTAGCAGATCGAAAGTGTTTTCATTTGATTTTATTCAAAAAGGCGTTTTTTTATGATTTATCTTCTTATTTTTGTTTTTAATTTTTAATATTTAACCCCCCAATTCTATAGTTAAGTGTTTTTTTCTTTTTTGTTATTATTATTTTCCAGTTGTATGTATTTGCTATTTAATAGTCGTTTTGTTTGTTTACACTAAAAGTAGATTTGTACATGATTTTTATTCTCCCCTTAAGTTTTTTTTTTATTTTGTTTTAATCTGAATACAAATGAGACAAGAACTTACTGAGTCGAATGATGCTCCTGGCATCGAGATAGAGCGACTTGAATAACTATTGAGCAGTAATTGTTGTTTATTTGTGTTGTTGGTGATGATTATGATGATCAACCAGTTGCCTTAGAAATCCAGCACACATTCGCGCACACGAATAATAAAACTTAAAAATGTGATGTGTGCTGGTTTTTAACATCTGCTGGTCATCGTCGCTTAAATACTCTCTTGTTTTTTTCTCTATTTCTCTTCTCTGTAAGTGCATTTTTGTTTGTTTTCTTCTTTGTTTTTAGTTCTTATATTTTTTGCAATTGTTTTTATTTTTTTTTTTTTTTGTTTTTTGGTTTGGTTTTTTTAAACTGTGATAGGAATTGCGTTTGGTTGTGGATAATGAAAGTGAATAAATATTTATAATTAATAAAATAAAATTTGTTATTAGATCATTAAATCATATTATATCATGTTGGCAATGAAATGCGCCCGATTTTTTGTTTTGTTTTTGTTTGTTTGTAATTAAAATTAGTTTTGTGCGCCTCATAATCGCTTGAGGATGCGTTTCTTTTCCTTTATGAGCTTTTCTTTTTTCTTATCTTGGAGTTTTTTGTCGACAGCATGCTTTTTGGAGGAAGGGCCGTCATCGTCTTTGGCGTCTGTTGTTTTTGGAGGCTTGAATAGAAAAAAGGTGTAAAATTAAAAAAAAAAATTATTAATAATATAATAAAGACAGAACAAAAATATGCTATTGATTTTAAAAGCTAGAAAAACGAAAAACCTTCTTGGTTCAATGATTGAACTTGTGTTATTCCTTTAATATTAAAGGACGTAACTTCGATTTAACCTTTACATTTCAATGATAATGTTACACTCAACTGGTTCCATGAGTAATCATAAACATAAATTATCCCAGACTACTTAGAAACTCTGTAATACATTTTATTCACAGTTTCACAGCTCGGCATTCATTTAGGTGATAAACGAAGAGATAATTTACCAATTGTTGTAAAACATTTTAAAAGACAAGTTCCAGATACAAGTGAAATTGGATTGAAATTAAATTATAATTTGTATAAGTTTCAATTAGATTTCGAGTGAAAGTGATATGAGGAATCTAGCAGAATACTTCTATTTATTTCGACAAAGAATAATAATATGTAGGAAATTCAATGCGGTAAATATTGATGAAACAATGAAGTCTTCATGCCACAAGGAACTTCCCTCTTCAATCCGATACAGCTGACATTTTGTCATTGTTTAAATGAAGGACATAGACCAGACGTCAATAACGTAGATATTCTAAAGAATGAAACACATTAGCCGTGTTTTATTGGTACTCTGTATTTTACTGAGTACTCAGTATTTTGCTGAGTAAACATTTAATGCTGTAAACAACAACAAACAATTACTTTTATTTATTATTAACGATCCTTTATTGTTGAAGGGTCAAAAATGTATAAGTTAAGAAAAAAAAAAAAAAAATTCCTCTGTAAAGCAACAAATAAAAAAACTTTTGTTCCTTAGAAATCATTTGTTGTTGATTCGCGTGCAAAATTTTGCTGAGCCATGTACTGTGTTACCAAAAAAAAAACACGGCTAATATCAGCATGTTTTATTGTTAACTCAGTACTTAGGTCAGTAAAGTTTAGGAGGTTCTTTTCTGCATTACATAGCGTTTCATAAAGGTATAATGTCGAATTTCTTTGAACCACCTGCAGTTGCTATTAAAGACGATACTTTTTTGCTGTTTGGGAAATTAAAGAAGGTAGCGATCTATTTTTGTGAATGTATTTGTGTCCAAGTACCGATGAAAAACAAAACAATATACCCAATTTTATAGTAAGAACAAAAAAATGTAAATTTGTTCCCTTAAAAAGATTTACATATATTTCACAAATAAACAAAAATTTGCCCTGGTTCTTCATTTCTTTACAAAATTTTAGTTTGGTTTGACGTTTTGAATTTGGCAAAATTGTAGTGTGTGAAAATCTGTGTAAATCCGTCTCAAAAAAGAGATTTAAAAAGGATCGATTCTTCGGGGAAAAAGTGGCGAATTTTTTTCTATTGGAATTCATTTAAGGAAAAAGTAGCGAATTTTTGGTTCATTGGAATTCGACATAAATAATTTTTCTAGGACCAGAGGTTCAGTCAGGATATGCATGCTTTTTTAGGTTTTATTTTATTTTTCATGCTTTTTGTTGTTTGTTTTAAAAAATGTTTCATTCTTTATTCATACACTAACTTTAAGGAGAGAAATCAAGTACATAGTGTATTTTTTTTGGTATGAGATGGCCGAATGTTGTGCAGTGTTTGTTGTTTCTTCTGGAGTAGGACGTCTAGTTGTTGGCAATATGTATTAACTTGTTACAAAAGTGCAGATTCCTTTTGACTGTAGAAAAATTGATTTGTAGCACAGAAGATTAGGCCATGTACACGTTGAGAACACGAAAAAGTAAAAAAATGGAATGGCAATTATAGCGCTGAATTTTCAGAAAAGCCCCCAGGGAAAGCAGACCTCTATACCTTTCTAACATCACTGCAACATAAAGCAACATTACAATGTAATGTTGAATTCATGAGAAATATTTCCTAACTTTTTTCAATGAATGTTCAAGATATATACAATAGTTTATGTTTTAAGTTTTTCTAATTACGCGGAAAATATACATAATATAATATTCTACAAAAAATTCGCTTCGATTCATTCGAATTCGCAAAAATGGATCTCTGTAATTCCGTAAAAAATGAAAATTATACAACTCCAGTCATCATTAAATGTTTTATTTGGAAGATTTAGATAGGTATTATTCATTTAAGATTCGCAGTTTGACTAGGAATACAATTAGTAAAACCCAAAATAGATGCGAAAGTAGCAAAAAGTTACATAGTAGGGCCCTTGAATGAAATATCAAGATTTTAAGAACTGACAACAGAACAGAATATTGGAATAAGGAATTTATGAAATTAATAATAAGAAAAGAATCAGACATCAGGAACCCTTACACAGTAGAAAAAAACGGCTTCGCAAGGCGATTGAGTCGAACCAAATTTGAGCACTCTAGAAAAATGTTATTATTTGATGCGTGCGTTTACCGACAAATTTTTGGGCCATCGCAGTGTCAACCGCCGTTAAACTTATGAATCGATCACCCAACTAGAAGTTTGTCTGACAAAACACTTGAAGTCTGAATCGAAAATATGCCAAACATTTTTCGGTTCAAAAGCTATAATATGCATTACTACAGAAAAAAGAAAAAAAAAAACTGATACTGGTTGCATATTAAAAAATTACCAAAGAACATAGACTCTATCAACCAAAAACGAAACAAATTGTTGAAAGGAGAGATGTGACCTTTATTGAAGACCTATTCTACATCATATGATTTAATTATACCAAATTTTGGAACTGAGGATGGCGAGCAACAACAACAACCCACCAGAAAAAAAACTCATTAACGACGTGTCGATTTGATTTCTTGGTTTCTTAATTTCTTCACACGAAATTAAGAGAATTCTTTTGTTTTAGCGATAAATGTAAACGAAAGAACTTTTAAATATTGAAATTTCATTCTTCAAAATGTACTTGATTTCTTATTTCAACGCGACATAAGTACATACTTTAAAATAAAATTTCCTTACTTTAATAATGTACTTTTTCATTCCTTCACTACTAAGCGCATAGTACAAAGTAGCTGAGAATAAAAATCCTCAAGTTGACTTCAACTTTTAGTGAAGAAAACGGCTCTAAGTCTAGAGTCCTTACCAAACTCAATTGATGTGTAAGTTCAAATATGTCCCTTATACATCAGTTAGAATAATGTGGAAAAGTTTAACTGTGTGATTAGAGTGTCAATTTGGAACTTATTTTGAACAACCTAGTGTGAAACCAGCAAAAACTTCTAATGTCTTTTAAGACACATTTTAACCATCTACAAGTCAAAGGAGTTAAAATAAAAGTGGTCCGTTCTTTTATTGAACAAAGTTAACTATTGTTGTTATGTCAAAAAAATCGTTGTATTTGTTTTTGTTAGATTTTGTTAGAAAATTTCAACTTTGATTTAGGAACGACTAATGTTACATTTTGTTGATCTGTCAAAAGAAAATTTTTTGAGAGTAATTTTATGAATGAATAAACAAGAAAGAATTAATTTGGTGCTGAAATAATTCTTTTTAATTGAATTCTAAGCAAATTGAAACAAAGCCAGGTTTATATCAGCAAATGGTTAAGAAAGCAGATTTAACTCGGAAACAGGACGAATATAAAATAAAGGCTCAACTATAATAGGCATATGCGCGCATGGGCTTATGTCAAAATGGCATGAGTGAGTTGTCGGACATACACAATTCTTGTGGGATAGCCATAATGCGCATATGCGCGCTTCGTTAACTTCCGTTATACATAGTTCAGTCAATGAGGAGTCAAATGCAGGGGATTCGAAAAAAGTTGTGACGTCAGCTAAGTTTGAATGCAGTATTGAAGAGGGGTTTATCCTGAGTACAAATCTCAGTTTGCGTATTGTTTGGTCTTGTGGGGCACCCGCCATTTTGAAAAACGCATTAGTCTCAGTATCGCGAGAACGACTGGTCGGACAGAAAACTTGCAAGGACTTTTTAGATAGGAAATATAATTATTTTTCTTTCTCTAGTACAATATTTTTCTCTAGGAGTTATAATTTCAGAGTTAAAGTACCGCAAATTGTGCGTTTTTTGATATTTTAAATATTTTAAACAACCATTAGAGTTAAATAAACACAAAAAATCGTTTCTTTTTTGTTCAGAACGTTCAGAGCCTCAAAATTTGTGTATCTTTTTTGTTCAGAAATCGTCCAAGCTTGTTCAGAGCACGAACTACGAGCTCAGAAAAAATAGACCGAACATTTTGAGTAAAACCTAGGAGATAAATAAAAGAATGCTACCTAACGTAGGGCTCAAACACACACCTCTAGCTTAGCAGTCAAACACTATACATCCACTGCACCATTGCCAACCGAATTTTTTTTTATTTAGTTATAAAATATATATAAGTGAATATATTCTTACCTGGGCATGAATTTCCGTCATCATTTTCGCCCTTTGCGAGTAATCATCATATCGTTCCAGCAACATTTTACCAGCTTCCTCATTCAAGGCTGATTCGGCATTTGGAACAATTAAAAGGCATTTGATGGTAAGCAGAATATGTTTAATGCCCAAATCTGGTTTCCAGTCTTTCTTCAATGTGTTGACGCAAATCTCTCCATTTGAGGCGACATTCGGATGGAAAATCTTTGTCAAAAAAAATGCTTTCGGTGGCGTTTGTGGAAAGTCTTTTCCCAATGTTAATTTAACACGAAATGCTCCACTACTGTATGGTGTTCCAGCTATAGAACAATTCATTTATTTTAGTCTCAAAACAACCTTTAAAAAATGATTCCAATAAGAATAAATTTAATACATACATGGGCCTTCAATAAAAGCTTGAATGTCCGTTACATCCGAGTCATTTATTTGAATTTTGATGCCCTCTAGCGGACTGTCGATTAACGAACGCATTTCCTTCATGACCTGGCGTATCGTCTGCGGGGAGAGATTCTCAACATTCGAGATCTTTTTGGAAGAAAAGTTAAACAAATTATTTAACATTTTGCCTTGAAAATAAACTCTAAATGCTTATTTGCATTTTTTAAACGCCATTTGTACAAAAAAAGAAAACAAGCCAAAATTGCAATGCCACACACAATAAAAAAAAAATAATAAAAAAAACTTACAGAACTCATATTCTTGCTGAAGACTACTGATTTTATCGATCGATTTTTAACAAACTTCCAGATGCGATAAACCCGCAATTTAATTGTTAAAGTTTAAAATAAATATTGAATTAATAGAAAAACTTATGGAATATGTTTAATATGTTAGAGGACTCATCAAATTAAACAATAGAAAATAAATTGAAAAATTATTTATCTCTAAAGACCTCGGATTTGTTACAAATAATTAATGTGAGTTCTACATTTGCTGTGACATGTTTACATGAGTTTTATATGTGTGCGATGATGGGGTATTATGTTATGAAGGAGGTTGATGAGCGGAAATACATGGGTAGGATTTTTCATTGCATTTTTGGAGTAATATACCTTTGTGTATGTGCAATGTCATTGACCTACTATATATGGACTGCTAGTCGTTTGACTTTTCCATACAAAAATTGAAAAAAAATGATTCCACATCTTTCTAGCTCTACTAGCTGTATAACCTTAGACGGCGAAAAGAGGAAACTTTTAGTTAATGACATCTGTCGTTAAAAGGCAGTGCTTTCTCTGTTTTTCTATATTTGTTCCTTTCGCACTTCGTCAAAAATGTTACACTTATTCTCCGCTTTTTTTTAGGGCGCTAGTATCGCGAAGAAACAAGTGGAACCAATCTGAATATGCTTCTAGCAGTCCATATATATTAAGTCAATGTGCAATGTAATGTTTAGAAATGTTTTTTATGTAAACAAAACTATAGGTCTGTTCCAGACTTTTTGTGCACTAAATTAGGAAGTCTGTCAAATTAATTAGAGTTGGGAAAGAATTCTCTCAGTAGGAAATAAAACTACGAAAGACTGCCAAAAAGTCTGGAACAAGTTGAACCCCATTATACAACACAATTTCATATTTTATGCTTAATTCGATAAACATTAACACTTTTTTAATGCAAAAAACACGTAAACACGATTCAATTTAAAAATCACTACATTTTGATTTGTTATTTTTACTTTATTTATTTGTTTGACATACGTCAACTTTTCATTTGACAGAACTCATATTTCTGCCCGAAGAAATTCTTTGGGCTAAATTTGTCAGGGTGGGAAAATTTTTTACTCTCTCGTGAGCGCTCTCTTCTACACAATTTTTGAAGTTGGGAACAGACTCTGACCAAAAATAACCAAATATTACTAAATTCGGCAGTTTCAAACTGAGTGTGGAGCGGACCTTATGCTCGTTAAGGGTTTTTCGTTTTTAGTTCTAAACAAAGTCTGAACTGTCAAAAAAAACATTGTATTTCTTTTTTGTTCACAGCCTCAAAATTTGTTTTTATTATTTGTTCGGAGCTTGTACGAGCTCCGAAAAAAAGACCGAATATTCTGAGTAAAACCTGAACGCTTTACGTCAATGAAAAAAAAAAATTAATGCACAATCAAAACTTAAATGGCGGCTGAAGTTGTCGGCTCCAGCGCAGTTGGTAAGTTTTAATACATAGTAAATTACTTCATCGTTCAAACTATATGTTATTTTTAATGATTAAAACATATTTTTTTCCTCTGTTGGATTTAACAACTATGAATTGACAAAATGTAATTTGGTGACATTTTGTTGTCAAATATGTTTCAATTAATTCAGAGCGCTCAGAACATGTTCAGTTCAGAGAATGTTCAGAGCGTGCTCAGAATGTTCAGACTCTTTTCAGAGCTTTCTTCTGAACTAAAAAAGAAAAACCCCTATTATAATAAATTGAAGGAGAATTTAATAAGTTTTGTTTGTTTTTTGTTTTCATAAATTATTATGAAAAAATTTTATTGAAACGAAAAAGACTTCTAAAAATCAGCACTGAAAAAATTAATAGCTGCGTTCCTTTGGAAATACTTTTTAGTACTTAAAACTACTTTGAACTACTTTGAACTACTTTGCTACTAAAAAGTAGATAAATATTTCCAAAGGAACGCAGCTAATAAGACAAATATTACCTACTCCACATAACGAGTATTACTCCGAAAAAAACTTTTGAATTTACTACATTTTAACTATTGGCTGGCCAAATATAATGAGGTTGTAAGCGGATATAAAAAATCTAAAAGAAACAAAGATATAGCAAAGAGACAGCTTATTATTTTACACATAAGACATTTTTTTCAGATAAATATTTTGTATAATTTTCTTGAGTCGTGAATTGTGTTTCTACTTTATTCAGTAACTTCAAATTAAAAAAAACGCTTTGTAAAAAAAATATTAATTTTAATTAAATTATTAAATAAATATTAAAATTTAATATTAATTTTAATTATTAAAATTAATTATTTAAGAAAAAAATAGGTACTTTTTTTTCATTTTGTCAATTTTTGTGCAAGGATGAAAAGTTAACAAAAAATTATACCATCTTAAATCCTAATATTTTTTCTAAAGAATAAAAATATATTCAAGTTCAGAATGTTCTGTAGAAGGCATTGTAATGTTTCTGAAATCACTAGGTATTTCATGACAAAAAAAAAATAACTTCCTTTTCTTTGCTCAACATTCTGCCAATGTTCTTACAAGACAATCTCATACAACGGCGTATACAGGGGGGGGGGGGATCACGGGGTCATGACCCCCCCCAAGAACTCAAAACTTAAACAAGAAATTGTTGTGTTCTACTAAATTCTTTTGAGTACGATGATTTTCAAAATGTCGAAGTTTTAGAACAAGAACGAAAATGAATAGTCAAAAAATTTGTTGCTATTCAACCGAATATTTTTGCCATATCTGGGGATGTGGTCATATTTTTAGCGAACGCTATGCTGGATTAGGATTATTTTAATTCTTCGATAATATAAGGCATTGATAGGCTACAAGTTAAGCTGTGCTGTAGAGCTTTGTATGGATTTAAAATCCAAATAATTTTTTTAATTTTGACTAAACCGAGAATAGATAAGAATATAGGCAACCTCTTCTAAAGGCAAATTAAATATTTAAGCAAGCTTAGGTCACTTAAAATAATCTCGAAAATCGATTTAAGAAAAACTAATAAATATAACTGAATATGTTTTATATTTTAAACCGCTGATAAACACCTGAAAGCTGATTAAATCAGAGCCGAATATTATGAAATCCTTCGTAAGTGATCTAAAGCATTTCTTTAATTAGTAATGCCGTTTGAAATTTCGAAAAAATATCTAAACTATACTCTGTCCGATAAATATTGGCAGTACAGGCCTTATGGGAGAGCTTTTTCAAAAACAATGGGACCTAACGATTGCTAAAAAGCAATTTACGAAAAATATGCCCCTGAAACACACAAGAACACCACAGACGTGCCATGGCATTGTTGTTGTTATTTCTTTATTAAGCGAAGTACACCCTCCTATGACCGATCTGCCTCACGATCTGTGGCAGAATGAAACTCAAGCATAAAAGCTGTTTATTAAAAGTATTCACAATACATAAGAGTTACCATTGGTAAACTTCCTTCATAAACTACTCCTTTTTCTATTATTTTTCTGAAAGAGCTTTCAGGATTAAGGGGTAATAACACCTTGTAAACCACGAAATCGAGCGTCATTTTCATTAGCGTATAAAACAAAGAAGAAATATTATTTCCTTCTGGTGTTTGTTTAGTTTAATTAAGTATATTAATAGGTAACAGAAAAGGCTAATGTTAAATTTTTTAATGATGTGAAATTTTTTAAATGGTGGTGTAATTCAGGATGATAGCGACCAGGTAACTCCTACAGTTTTTAACCGATTGGGTGTGGAGATTAACATTACTATTCTCCAGTGAAGTACGTAGGATTTTTTTGAAATATTAATTTTTAAAAAAATGGCACTACTTTGAAAAAAATATTTCATTCGAAAAACAAAATTCGATGAAAAAAAGACCATAAAATTATTAAATTTTAATATTTCAAAAAAATTCTACGTACTTCAATGGAGAATAGTAATGTTAATCTCCATACAAAATTTTAGCCCAATCAGTTAAAAACTGTAGGAGTTACCTGGTCGCCCGATGGAAGCACATGATTTTGCTATCATCCTGAATTACACCACCATTTAAAAAAATTTCACATCATTAAAAAATTTAATATTAGCCTTTTCTGTTACCTATTAATATACTTAATTAAACTAAACAAACACCAAAAGAAAATAATATTTCTTCTTTGTTTTATACGCTAATGAAAATGACGCTCGATTTCGTGGT
This sequence comes from Episyrphus balteatus, assembly GCF_945859705.1. NCBI lineage: Eukaryota > Metazoa > Arthropoda > Insecta > Diptera > Syrphidae > Episyrphus > Episyrphus balteatus. Next base: position 124,232,553 of record NC_079135.1, on the reverse strand, counting down.
TTACAAGGTGTTATTACCCCTTAATGCTTTTTTCAAGCTTTTTGAACGAAAAAAAGCATATGTGTTGTCGTAATGTTGGTGGCTATTTAATTTTTATTTTGTGTATGTAGGAAAACAGTTAATGTCAACATTTTAACATGCATTTTAAGATTTCAACAGGCAAAATTTTGTACCCATGCGTGGGGTCGGCCTGCGTCTTAAATGAGTGAATTTTTTATTTGTTATTTTGGTGTTAAACGAAAAATTTATTTTTTTTTTTCGTTTTTGTGAAATTTTACTGACAAAATGGTACCTTTTCGAAACATTTTTTTTGATAATAGGTACGGCATCGCTAAGTGAGCTTTTTTATGTGATAGACATATCCAGAAGAAATAAAAAGAAAGGTAGGCCTAAAAACTCCTGGTACAAGCAAATGCAAAAACACCAGCATTCAGTTGGCCTTAGAAACGGAACAATACAAAACCGGGAGGCTTGCCGCCGATTTCTGAGGTCAACCCGGCGAACCCCACAGGCGGATTACTAGTGTGAAGCAGTAACGTGGGAAGGTTATGATCAACTCGACATCGAGATCATAACAGCGCCGAGAAAAAGGAAGAAGAAGAAGAAGACATATCCAGAAGGCGTGAAGCAAAGTGAGATGCAAATGCCCTACCTTCCCTGTACTGCCAATTTTTATCGGACAAAGTATAGCATAATTTTGTTTAATATTTTCTGTTACGCCAAAAATATTTTTTTGTCCTTACTATTTTGACAGAGGTACTTGAATCCTGTATCGTCTTAAAAGAAAAAAAAAAAAAAAATTAAAAAAAAAAATGTATTTTCAAATGCAATTTTTTTTTTGCAAAACCTTGCGATTCGTTTGCCCGAGGTTAGGAAGACAATTAATTCGAAAGTTATCAGTGTAATTAAACTAAGGGCCAATTTTTCAATAGTCAGATAAACCTCAGATAGAGCTTATTCCTAGGAATAAAATTTTTTTTTATATTGACATTTGGCAGTTTTTATTCATCTGATAGTCTAACTGACGATTGAAAAATCAGGGCTAAAAAGATTTTATTTAAACTTGTAAAATAATTCTGGACTATCGGAAAACAATGCACACAACGTTTTTGTTTGGTTATTCTTAGAACTCTTCGGAACTGTTCGATTCGAAATGCAAAACAAACAAATTTGAGTATTTTTAATATTTTTAATTTAAATAGCACATTTTCAAGTTTATGCCTACTACCAAAACTTTTGTAAAAAAAATTTTGGCATGACCCCCCCCAAGAAGAAAACCTGTATACGCCCCTGATCTCATATAAATTTTGTACCATTTGATAGATTTTTATTTCAGTTAAAAATATTCAACACAATCATGTCTGTACATCACCTACAAAAAAGATGGAATTACGTACGTAAATTAGTCTCATCTTTAAGTCATGTCATAAAAATAAATAATCATTTTTATCAAAAAAACAAAAACAACTCCCATGGATCAAAACTGGGTTTTATGGTTTTTCTAATAGTTTATCTATCAACTAATAACGACCTACCGTTTAGAAAACAATTGTTTTACCATGTCACTTTTAACCCTATTTTCCCTTTTTAATGATTGAATTTTTAAAAATCTTTTAGAATAATAGTCTTTCAAATAGCTATAGTAGATTTTTGTTTCAATGATTATTGAATTATTATAAATGAATCGTTAGAGATGTGCTTTAAAATATCATAACTCAACAAACTATCTATACGGGCTAAAATTTAAAAAAAGTATATCAGCAGTTATGCCCATTTTAAAAAGGGCTTTTAAATTTTCAACAGACTTTTAAGGCAAATGTTCTTGAGTTTCCTTTATTGTCATTTTTGTGTTCATTTTTGCTTGGTTATAAATCTATATTCCTTTTTTTCTCATGGGTATTCTTAAAATGAGAGAAGAAAACAACACTTTTGCTTGTTTCCAGCAATGCCGAACAAACTCAATTTTAACTAAATCTTCCCATAAATTTTTTTTTCTCTACAGGCCTATTTCATAAAGCCCTTTTAAATATTTATCAGGCTTTTACGTCCTAAAATGAATGTTGGTTCCATACAAAAAACCTCATTTAAAAATTTAAAAGCCTTTTAAATATTTATGAAATCGGCCTTATGAAATTTAAATTTTTAAATAGCCATTTAAATTAAAACTTGTTTTTTTTTTTTTTATAACATGATGTTTTCAAAAAATCAGACACTAGTACCAATTTATATTATGTATTTTTTTAACTATAAATTCATATTTTGGGAACAACTTCCGCTTTAAAATATAAACGGGCGCTATACTCAAGTTCAGAGGTTCCTAAAATTTGTATTTAAGAAAAATATAAAAAAATCATAATATTAAAATAGATTTTTAAAATAATAATAATACATTTGTAAAACAAAACATTTAATTTATTTTTTAAACAATAACAAGAACAACCACAAATTAAAAACTATAAGTTATTTCACAGTTATTTCATTCTGGAAATGATATTCCTGTCTTTTCCATATTTTCTTTTATCCACTTTTCAGCTCTAGTTTTCAATTTATCACTATATTCTGCTTGCCATCCATCGATAGCTTGTCCATTTCTTACAAATCCAGCTTCACCCATATTAAATATTCCAATATCACTCATTTCTTCTCCATTCACAGCTGGATTTTGTTTAAAATTTGAAACATTCAAATGATTCATTAGGTTTTCTAAATCTTCACTTGTTAGTTCTTTTCCCAAAAACTCTGATAACTCAACTAAAGTTGTTTTTAAATTTTTTACCATATTTTCATAAAATAAAAACAAAACATTCGAATGATGGCGATGATCCCATCCTTCTTTAATGTGACTCCAATATGGCATCCATGGATCTGAAATATGTTTTTTTTTTATGAAGATGCATTAATGAGATAAAATATTTATTGAATGCATACTTAATCCATTTTCAAAATATTGCCAATAACGTTCAAAGTCTCCAACATATCCTTGAGTTTTGTAGAGTCTGTTAAGATGGTAGAAGGAAACAGCTACGTTCTTTGGGTTTCGAGCAACGTAAATTACCTTTTTTAAATAATATTTCAGGTTATATCATTTTTTTATATCCCTGACTTGTTTTTTAATTCATACCTTAGACTCTTCCTTCATAACAGATGGCGGAAGAAGTGAAAAGGGTAAATGACTTTTAATAAATCTTTGCTCTGATACATTTTTCAAAAACTCATAACCTGGCTGAGATATTTCTTCGATAAATTTCTGTTTTTCCGGATTATCAGCATTTTCACTTAAAAGTTCACCTTTCACTTGGGGATGCATAAAGTTGGAAAATCTACACAAAAATTGAAATAAAAAGCCTTGAAACTAGTTATAGAAAAACCTTTTTTTTGAAAATAATATTCACTTACTCAAAAAATGGAAATCTTTTTGTTAAAAACTGATCTCGAGCTTTTTTGAAGTTCAAATCATTTGCAATCAACCAAACCATTTCCTGAGTCCAAGTTGTTCCCGATCTGGGAAAACTAACAACCCACACATCACTTTGTCGAGCTTTAAAATTATAAAAGGCTTCTGCAGAGTCCTTGAATTTTTGTGGAAAGAAGTATTTTTTTGGTCCAACTTGAACAAATCCATCACGTTCACCTGAAGAATATGAATATTTTTCAAAATTTCTAAAAATAATAACGAATTAAAACGCATACCATGGAAAAATTTAAGAAGCTCAACGTTTATATCAGGATCAATAGGAACTATATCGTAGGGAAATTTGTATCCTCCTTCACTTTTATTTGAAGCCATTATTCTCTGTATAGCTCAGCTAAAAGACTCTAGTTGATGATCTCAGTTGCTAAGCTCAGCAATAACTATTAAAAATACTTCGTACCTATCGTGCTTTTACTTTTCTTTAAACTAAACTTAAACTTCAGTTTGATTTCGTAAACCATCATAAGTTTCAAATTACTCCGTATTTGGGTAACAAACTGTTTACTCATGCAAATAATAGAAGTTTTTCAAGACTTGAAGTTGTATGGTAAATACATGCTTCCGGAATAGACCCCCCAAGCGAAAGTTTTCCACCATATGTATAGGCATCATGTCACCGTGTCAGCAAAATATTTTTGTTTATTTTTTTTTGCTTGAAAATTAATTTGTGTGACATAACTTTATTGTTTGTCTTGAGTTTCAATGCAAATAATGATAAACAAAACGTAAATACATACATAAATGAAAATTATTAATAATGATAATAAGGTAGTACGTAATTTACATGGCAGTTGTAGGTTGGTTGTGCTTCTGCATGAAAGCATTATTAAAGATTAATGGTTTCATGCAGAAGTACCACCACCACCGGCTTAACGACCTTTGTTTTGTTTTTTTAATTGCTATTGTCATCAAATTTGTATGAAACCAAACCATTAAGTAGAAATTTAAATTGCTGTAAAAATAGTTTAGTTCAGGTTTGGTAATATCTTTTTTGAGATTAATGTAACAATTACAATGTCAAGTTATTTATGTCAAAATCTCTGAACATAAGTTGCAATTTGTTATGTCTTTAATCATTTTTTTCAAGTAATACCTACCAAAAACCTCTTGTTGTATACCGTAGTAAAAGTTGGAAACTATAATTAAAAATTTTAACTTAGAATATTCAATATGGATATATGTGTGGATCAGAATCAAAACCCATTTTATCCACTTTTTTTGATTTCGAGTAAATCGAGAAAAACTTGTATCACGTAAACGAAACATTTTTTAGTACTTTTTTAAATGCAGGATTGATTCAATTAGGATTCCCTACAGTTTAAGTCCAGAAATCGTGATCTGAGGGTTTTAGTTTTAGAGTTATACCCAAAACAAATATGGATAGAATGGATTTTGAAAATCACCTCTGAATTTCAGACCAAAATTAGACAATATGGCATTAAAAAAAACTCAATTAAAAACGAGAAAACTTTATTTCCTTTTTTTTAACTACGCCTACTTTCTTGAACAAATAAATTCAAACCTAAATGCCGAAATTTTTTTTTTCAAAAATCCGTATACATTTTCCGATATTCCCATCTAATCTCATCCCATGGATAAAATGGTTTTTGAATTTCAAATTTATTTTAGAAATAATATTTTGAATGGATATAATGAATTTTGATGCGAATAAAATTGTTTGGATATAATGGGTTTTGAAACAAAAACTCAAGTGGATAAAATGGGTTTTGGAATTAACCTCTAACTTTGTGGTCTGATTTCTACGCTAAAAAATGTAAGAGACTGAAACTTGGGCGCAACGTATGTATTTGAATAATAGAAACAAAACCTCATACCTAAGTCATTTTTTTTGAAAAGTGGATATAATGGGTTTTGATTCTGATCCACACATATGTACTATGACCCACATATGTGCATACAAAATAGAAAATTCTTGTGCAAAAGAATAAAGAGTATAAACTTTGTTTTGATGTGCACAAAATGTGGATGGAAAAAGTTCATACTTTATAATATTTCACAAAAGCACTCTTGTTAATAATTTTTGAATAATTGAAGAGGTGCAGATATCAAAGCAATAAAGTTTAAATTCCATTTTGTAGAAATTATAAATTTTATCGACTAAATCCAAAATCTCAAAAATATTCTTTCTTCAAAAATTTAGAAAATTTTAATCTTATAAATAAAAGAGAGTTCGTTAAGTGTGTGTGGCCGATAAACTCGCGTTTGACTGCTCCGATTTTGGTAATTTTTTTTTTGTTTGAAAGGTATTAATAAGAAGATGGTTTGTATAAAAACAAATTATACTTTTTCTACCATCTTTACATAGCTGTCAAATTGTACGACAGAAAAAACACTCTCGCTTTTTAAAAATTTTAACTAAGCTTAATTTGTAAGCAAATTTATTAATGTCGTTTTCGATTGGAATCACTCAAGGATTCACTCATTCTGAAATCCAATAAAACAGTTTGAATTGCTTCCACTCAATTCTATTTTTTTGTGTTTGTGTTTGTTTTTCTGTGAAATTTAAAATGTCAAATATGGCATAAGACTTGAAAAATAAATAATATGTGAAGAAAATAGTACCTAATATTCAACAAATTAATCGGGAATTCGTTTTGCAAAATATTTTAAAAGCTTAATTTATTTGTTTAAAAATAAATAAACAAATTAATTTCAGAAAACGAAAAAATTTGAATGAAAAATAATAATAAACAATGATTGAGTGTATCTTTGACATGTGAGTATTCATGTATTAGTGCTTCTTGATTTGTTTCTGATTTGAAATCAAGAAGAGAATTTCTCTTCTGAGAAGCGTTCTGGCTGTCATTTTCATGCCAATAAAACGGTTTCAGAAGTCTTCTGAATGATTCCGGACGCTTCCGGAGAGCCAATCGAAAACGACATAAGACATGCTTTCAAAATAATGATTATAGTTTCAAGCCTGATTTTAAGTAAAATAAATATTTTTCAACAATATTCGTGGTAAGTAGTAAAAATATTAACTAAGACAGAGTTTCAAAATAAAACCGTTAAAAGTGATTTCCGAGAATTGCTTAAAGCAAAGTGAGTATAGTGTATTTACCGTTGCTGTTTTGCAATGAATTTTTATGCGTACAGGTTAATGGTTCGCAGAAATGAACTAAACCAGATTTTGTTATGTCGTAGATTTTTTCATCAATATGTTGTGGATATATATTTTTAAAGATTTAAAACTGCTGTTGAAAATTCAAAGGCGAAGAAGTATTGACTTATCGAATTCCAATGATTCCGTCAGATTTCCCACTTGATTTAAAGCGTCTTCTGTTTTAAATCTTTAAAAATATGTGGTACATATTGATTTTTCTGTTTTTTCTCATGGTCAACTTTATATGTTGGCTGTTCGTGTATAGGAAAACCATCTGGTCAATTTATATATGCAAAACATATAAAAACAAAAAATGTTGTATGTATATCAAAAAGCATTACAATAAATTGGTTAATATTAACTACAATGGGAGCGTATTGGAATCCCGATTTTCAATATCGCGTTTTCTAAAATCCCGAAAAGAAATGTTTAAAATCCCGTTTTTAAAGTACTGTTTTTTTAATCCCGCTTATAAAAATCATGTTTAAGCAAAATCCCGTCTCTGGAAAGCCCGCTTTTTAAAACCCTGTTTATACAGCAAATCCCAATTCATATAACTGCTACTCAATATGGTACAATATCAGTATTACCTATCAGTTCCTCAATTCGAAGAAAAGAAAAAAAAAATGCATTGAAAACAAAATTTTTATTGCAAACAAAAAAATTGCATTGAAAAAAAAATAGCATTGAAAAAAAAATTCAATGGAAAATTTGGAAGGAAAATATTTTTTTTTAATATTCGTACATTTTTAAACAATTTTGACAATTAAACCTTACATTCTATTTCAACTATAATAATGAAGCTAATGTAAGGTCAAGTAGTCAAAATTGTAAAAAAAATTTTTTAAGAAAACTACATATAGTAGAGAGAAGCTGACATAAATCTGTGAATAGATAGCCGCTTACTCTTTTTACCTGCTCTATAGGGCAAGGATTGGTTTCGTGTCGAAAAAAAATTGGAGGTTTTAATCAAAACCAACATTGCGATTGTGGAGAAGTCTGAAAAAATAGGTCTCGCAACTGCACACATTTCCACAGCCTAAACGGGTTTTATGACTGATGATTTTTATGGAATTCTGAAATTAATGTTTTTTTTTTGTTTTCTTATATCTCGCTTAGAAAGAGTACCTCCCATACAAATTTTTCATGTTATAACTACCAAATAACTCGAAAACGGCTCTAACGATTTTGATTAAACTTTGCAGACGTAAAATTCAAAGCTATTGCAAAAAAACTGCATAAACATTTTTTTTTTTTCATTAACAAAATTCAATATCAAATATTTTTTTAATTTTATATAGAGCCAGCTCATAAAATCTATAAGTAAACTAACATAAAAGTGCTTTGAACTGCAAGAGCAAGTACGTGCGACCCAGTCGTGCATTTTATTTAAGTTGGATTTTTGGAAGAACTGGTTTGAGCAAAAGAATTTTTTATAATTATGATTAAAAAAAAGTTCCTACAAGTTTATTAAACTCCCGTTTTATTAACCCTGCGGTTATTTTTAAAATAAAACACCTTGTGTTGATTCCAAAAGCAGGGTTATAAAAAAGGGAGTTTAATAAACGGGATGGCAAAAAACGGGATTTTAAAAGCGGGGTTTTTAAAAAACAGGATTTAAGAAAACACAGTATTAAAAAAATCCGGATATTAATGGCAGCAATTTAAAAAACAGGATTATGAAAATCGGGATACCGAACCCAACCCAATTACAATAAACAAGTTCTCTTTTTACGGGTTTTAATTTATTTTCCAACAGGTTCAATTCTTTTCAAAAGTGCACTCAGCGGAGCGGGTGGGGGTTAGCTAGTATTTTAATAATTAAAACTTCTTTAATAAATTAATATCTAATTAAAATCATATTAAAGCTTTTGTTTTAAGATCGTAACAGATCTATTATGTACTCAAAATTTTTGTCTAAACTTGCTTGTTTTTAATCAGAACTTCTTCTTCCTTTTTATTCGAGGCTGTTATGATCTCGATGTCGAGGAGATCAGAACTCTCCCACAAATGTATCTGCTTTACACTTGTGATCCACCTGTGGAATTCACCGGGTTGATCTCAGAAATCGGCGGAAAGCATCACATTTTTTTATTTTGTTTCATATATGTATTAGGTGAACTGAATGCTGATGTTTTTGCATTTGTTTTTACCAGAAGTTTTTAAGCCTACCTTCCTTCTTAATTCGAACTTTGTATGATAGTGCCTTTTTGATGGGATTCTCAGGATCTCTCCTTTGAACATGTCAATTTCAATTATACCTATATAGTTCCTCTGAATCAGAGGCTCTATGATCTTCTTATTCGATCAATGCGCAACAGAATTGTTATTTTTAATAACTCATTACAAAAACATGAAAATACTGTTTATGCTTTTTAAAACTAAATTTCCAGACGTAATAAATAATCACATCTGAAATATGTATTTTGCAGTTTGTATGATATAATTAAGTTAAAATTATAAAGTTAAACAAATAACCAGTTAAAAGATATTATTGTTTAATATGCTGTGAAACTAATTTTCTATTATAAGTGAAAAGATGCGAAGGAATATTTTCTGTAAGATTTTAAATTATTGTTCTCAACTATTAATTACTTGCACGCGTAGACTCCCATAAATAATAACAGGATTCTTGTGAAAAATTAAGCTAAATATATCCAGACTAGAAAAGATTATCATCTAATTGATGAGAATGTTTTACAAAAATACGCTTATATTTATCTAATAAAAATATGCATTGGTAGTACTTAACAATTCCAATACTGCCTAATTATTTTCGATAAAAAATAAACAGATGTCCATAAGTTTTTTTTTTGTATTACAGCTATAGTAAAGGTCTTTTGCTTATATATATTTTATCATATTTAAAGTTTACGTAATATATTTTGAATAGATTTTTCTTTTTTTTTAATGATCTTAAGCTGTCCTTGCATATACGGAAGGTGCAATTTTTGGTAGTAGGTATTTGACAAATAAATAAGTTTTTGACTCGAAATGTGGAACGTAACTTTTTTACAATAATTAATATAATTTTCATAGTTTATAAAAAAATTTAACTGAAATTAAAATTAAAATCTCATAAATGAAATAAAAAAAAAAATAATAATTATAAGAACTTCAAAATAAAGTAACTACCTCTTTTCTGTTTTTAAGCTATTGCATAGATTTTAACGCAGGCCTGGGATGGGGTGCGAACCAAGAAATATAGTAACGAAAATTAGTAACGAAAAATTATTACGCCGCACACATGGACGGTTCACTAAACGTGTATGGTATGTGTGTACATGTACAATGTACATGGTACGAATGTGCTTGCATGTATCGAGACGAACGAGAGGAAGCAAGCGCTGTTTGTGTGAATGGTTTTTGGTTTCAAAATTTCGAAGCAAATTTGAAAAAAAAAGTGAAGCAGATCCAAAATTTCGGAAGTAGATTTCAACATTAAACTTTTAGAACATTTATTTCCAAAAATTTACTATTTATTTTTCTTTACTTTTTTATTATGATCTTTTCCAAAAAAAAACCTTTCTCATCTAGTGGTTGTAACGGTGCTTTGGGGTAAAACGGTTAATTCAGCATAATCCAACAAATTTTTTTTCTTTTCTTTTGTTTTCTCTTCCCATTCTTCTGTTTCTTGTTCAACTTGTTGTGATTTGTAAACGAGTAAAGCGTTGCGTTGGGATTGCGATATTTAATAAAAAAGAGAAAAAGTTTTCTTGTGTTTTCTTATTTTTTGATCTGGAGAAGCTTATGATGATGATAAATTGATAAAAAATGGAATGCAATAGCCTAACCGCGGCAGTCCTCGAGTGCCACAAGTCTTTTTTTTTTATATAGTAAGCCTACAACTGATAACTGAATTACCACATTATTTAACATTAGGCGTGTTTTTTATTACAACCGGTCTTAACTAGACAAAAAAAACGCAGTCTGGGCTAAGCAATTTACATGTTAAATACAACAACACCTTAGCCCCTTGGGCTTAGTTGTTTAGCCCTAAGATTTCTCTGGGCTTAACTTTTTGAAGAGTTTTAAATCTGTGGTACCAAACTAATTTTTTAATAAATTGTTTAGAATTTGTTTAAAAACGTGAAAACTGACGTTTGGAAGGACAAAATGTATTAAAATAGTTTTGCTAGCATACATTATTGTATCTCTTTGTAAAACATACATGAAAATTACAAGAAAAGGACGAAAGCGAAAAATATGACAACTCTAAATTTTTGTTGTGTCAGCTGTTTTCGGAACATTCAATATACAGTGCTGCCAAGATTTCAGGTTAAGCCCCGAGGCGTTTTTTTTGTTCAGTTAAGACCGGTGGTAATAAAAAACACACCTATTTTCCGCTTTTACGCTGTTTCATGAAAACCCCTATTGTGTTTTGTTTGAAGGTTTTTTTTTTTTCAAATTTCAACACTAGCCAAACAATAACAAAAAAGAAGAACAAAAATACAAGTGAGCAAAATCTAATTCTTTTGAGTCCATTTGAGCATTTTATTCATATATCGTTTTTAAGAATAGGTGGTACCCAAAGAAAAATTCAATTTTAAATCCAGGAAAAATATATTAAAATTTTATGAAATGTTTTTTATTTTAATCATTAAATTTTTCCTTTCTTTGGTTTATCTTAAATTTAAACAATATTAATGTATTAATAAAATGCTCAAATAATCTCAAAGGAGTCAGATTTTACTACTCCGAATCCGAAAGAATTTTATTTGTTTTTTTTCTTTATGCCTGATGGTACGCAGATCGAGATAAATTTTAGCGCACACACAAATTATCGAAAAAAATTAGCCGAGCTAAAATACAAATATTGATAATTTGTATGGGAGCTTTTAGCTCTTCTAAATTTATTTATCTCCTAAGGGCATTAAATATCAATTTCCGTTGCACGAGTTTCCATAAGATTGCATGAGTTTAAAAAACTTTGAAGCCGTTTTTGCAGATTCGCGGTTTTGGCTTCTTGCCCACACTGACAGAGAAAGTTCATTATTTTATGGCACCGTTGCCATTATTTTAAAAAATGAAAGAACTTTTATACGACGAAAAGAAAAATGTGTTTGCATCCCTCAAATAACAATAGTTTAAAATTTCTTGTTATAGAACGGTAATTATCGAAAAAATTTAGCGGAGCTAAAATTTATCCTATAGGTATTTAAGATAAATTTTAGCTAGGAGAATTTGTATGGGAGCTAAAATTTAACTCGATCTACATTCCAGGCTAGAGGAATTAGGAAGAAACGTAAGGAAAACGTATGAAATAAAATTTTTTATTTGCATGTATGTAGAAGAAATTGATCAAAAAAGCCCTCTGATTCAACATAAACATCAATAGTTGAAATAACTGGTTAAATAATCAAGTTGTCTATATGATTGGGCATAGGCATTATGGCAAAAGCAAACACTTTTAAATTTTCTTTAAAAAAAAATGCTTAACACCAACGTTCAATCTGTTTCCCCCCTAAAGTTCTTTATTCTACTATAATACCAATACAGCGGCTTTTTCCAATAAGAAAAACCACAACATCCGAGCGAGAAGAATATACAAAACCACATCAATCCATTTCGGCGCACAAACAAAACAAAAGTCACCGTTCTCACCATCAATCACCAACGAAAAGAAAAAAAAAAGCAAGGGAAGAGAAGGTCGTGCTGCAAAAAAAAGTTAAAAAAAAAAATTGCCGTAAACGCATTCTGAAAGCAAAAAAAAGAACATTTTTCAAAATCTTCATTTGTAACTGCTTTTTAAAGTGAGGTCATTTCATCTCTTTAATCTTATCAACAAATTACTTTTCGAAAAAATATCATCAAAAAAAGATTAAAACGCAATTTAACTGCACAATTTTACACACTTGAAGAAAAAAAAGATTACTGTTTTTTATTCGAGATGTCACAAGTGGACCAGGTAAAGCAAATGAAAAAAAGGGGTGCCGCCACCCTTTTTTTTTTAGCAATCAATAAAATTGTATTTTTTTTTTGTTCTATTTTTTCTTCGATTAAAATAGAAACGAGCTTTCAACAAATTAAAACACGACTTGGAAGCATGGCGTGAATTAATTGTTCTCACCAATTCCTTTTTAAAATGGGAAAAGAAATTTTATCCTGGCGTCATTTTTGGCATCGTTTCGCTAGTTTACTTGATTTTGTGGTATCTTGACATGTCCACACTGACGCTAGTGTCTCTAGCTGCTTTGTGTGGGGTCATCTTCGATTATGGCTATGGAATTCTATCGCATTTTGTTTTCCATGCTGAGAATTGGACCGGGTCAAAGGAAAATCAATTCGAAGAGGTCTGCAATGAGATATGCGCAACTAAAATGAAACTATGCTCATGGTACACGTTTTTGTTCACTGCCAAGGAGAAAAAATCAACTATGGTGAGTAAAACACCAAAACAATAACCATTTTCATGTTTTTCTTCTAAATATTTACTTTTACTTAAATTGAATCCTAAGTGGGCCTTAGGTCGTTATTGAATATTCTTAAATTACTGTCAAGATTTCAAACGTGTTTACTTTCTTTGTCAGGACCAGTGGCGTATCTAGAAAAAAATTTGGAAGGAACTGGAAAATTTTTCAAAAATTTTGTATAGGGTACCTAAATGTAGGAACATTTTTTCTCTTTTTTTTAATTCGTCTTTGTGCACTGTGCTGCATTACTGAAAGTTACATTTTACTGCTCTCGACGGCTTCGTACTACTCTCTCTTCCTTTCACAGTCAAAGTAGTGTTTTTTCAAAGTTCTTGTATCCCAATCATTGTACACAAACAGCAAGGTGTTGAGTAATCTTAAAAATAAAAAAACACTATATCGTTTGAACTTTGTCATGAACTTTGTCATGCTGAATTCAAAACTGTTTACGTATTTATTCCTACCACGTCTTGTTTTTGAGCTATACTCATTACTGTTTTCCGCAATTCGACCGAAAGTGAATTGAAATCACTTTTCAATTTCACGTGAAATGGATCTTCGATCGATTTCGACAACTTCGTAAATGCTTCGAACTGTCAAAACTGAAGTATCATCCATTTTTATTTTGTTGCATGGATGCAATTTTATTTACAATTTTAATGAAAAAAAAGCAGAATTTAAAAGAAAAAATAAGTAGACACATTTTTCGAGACATATCAAATATGTATGTTAGTGAAATGCAGAACATGGGCGATATTATTGCAATTTGTAAATACTCAAATAAAAATTAATTAGGTAAAGTGTAAAGCGAATGAGGTGCAAACACAGAGGCAGTGATTAATAATGATATAAATAAATTAACAACAAATTTTGTCCAAAGATTGCAGATTCATTGAAAAAGGCACCAAATTCACTTACAAAAACAAAGTGAACTGCTTTCGATCAGAAAATCCAAAATGAGTGAAAAAATGCAGAACATTTAATTTCACTATCGGCAAGTGAATGCGCAAAAAGTGAAATGCAGAACGTGAAAGTCTGAACAAACTAATTTTCAGAAGCGCAAACTGGAATTTCCTTAAAGAAACCATTAGTTATGTTGACCACTAAGATTTTAAGATAACAAACAATTTCTATTTTCTTTGAGAAAAATATTATTTTGAAAAAAAAAGGAAATATACTGAAGACGATGTTTGCATAAGAAGTCTTACAAAATTTAACGGTGATGTAATTCGACGCCAAAATACCGAAAGAAAAGATTTGAAGAATTCCGAATTAGAATAAAATCCGAAAAAAATGTATCCCAACCATCAACGTCAGCTAAGGCCCTTACTCAAACAACCACAAACAGCCCTTTCAGAATTTGGAGGGGGCTCAAACATCTGAGCTGCCTCTAAATCTCTAAGATTTACGAACAAGTTTCAGTTAATCATGGAAGAAATCTGCTAAATAATAACATATTCTTGGAGGCTTGGGGGGGGGGGGGGGGGGCTTGAGCTCAATACGCCACTGGTCAGGACTAGTATGCTATCTATTTAATTTTAGGGCAATTCCACTACTATTCATGAATGGAGCATGAATGAATGTTCATAAATCGTACAAAAAACATGAATAAAAACAAAACTTTTAAACGATCTTCTTTGCATAAATTCTTAAAACCATAAGTGAAAAATTTTAAGGGCCATTTGCTGAAACGAAACTTAAATAATTAAGTTGAACATAAGCTCCTATTCTCTACATTTTTCTCTGCGTAAACTGTCACATAATGATTTATTTTATATAGAACATAAATGATTAAGTTTCGATTCAGCAAACGGCTCTAAACGATTTAGTAAATAATTGCGAAAACCATTGAGTAGATTACTAAGTTAAAAATCAGTCTTACCTTAAAAAAAAACTGATCTTTAAAAATTCATATTTCTTTCCCCCAAGAACAAAAGTATACTTTTCTAATGGATTTTAGTGTGTTGATTTTGAATCCGAATTCAAAAAATTTCAATCAGCTTTCGTTTTTGAGATTTAGCAGTTTTTTTTTTGAGTTTTTCTACAAATAAACTTGATTTTGTGATCTCAAAATCCTGACGTGATAGAATTTTTTTGACTTTGGATTCGAAATCAGCACATCAAAAATCATAAAAAAAAATAATTTTGTTTCTAGGAGAAACAAATCTGAAGCTTTACAAGGCATTTTATGGAATGGTTTATCACAAATAAGATATTTTAAAATAGAAAAATAGTATATACAATTACAAAACACGTACAAATTTGTATTAATATACAGGGTGTCCCAAAAGTTATCAGAAAAATAATAAAAAAAATCGCAGCCATATATTTAGTGAGTTATGGGCATTTGAAAAAAAGTCGAAAAAATGGTCACCCTGTGACGGTTTTTCATGTGCCGTGAGTACAAATCTGAAGTTTTCTCATTTTTTTCTTTTGCTACGCAACCTTTAATAACCCTGCTACCAAATGCATTCAAAAATTTTAAATTTTAATTTTTCAAATGCCCATAACTCACTAAATATATGGCTGCGATTTTTTTTTATTTTTCTGATAACTGTCACCACCTACCCTATCTACCGTTTTCATTTCGACGTTAACTTTTGGGACACCCTGTATTGTATTATAGTTTTCTTAACATATTTCACTGTTTTAATATAACGGGCGGGCGTCAAGATTTTACATTTTCCTTAATTAAGATGCAGAATCTCAATATTTTTGCGGTTTTTGTCAATTAGTATCTTAAGTGTGTAAACTTTAATTAATAAATACAATTTTGGCGTCATGTGATAGATCATGTTATGAGAAATAAGTTCTCCATATTTTAGCTGAATACGATTATTAGTTTTATTTTTGTACTAGGTCAACCGAATCTAAAAAGGTTATTATCGACAAACTGCTCATATTTTTTAAAAAATCATTTAAAAAAAAAAATGGTACGTGCTAGAATTTTTCTGAAACCAGATTTAGATTCAGGAAAGTAAAATCTTTCATAATTTCAAAAAATTATTTGAAGAAAAAAAAAAAGTTATATATTCTGCAGACCAGTGTTATTAGACATTAGCTGTGTGTTTTATTTTCCTCGTGATCCAGATCAGATAATTGTATTTATTTGCAAAACAATAACAAAACAAAATCCGCCATTAGGCACCGCAGAAAATGCATAAATAGAAGCTAACATTGAAAATGCACTTGCACTATACAAAATCGCGAAAGATTTTGGAAGATTTGCCAAATTTGGATGCAAATATTTTTAAAATAACCTAAACTAGTGATTGAAAGAATGTTATCTTCTTTTAAACTAGTGATTGAATATAAAAATAAGTCAGGTGAGACCCAAACCAAGGGCAGAGAAAAAAATAATGAAAAAACTCGCTGCAATTGCCTTAAATTTGCCGCTAAAATCAATCAAAAAAGTGCGATGGCAATGTGTTGAAAATGCAAAACCAAAAATCTACTAAGTTACGTCACCAATGCGCCAATCGTTATTTTCTAAAGCAAAATTGTTGTTTTTCAAGTGACGCGCAGTGTATGTAGTATTTCTATTAACATTCTCTTATAATAGTGAGTTTCAGTCTGTAAAATATCTACGTTACTAAAGTCTGATCTATGTCCTTTATTTATACAATGGAAAGCTAAAGCTGTTTTTCTTTTTTGTGAATATCCGTTGTTTATAGCTCGATACGATTCTTGAGCTTTTGCATTGATGTTCCTACATAAACTGAACAACAATTGATTGTACCATCTACTCAACATTTTATCTTATAAACAATATTTGATTTTTCATTTTTGTCCATTTTTTCTTTTAAGTTTGAAAACAATCAATAACTAAGAGCCGTTTGCTGATTCGAAACTTTAACATTAAAATTCTTTAACAAATTAAGTAGGCTTAAGCCTACTATTAAAAAAAATTATCTTAAACATTTAATTTCAACAAAAATCCTTAAGTGACAGTTTACGCAGAGGAAAAAGTAGAGAATAAGAGTTTATGTTCAACATATGTAAACAAAAGCGACAATTTTAAGAAAAATCTTAAAATTTAATAGATAGCCCTGAAGTAGAACGTAAACGCGTAACGTTAGCAGTAATTTATTCAATAATGACCTAAAGGCCGCTTAGGATTCAATATATTGATAAAAAGGTGACGAAGATAGAAATAATTACTAATTTACTTTTACAGTTCCTCATTGTTGTGAGCACAGTGCTTCTTAGTTTGGCATGGATTGGATCTATCATGGACAACCTTTTCCTGGCCTACATGACCACTTTATTCTTGGGCATGTATCCTGGTCTCCATCGCCATGGTTTTATTGGAACCGTGAAGAATCAGTTTGGTACTCTCATCTCCTCGAAGATCAATCAACTTAAGGAGAAGACAACCAAGGCAGAATAAACAATAAGAATCGAGAGCTCTCAAAGAGCACAATCATTATAACTTTTTTAATAACTGCTTTCAGCTTCAGCTTAATGCACCCGTGTGTAACCAAAAAATATAATAAAACTCAAGTATTTTTTATCCTTTTAGAAATTAAGAATGGTTTTTTGTGTGTGCCATGGCCATTTCTCAGAAAAAATGGAATCAAAACGAAAAAAAAATAGAAGTGATGAATGAGATTTTGATTTAGCGCTTGTTTTAGGTTTAATCTTCTCTCACATATTAAACACAGATTTCTTGTCATCATCACATCATTTTTTTTGTGTTTTTTCATATAATACCTCATGTAATTCTCATTTTTTTTTTATTTAAGTTGGAAATTACTATTTCTTTATTTAATTTATAATACATTTTGCAATTTTAATAATCACTCTTTTTTTTAGGTTTTATTTATGTATCACTTTTGAAGAATAATTTATGCAAAAAATAATAAAAAAAATCATTAAAAATTAAAAACATTTATAAACATAGGAATATAAGCATTTAATTTGTGATCTATAATAATTAAATTATTAATTATAATTATTATTAAACATAAAAAAACATTAAAAACAAACAAAAATCATGGTTCATTTAAGTGAATTTAATTAAAAATAAAGAAAAATTAATCTTTGGAAAACGGAAATGAGTTTGAAAATAACGCAATCTTTTGACACAGTCAAGTTGGAACTAGAAAAAGGGACATGTGGATTGCCTCATTTAACCAGTTTTACTGGTACTTGTTCATCGTCAATTGTAGGGGCTGCAATGTTTTGTCGGTAGTTCTTGTTATTCCATTCCATTATCTTTCAAAAATTCGTCCTGCTTGCGTATGCCGATGATACATTCACACATACAAAAACGTTTGTTCGTTTACGCCATACAGAAGAAAAATGGGTTTAAAGGTCAATGAGGGCAAAACCAAGTATATGCTCTTCTCAAAAATGGACACTCTATAACGACGTATTGGACAAAACGTCACAATGGATCGTAATAACTTTGAGATGGAAAACGACTTTGCGGGATTGATACAAAAAATCTTTATGAAGTCAACTTGACTTTTATAGTCAAGGTATGGATTTCTTTATGTATGGTATGTTGCCAACCAAATTTAGTAGACGACAGAGCTTAATCAAATAAGAAGCAGGAAAATCCCATTTCTAAAATATTGACCCGTATGCATAAAAAATAGTAAATTCTAGCAATATGAAGTTAATAAGTATAAACTAGATTTGACATGCACAAAATGTGGATAAAAAAGTTCATACTTAATAATTTTTCAAGTAAAAGCATTTACTATTTTTATGCATTATAGCCCATTGTCTGACACAATACAGTGGGACATTTTTTTTGACGTTAGGCAAGTCACAAAATTGCATTTTTGTTTGATTGAGTAAGAATAAGCTCTTTATTCTATTTAATTTCGTATCAAAAACATAAATTTGAAACAACTTCTTTTTATAGAAATAAGGGGGTCAATACTCAAAAAGTAATTTTCAAACTTCAATCTTATTTTCTGGGGTGACATTCTGTATCGCATGTCATAAGGCAAATCTTTCGCACACGCGAAAACGTTTGTTCGCTTATGCGATGCAGAATGTCACCCCTGAAAAACAACAATATGTGACTTAAGACCTTATTGCTTAACAGAAAAGAATTGTTAGGTAGAACTTATAACATTTGCATGATTTGTTCCACTATGAACGGATTCTGGGATTGGTTTTGGGGGTTCGTAGTAAATCTACGATACGAATCTTGATGGTCGATTAACAATTAAGTGTTGTTAGGATATAATTATGGAAGTAGTATAAAACCAATTTCGCAGCTTCTAAAGAGCTGTCCTAATTGGGTGGTACCTACGGAAAAAACCGCGAATTGCACTACAAAAGTTGAACATTTTTCCACAAAGTAGAATAGCCGTGAGACTGGTGTCAAATCAAAGCTTAAGAGTACAGCATCCAAAGAGTTTATGAAAATCATATCTATGTGTGGTTATAGAGATAAGACGTTGTCTTGGGGGTTATGTATTTGGCTTGACAAACAGTTCAGTAATATTAACAGTATAGTAACAATAAACCAAGATAATCCTTGAAAATATTTTTGTTTTGCTTTTTTCCAGAAAAAGACTTTTGAATTTGAATTTAAGTTGGTCTCAGAAATGGAACAATACAAAACCGGGAGGCTTGCCACCGATTTCTGAGGTAAACCCGGCGAACCCCACTGGCGGATAACAGGTGTGAAGCAAATACGTGGTACGTGGTACACGCAAAGTGGAAACTTCAGTACTTCACTTATGTTTATTCTATAGGATATTGACACCAACAATTCTTACTTTAGAAAAGAATTACAAATTACTTGTATAATTACTTAAAATTTTAAAACATTAATCCCAAAAGATAAATAAATTATTATGTAAATGGCTTGTTAAATCACATTAAAAATGCAAGTGATTTTATGTATGTACGTATACATAAAATAAAACAAAAATTATTTTTTATAGAAAAACCGTTTAGTTTGTCAGTAAAGTTTTATCTGTTCAAGTTAATAGATGTAAGTGTTTTTTTTTTTTTTTAAAGGTATTCGAAATAAAAAACCGATATGAAATCCCATCAAAATCGCAGTTCTAAAGCAAAAACTTGTAAAGATTCAATATGGATCTATTTGTTTTTAATATTTTGGTGTTTCTTAGTAAGTTAATTTTCTCATAAAGAAAAATTGTATGTCTTCTACACATAAAAAAAGATACACATACGCCATAGTGCCCGTTTAGTATCTTTCGACCAAATTGCCTATTTTAAATTTTTATTTATTATATTTTTTTTTTCTCAGATTGTAATAATTGTATTCTCGATTATCAATGAAAACTATGCTGCTGTAATAAATGGTGCCGATTCTTTTGGAAATATTTGCAACCAGGCAAACAAAAAACACTTTAAAAACTTTTCACTTTCTGGAACAGACACATCAAACAAACCATACTTATTTTACTTTGACATTAAAAATTTCAATGGTCTTGTTAAAATTTGCGTTGAACATTGTCATTATGGAGGCCTAGTACTTTTTCTAGTTCCGATACATGAGTACCAAGAAGACTACTCTATACAATTTTGTTTTTATGACCTTAATGTTTTGAAAGAGGCTTTCGTGCCAGAGGATGATGAAAGATATGATGAAAGATATGATGAACCACTTATGAGTAGAAGAGGCCCGTGTCCTTTAATGGTCTCAAAAAGGTCGAAGGAGATAGGCATATATGTTTTAAAGTTGTAAAAAAAATTTTTTTGTTATGTTTAGTATTCACTTTAAAAATCGATGTTTGATTGATGATGAAGAGCATGATGTTCTCAAGCAATCCTATGCTCTTTTGAACTCGGGTGGCATCGACCAATCATTCTTCATTGCAATCTATCAATCATGGACTTATGTTGTTATTTTGTGTGGATTTGCTTTCGGTAAGGACATAAATAAATATTTACTTAAGAGTGTTAAATACTTATTTAAAGTTTCTTAGCTATTTCGTTGATTATACTTGGTCTAATGTTCCGGTTGACCAAAAATATAGCATGCCTCATTGTCTGGCTTACGGTTATCATAAATGTTGCACTTTGTATTTGTTTGTGGATAAATTACAATAACTATCCTTTTGAAAAGATTGAGGATGATTCACCGCGTAATAGTGTTATTCAGGATAAAGACAAAACTATATATCCAAATCATTTTGAAAGAATTCTATGGGACATTTTGGATGAATTTCGGATTAACAATATCATCATATTGATTTTAGCTATTTTGACAACGTTTAATACAGTGAGTTAGAATGTTGATTATTATCACCATTTCCTTATTGTTTTATTTTTTAGATAATTTTGATAACTTTAGGATGGTTTTTGAGGAAGGATTGGAGTCGACTAAAACTGCTGTTTGACGAAGCAATTGTTTGTATAAGGAAGTTACCGGGACTTATTATAGCTCCAATGATTGCACTATTCACCATGATTCTGCTGATTTCACTGTCGGGCTACACCTTATTATGCATAACAACGTCCAAGTTCTCTATCATATCACCAACGATAGATTACCTTTTTTATGATAAGAGCAAAGATCCATTTGCTGATCGAAGACGTAAGATTATAGAAGTTAACATGCTTAACCATTAACTCAGAAAAGTACATACTGCAATTTTTTTAATTTCGAACTATTGGTGTATGTTTCCAAGGACGAAAACTAAATTAGCAAGTTACAAGTTACTAACTCTTAATAAAACCAATATTTTTCATTTTATTTTGCAGCCTGTCTTTAACGCGACAAATTTAAAATTAATTTCTTACTTAACAAAAAAAAAAGGGAAAAAGTTATTGAACGATTTTATTCAATCTTCAACTTTTAGTATTTCAGCAAATTGAGTACGTTGATTATAAGATGATTCGTCGATCATTTTGGATCTATATTATCGGATTTTTTTGGACAACTGAATTTATATTTGCGTTTGAAGAATTTTGCATTGGAAATGCTGTTGCTTTATGGTATTTCTCACCTTCCAAAACTTCTATTGACAAACCATCCCTACAAGCTATTGGACTTTGGTTCAAATATCATTTAGGAACCATTGCCAAAGGATCAGTTGTCATTTCATTAGTTAAATTCCCAAAATTGGTGTTTACTTTGGTATTCAAAAGGTTTTTAGAAAATTTTTTGGTACTTAGGTTTTATGTTGGAATATGTTTTTCGAAATTATTTCAGCATCAAACCAAAACTCAATGAGTTATGGCTAAAACGCTTACAAAATTTTGAGGAACGAATTGGAATATGGAATCATAACGCTTATGTCCCAGCTGCCATGATAACAACTGATTTACGCACATCTTCCGAAATTGTAAGAGAATCAAGAAAAACTCAATAAGAATATATTTTAATCTTCTTTCAGACTTGGAAAATATTTACAAAGAATGCTGAAAGAGTCGAAAACATCAAAAATATATTTGATCTGGTTTTATTTCTGAGCAAATTCCTTGTGGCAATTCTAACTTGCTTATTGGGAATTATACTTCTTAAGTTTATAAAGGATTATTTGGCTGGGGACAAGAAAAATGAATTAATTTTTTACATGGCACCGGTATTATTTAGTACATTTTCAGCTTTTTGTATTGCTCGTATTATTTTTTCAGTTTTTGAGGTAAGCTTATTTAAGGTTTTGAATATAAGATGATGTTTTAACTCGTCTATTCCTAAAGATGACAGTTGATGTACTATTGCTGAGTGCTTGTGAGGACTACTTGATGAATGGTAAACAGAGGCGTTCTATGATGAAATCTAATCTTACCACACTGTTTCAAAACAAAAACAGTAGAGGAGCTTCTGTTACTACTATCAAAATCAAACATTTATCCAGACAGCCTTTTAGTAATTGAATAATGCTCATAGTATTGTTTATTGAAAAAAATAAAATATTTTGTAAGAATATTTTTTAAATTTTTTTTTTAAACTCTCAAAAACTTTCGATATTACATGAAGAAACGAAATGCACCTGTACGATTTTTATGTTGATGGTTTGTCAGGTTTCAAGACATTTATAGCTTGTTTCCGTTGATTTGGAATAGGTACTCGTACATTGTAACCTTAAACAGTTAGTTTTTTGTTAAGGGTCAAGGGTCAAACTGGCCCATGGGTGACAACACGTAAAGAAAAACGAATCTTTGAAGTTTAAGTTCTACATAAAACTTATGTGAGTAGAAAATAACAATTATATTTATAAAAGAATCTTAAAGGCTATTTAACTTTAAACAACTTTTAAACAGTACAAAAAAAAAACAAACAACGTTGCTTGACAATTT
Source organism: Episyrphus balteatus (assembly GCF_945859705.1). Lineage (NCBI taxonomy): Eukaryota > Metazoa > Arthropoda > Insecta > Diptera > Syrphidae > Episyrphus > Episyrphus balteatus. The sequence goes on along the minus strand of NC_079135.1, from coordinate 124,209,302 downwards.
TAGAGACATTTTAAAATTGATTTTGACATAAAAATTGAAGATCAAAACTTAAATAAAGATCAATACGATTCAATTTGGAAACATGTTTTGGTCAAAAAAATATAAGATGTTAGAAAAACATTTAGATTTTCCTAAAATGTAATAGTGTTTTGTACCAGATTTGTTATTTCTCTTACAATATTTGATACAACCTTCGATTAATTTATCATCGATGAAAAAGTGTATAGAAAAGAATTTAAGCAACGTTGTTTAAAGGGAAATTAAGTTTTAAAGCCAGTTTTACTTAATAACCTTTGAAAACCAATTTATAAAACTGTATTAAATACGAATGTTGCTACAGTCCAATTTAAATATTTAAGTTAAGTTTAAGCAAATGGTTATAGCTATCAACATCTGCATCTGATTTTTTTTTTCGAGTGCAGATGCTCCCAATAAAAACTTTATTCTGCAACATCATATTTTTATCTTAAGCAAAGACTAAAATATTTAATAAAACATACTCTCGTGAGTGGAGACACTTGTTACTTCGTATTTAAGATTCAACAACCTGTTGTTCCTCCATGTGGGGCATTTCTAATTGCAAAAGGGTAACATTTTGCACTAATCACTTAAAAGTTAAAAATATATTATTCCCACAAGAGAAATTAATAAATTATTATATTATTGATTTAAAAGCCTTTTTAATTACATGAACATAAGTTTAACGATTGCATGATTTAAAATAAACTTGTTTTTGATACAGAAAACTGTTTAGTTGATGGTAAAATTTGATTTGTTCAGGTTTATAGATTAAAAAAAAAGTGTAACAAAATCTGATATGAAGTGTTTTCAAAGTTGTAGTCAACAACCAAAGTCTTGCAAAGATTCTCTATGGATTTGTTTGTTTTTGGTATTTTGGAGTTTTTTAGTAAGTCTTATCACCTTAAAATAAAAAAAAAACATAATTCTGGGGTAAACCAACCATTTATAAATTAAGTCTTCACTGAGATCACAAAAATCAATTTGTGATACAAAATGTTTGAATTTTTCTGTAAGAAAAAAATGTTACTCATACACCATAGTGACTTGTCTTATCTTTCGATTTAAGTGGTACTTGTGAAAGTTAGATACCAAAACGGCTTGCGAAATTGCTTAATACACTCATGCTCAAATTTAACTCACCCATATAAAAATTTCGTTCTTTTATGGGAACGAATTGCATGATTTATTAATTTTTCATTTTTCATTTTCAGATTGTAATTATTGTATTTTCTATAATCTATGAAAACTATGTTGTCACAATAAATGGTGTCGATTCTTTTGGAAACATCTGCAATCAGGCACACAACAAACACTATGAAAACTTTTCTCTTTCCGGAACGGACACATCGAACAAACCATATTTACTTTATTTTGATAAGGAAAATTTCGATGGTCTTGTTAAAATTTGTGTTGAATATTGCCCTAACTTATTAATTAATTATTTTGATGATATACATCATTACCAAAAAGTAATCCCAACACAATTATGTTTTTATGATGTCAATGTTTTGAAACAGACTTTCGCGCCAATGGAAAAAGAAATCGGTCCACTTATGAGCAGAAGAGGGCCGTGTCCTTCAGTATGTACAAAAAGGTCGAAACATATTCGTATTTGTTTCAAATATATAAAAAAAATATTTTTTTGGTTTATGTTTAGTATTCACTTCAAAAATCGATGTTTATATGATGATGAAGAGCATGATGACGTCAAACAATCCTATGATGTTCTGAACTCGGGTGGCTTAGACCAATCATTCTTCATAGCAATCTATCAATCATGGATTGATGTTGTTATTTTGTGTGGCTTTGCTTTTGGTAAGGACATACAAAAATATGTACTTTTGAGAATTAAATACTTACTTAAAGTTTTTTTAGTCATATCTTTACTTTTAATTGGCCTAATGTTTCGGTTGACGAAGAACATAGCATTCCTCATTGTCTGGCTTACGGTCATCATAAATGTAGCACTATGTATTTGTTTGTGGATAAATTTCAATAACTATCCTTCTGATAATAAGATTGTGGATGATAAGGATTCATCTAGTTATCGTCTCATTCCGGAAAAAGAAACCGTAATATTTCCAAACTATTTCGAAAGAATTCATTGGAACATTTTGGATGAATTTCGGATAAACAACATTATCATATTGTGCTTAGCTATTTTGACAACGTTTAACACAGTGAGTGTGAAAGTTTATTTTCTGCTTTACCATTTCTAATGCGATGAGTTTTTAAGATTATTTTGATGACTCTAGCATGGAATTTGAGGAAGCATTGGAGTCAACTAAAACTGTTATTTGACGAAGCAGTTGTTTGTATAAAGAACTTACCGGGACTCGCTATCGTTCTTCTAATAGCACTTTTAAGCATGGTTCTGCTAATTTTATTGTCCGGTTACACTTTGTTATGCATAACAACCTCCAAGTTCTCTATCATATCACCAACGAGAGATCCTATAACAGATAATAAGAGTGAAGATGATTATAGTGAAGGAAGACGTAAGATTATAGAAGTTAACAAGATTAGGATGTCATTAATTAATAACTATCACAACAAAAACATTACTGTTAAAAAAAGAGCCAAGTTCTCCTATGTTGAAGTTATGCTAGCACAAAAAGTACTGAAATGTAAAAGTGTACCAAGTTCTAAAGCTTGGCTTTAAATTTGTATACATACAACCAGCTCTAACATTCTACCAAATTTCAAGATTCTACGAAAGTTAGAAATGCTCTATAATATTTGATGAAAATTCACCGGAAATAGGCAGTTGCCACGCCCCCCCTGGCTAAAATTCTCAGATTAAAAATTTTTTCCTTTGTATAAACTACCAGCTCTACCATTCTACCAAATTTCAAGATTCTACGATAATCAAAAGTGCTCTATAATATTTGCTGAAAATTCAGCGGAAATGGGCGGTTGCCACGCCCCCTGGCTGAAATTCTCAAATTTTGCCAGGTGTTTGGTTTTGACCAGCTCAACAAATGTAGCGAGTTTGAAATTTCTAGCATCTTTGGTGTGGAAGTTAGAGGGGGGTCGAAAATGGCCTGAGTTGTTTCCTGTAAATAAGGGTGTAGTGCCAAAGTTGCTAGAGAACATGGCTGGGCACTACCGTGCCCCTTGATCAATTGTATTTTGCAGCATTGCTGTAAATTAATTTTTATGATATATGATATCTTAATTAATAGCTTTGCTTAATAACTTTTATGTCTGTTTTTGAAAAATTGATTGGGAAAAATGTACTCAACAATTTTTGTTTTTTAAATTTTAAACTTTCAGTGTATCAGCAAATTGAGTATGTTGATTATAAGCTGATTCGTCTATCATTTTGGATCTACATTATTGTTTTTTTTTGGACAACTGAATTTATATTTGCATTTGAAGAATTTTGCATTGGAAATGCTGTTGCTTTATGGTATTTCTCACCTTCCAAACCTTCTAATCAGGCATCCCTACACGCTATTAAACTTTTGTTCAAATATCATTTGGGAACTATTGCCAAAGGATCGGCAGTCATTTCATTAGTTAGGTTCCCAAGATTGGTGTTTACTTTGATATTCAAAAGGTTTTTCAAACAGTTTTTGGTATTGCTTCAATATTGAAATTTAACGAAATTATTTCAGTATTAAACCAAGAATCAATCAGTTATGGGTTCAACGCTTACAATATTTTGATGAACGAATTGGAATTTGGAATCATGGCGCTTATGTCCCAGCTGCAATTTTAACGACTGATTTACAAACATCTGCCGAAGTTGTAAGAGATGCAAAAGAATAATTTTGTATAAATTATTTTAATATTTTTTCAGACTTTTAAAATATTTATGAAGAATGCTGAAAAAGTTGAAAACATCAGTAATGTATTTGATTTTGTTTTATTTCTGAGCAAATTCCTTGTGGCAATTTTAACTTGCTTATTGGGAATTATACTTTTGAAGTTCATAAAGGATTATTTAGACATAGACAAGAAAAATGAATTAATATTTTATATGGCACCAGTATTATGTAGTACATTTTCAGCGTTTTGTATTGCTCGTATTGTATTTTCAGTGTTTGAGGTAAGATTTTATAAAAAATTTAAAAGACATCATTTTTAGTTAATCTTTTCAAAGATGACGGTTGATGCACTATTGCTGTGTGCTTGTGAGGACTACTTGATGAATGGTAGACAGCAGCGTTTTATGATGAAATCTAATCTTACAACACTATTTAATGGCAGAACAAACAGAAGCAGTCCTGTTAACACTATTAAAATCAAACGTTTAGTCAGACAGCCCTTTAGTAAGTGAGTTACTGTAATAAAGAGATAATAAAATATGATCTTATTTTTTTTTTTTTTCTGGAAATATGTAGGTCTTTAAATCTCGATATCAGTGGAATTTAACAATTATACTTTAGGCACACTCAGAAATTTTCATTTTGAAATTCGGGTACCGGAACAAAAAATTTAAAAACAAGACCAAAATTCCAGCTATCGTGTCCAAAGCAGAGTTATTATACGCAAATTACGGGCACCGCGACCCAACTAGAGCTGTCATCTCTCTTTCCATACTTGCAGCAACACATTCATTCAGCTCTTATTTTAAAGAAAAAAAATTAAGGTATAGTACCAAATCGCAAGAGCTATCGTATCCGACTTATTTAGCCGTGACAACGTCCACTTGAATACGATAGCCAATATGCGGATGTAGTAGCTTTATTTTGCGCAGAGAACCTATGCAAGATGTATCGTACCTTACCAGAACTTCGTTTGTGATAGCTCTTTAAGCAAAGAGTCATCATAGCTCCGTCTATGTTTTGTATGATAGCCAATATGAGGATATAGTAGATCTACAAGGAAATGGTAACGGATTTACGAATAAAAGAGTTACGCGCGACAAAGTTACGGCCGTCAAAGTTACGCGAAACCGAAGTTACGAAAAACTAGAGTTACGAATTCTAAAGTTATGTTAAGCTATGACATGTGATTTTTGGGTTGGCAACAATTGCGAATTCGTTAGAAGATTGTCACCCCAATTGCTATTGTCAACTATAGTTGATGTATATTAAAATTTAATAATTGAGTTTAAAAAGACAACGAATTTTACTATTTATTATCAATTAATACCTGACAATTGCAATAAGGATGACCTATCCAATCAAAATTTTACAAGATTAAATAACACCCATTTTAGCTTTACTCATTTAGTTCTGACCAATAAGAAAAATGTTAATCTCTTGTTTGTATTTCCATAATTCTATATCGTTCCTCGCAATTGTTGCCAACTCAAAAATCACATGTCATAGCTTAACATAACTTTAGAATTCATAACTCTAGTTTTTCGTAACTTCGGTTTCGCGTAACTTTGACGCGCGTAACTCTGTCGCCCGTAACTCTGGTATTCGTAATTTCGTCGGTTTCCCCTCTACAAGATGTATCGTAGCTTACAATAACTTTGTTAGTGATAGCCTCAAGCGAAGAGGCATCTGTCTGTATCAAGGGGCACGGTAGTGCCCAGCCAAGTTCTCTAGCAACTTTGGCACTACACCCTTATTTACAGGAAACAACTCAGGCCATTTTCGACCCCCCTCTAACTTCTACACCAAAGATGCTAGAAATTTCAAACTCACTACATTTGTTGAGCTGGTCGAAACCAAACACCACACAAAATTTCAGCCTCCTACGATGAGTAGTTACTGAGATATAGGGCTTCAAAAATCGCAAAAACCGTAACTGACTCACTGACTCACTGACTCACTGATTCACTGACTCACTGACTCACTGACAGATCATCAAAATTATGGAGTACTTCCCGATGTCGTAGAAACTTGAAATTTTACACGGTGATAGGACTTGTGGTGTATACAAAGAAAAAAATCGAAAATTTGAGATTTTCAATTCAGGGGGCGTGGCATCCGCCCATTTCCGCTGAATTTTCACCAAATATTATAGAGCACTTCTGATAGTCGTAGAATCTTGAAACTTGGTAGAATGGTAGAGCTGGTAGTTTATATAAAGGAAAAAATTTAAAATTTGAGAATTTCAGCCAGGGGGCGTGGCAACCGCCCATTTCCGCTGAATTTTCATAAATTATTATAGAGCACTTCTGATTGTCGTAGAATCTTGAAATTTGGTAGAATAGTAGAGCTGGTAGTTTATACAAAGGAAAAAATTTAAAACTTGAGAATTTCAGCCAGGGGGCGTGGCATCCACCCATTTCCGCTGAATTTTCATCAAATATTATAGAGCACTTCTGATAGTCGTAGAATCTTGAAACTTGGTAGAATGGTAGAGCTGGTAGTTTATACAAAGGAAAAAATTTAAAATTTGAGAATTTCAGCCAGGGGGCGTGGCAACCGCCCATTTCCGCTGAATTTTCATAAATTATTATAGAGCACTTCTGATTGTCGTAGAATCTTGAAATTTGGTAGAATAGTAGAGCTGGTAGTTTATACAAAGGAAAAAATTTAAAATTTGAGAATTTCAGCCAGGGGGCGTGGCATCCGCCCATTTCCGCTGAATTTTCACCAAATATTATAGAGCACTTCTGACAGTCGTAGAATCTTGAAACTTGGTAGAATGGTAGAACTGGTAGTTTATACAAAGGAATAAATTTAAAATTTGAGAATTTTAGCCAGGGGGCGTGGCAACCGCCCATTTCCGCTGAATTTTCATAAATTATTATAGAGCACTTCTGATTGTCGTAGAATCTTGAAATTTGGTAGAATGGTAGAGCTGGTAGTTTATACAAAGGAAAAAATTTTAAATTTGAGAATTTCAGCCAGGGGGCGTGGCAACCGGCATTCCCCCTGAATTTTCATCAAATATTATAGAGCACTTCTGATTGTCGTAGAATCTTGAAATTTGGTAGAATGTTGGAGCTGGTAGTTTACACAAAGGAAAAAATTTAAAGTTTGAGAATTTCAGGCAGGGCGCGTGGCAACCACCCATTTTCACTGAATTTTCATCAAATATAGAGATTTTATATTCTACAGCCATACCTTGCAAAAAGTAGTGAAATCACAACAAAAACATTACTGTTAAAAAAAGAGCCAAGTTCTCCTATGTTGAAATTATGCTGGCACAAAAAGTACTGAGATGTAAAAGTGTACCAAGTTCTAAAGTTTGGGTTCAAATTCGTATCAATAAAATTTTGATTGTTTACTTGGCAATTTTTGAAATAACTTTAAAAATCGATAATTAAGAAAAATTGTCAAGAGAACAATCAAAATTTTATTGATACGAATTTGAACCCAAACTTTAGAACTTGGTACACTTTTACATCTCAGTACTTTTTGTGCCAGCATAATTTCAACATAGGAGAACTTGGCTCTTTTTTTAACAGTAATGTTTTTGTTGTGATACTTAATAACTGAAATAACCTACTACTAATAATACCCTAAATAATGAATATTGTTGCTTCTATGCAAATATGAACGATTCATACTTAATAGGCTTGAGATTTTTGGAATTTTGTTTTCAAAATACAAATTAGACTGGTCAGCAAAATTAAACTAAAGAATTGCTCTATCAGGTCGGGTTTTCAGATATACCTGTTTTAAAGTTTTAAAAACCTTATTCTGTGCATGATTTCTAAAAGTCATAATTTTCTTCATTAAAATCCAGTTTAAACCTTGCCAATATATCTTTTACTTTGGGAACAATATCTAGTTGAAAGCTTTGTATGTGTTTCTGCTATTATACGTACGATATACCTAAGCATTTTATTTAAAACTACATACCTATATGTATGTAGGGAAAAAAAGACAAATAAAGATTTTAAGATTTAAACTGATTTTGAAAGAATAAGATTAGAACTTTTAGAAATTATTAAAAATTTTGTTGAAAAAAATTACCCCACATTGCTGCACAGCTTCAAAAATTGCAAAAAAACCTTAATTTTTTAATTTTCTCAAAAACCTGACGTGATGGAAAAATTCTGAGTTTGGATTCGAACTCAGCGCACTAAAACCCTTCGTTGACCAGAGTTATTAATCGTTAATCGAATCATTATTTGCTTTTTTCCATTAAAATATTATTTTTAAAATGATTCACAAGATATGTATCCCCAGATTAGCAAAATGTTACTTGAGGCTTCAATTTATTTTACTTCATAATATTATACTTTTTTTTTTTTCTTGACGTGTGTGCATACATAAATGCCTCATCAAAAAAAAAATCCATACATTTTAAAATTTTTTAAAACTTTATGGATTTTTTGTGACTTTTTCTTCGACCAGAGTGTCTAAAGTCAAAAAAAGTCGGATGAGGCAATCCAATGTAGACACCGTCATAGAATTTAATAAAATTTTTAAATATTTGTTGAATTTAAAAAGGAACGGAAATCTATGCTTTGTTGAATAAACCTTTGAATGGTTTTTACTTCATAAAACCCACTTAAAATTGTTAAAATCATACCTAGTATAAAATCACTAGTTATAATGGTTAAAACAAGTGAGTTGTAAACAAAATTAATCGAATTATCGAGATGTTTAAATTTAAAAATAATTATCTACAACTTTTAACAGACTTTTTTACATTACGATATCGTTCGATCGTTTTCGCTCCAGGTACCTATTTAATTGAAGTTTTGGTGAGAATAATTATAACCACCAGCAATGAAAATTCAACAAACCGATAAATTAACTTAAATATTCATTTTTTCATTTTTGTTAACTTGGATGCATTTAAGAACAAACTTCACTACCATGTCAAAAAATATCTATGAATACCAGTCGTTCTCGAGATATTGAGACTAATGTGTTTTTCAAAATGGCAAACCAAATAATACGCAAACTGAGATTTATACTCAGGAAAAACTCCTCTTCTGACGTCATAACTTTTGTCGGATTTTTCCCCATTGACTGAACTATTATTGGCTGCGATACGAGGAACGGATGTACTTAATTCTTTAGAGTGGTACGGTTGCAACCAAAAGGCCTTTCCCCAGATACCTGATTAAGGTCCCCCTTTCCAACAACGTGCATCAACTCCTCTAGGGTGGAGTCAAATTATTTTGCAGCTTCATTATCCAACATGACAAAAAGAATCAGGCTCTATAATATGCGCTTTTCTTGTTAGGTTTTTTTTTTTTTAATAAAACGCAAACTGTATGAGATCAAGGATCACAGCAGTGGCTAGCCAAGTTCTCTACCATCTTTGGCAGTACCTACATCCTTATTCGCAAAATCAATTAAATTTTTTCATCTAGAGGGAAAAGTTTACAAAACAAAATTTTTCTCAGGAATCGTCGGCAAGCCTCCCGGTATTGTATTGTTCTATTTCTATAGTTTTTAACGCCTACCTTTCTTTTAACTTGCAATATCTATCAAAGTACAAATAAACTAAGAATCAGCTCATCTAACACACAAACTATTAAATTTTTAGGTTGTAAGGTACTTCTGTTAAAAAAAAACTTGAACCACTTTTTTAAAATGTTAGATAAATCTTGTTTTCGCCCAAGAATTTCAAAAACAAATTTAAATTTATTAAAGTTTGAAAACCATGTTACTCCGAATAGGACTTTAATGGCTTCACCATTAGCCTTAAAATGTTATTTATAGCCAACATGTGTACGTGTTTAATCAAACAAACAAAAAAAAAATGTTCTTGAAGCACAATTATCTACAAGAGTTTACCTTTTTGTTAAAAGTAGGAACGTTTTACTTTTTACTCCTTTACAATAAAATTTATTTTCTCAAACAACAACCAAGCAAGGAAGCTAGCCTAATGAAATATTTCCTGAATGCTATAGGTATTTCCTTAACACATATTGCAATTAAAGTGTTTCTCCATGTTGCCTTTATCAAAAGAACAACAACAACAGTAAAAAAAAAATAATAAAAAACACACAAAAGGTGCTAAAACCTGTACTTACAATGAACAACGTTTGGTTGTGAAAAATCCTGAGAAAAATATTCTGGGCATTTTTCAAAGCAAAGCTTTTTTTTGTAGTGTGTGGTTACTTTAAAAGGTATCTTGATTTACAACTCAATGAACTGGAAAAGGCTTTATACCCTAGCCATTGTTTATTCAAAAAAAAAAGGGAGGTATGTAGGTTACTTTTACGAACTCTAAAAATAGCAAATTTATAGTCTGTATATTCCAACCCTTTTAGTAGGATAAAATTTTGTTTCCTATGTTTTGGTTTAAAGGTTACATAAGGAATATAAATCCCCCATGCTCCATATGTCTACTATAAACAAAGATAAAATGTCAGAAATGAAACATGAAACGCCGTCATCAATTAACATGCACACTAATGGGCTTTTTCATGCATGCCGAATCAATTCCAGTTCCGCTGTCAGTTGTCATGGCTAACACAAGAGCTGGATATTCCGTTCTTTTTACCTAAAACAGACTGGAAGGATCAAGGGAAAAAAATCCTTTTTTTTTCTGTAGAAAAAATACTGATATGAAATGTCTCGTACCTATGTTTGACTATGACCATACACAATGTTGGCACAAGGAAATAATGATGGATGAGTGCTTCTCATACGATATGGTTTTTTTTTTTTTTTTTTGTGTTTTTTGTTATTCCAGGAATAACACAAATTTGATTGTGCAACAAGAGATGGACTTTTCACAGGAATTATTATTCCATCATTGAGTTTTAGAGGACAACATAGTGATATATCAATGTGAAGAGGTATACAAAATAAAAAAGATAACAGGAACCTTGTTTGCTTTTGAGATTGGCATTTGGAATTTCAAATTTGAATTTTTTTTTTTTTTTTTAGTGTAAGCTTTGAAGGATTGTGACAAATGGAGAAAAGGGTTTTTGAAGCATAAACGACTACATTGTTGATTGTCGGTTTTATCAACATTTCATACAAAAATAAATAAATAATCTTATAGTAGGCTTTAGACCAAGTCTGTTATTTTAACATCCACAAGTTATTTGTACTAAGTTTCATATTTTTCTTGTAATAAGTCAGGAATTGCGATAATTTTGCTTTCTTTACTACCAAAATCTCTACTTGCAAGACACTTCTACATTAAAGCTTTTAAGCAAGCAAAATAGGACTCGTTTAAACAAAAGAGCTGAGCAGCGAACTTTATTTTTCTTGTCTCTGTTAGAAATATGGCGTACCAAAGAGTATTTGCTTTGAGAACGACCCAAGTCTAAGTGTTATGCCACTGTAACAGAAAAAAAAGTCATGTGTGCAATTCACACGTGGTAGAAGTGAAACCTTAAAAAAAAATTTTTCATGCAAAAAACAAAAAATCTACCTGTTTTTTATTCTATCTCCTTTAAATACATGTTTTTTATATGACAACCTATATTAATTTTATATCATCTGAAAGCTTATTATTTCAGCTCAAAATATTTATATCGTCCTACATCTACAAAAAGAGCTTATTTTTTTTTCAAACCAAATCACTTTTCATCCAAAAAGCAAAAAAAATCAATCTTTTTTCTCTTTTCATTAAATATATTTTTTTAAATGACAACCGATAGTAAATTTTATATCATCTGAAGGGTTATTTCACCTTTTATGACCACCATGCCTAGAAAAAAATAAGAATTTTTTAAAGCCAACTATATGTCCTACACTAGTCATCGTCAACAGATCTCCACAGGTGTTTTGAGGTATTTTTCAAGTTTTTCAATTTAAGATTGTGTAACTTGTAGAGCTCGTACAGTTAATTTTGATATATCATAATGAAAGTTTATGTTATCAGCATGCGTATTAAAGTTAAATAAAATTTGTATGTGCACTAGGTCAAAAGATATAACTTGTGTAGAAAAAGAACATCTTTTTACCGTTATCTCAGAATTTTGAATATGGAATTAATTGACATTTTGTAAATTTATAGTCTATTTAATTACCTATCTACAGTACAAATTTCATTTATCTATCTATTAAAACAAAAAAGTTATAACAAGTTGAATGTTCGTGTCGCGTTTTCGTTTCATCTTGTTTCAAATCACTACTATACTAAAGAAGTTTTCACTTCAAAAAAACACACCGTGATTTTCATAACATTGACTTTCAACGTTTAGAAGAAGATTTATGAGGAATCAATTGACTGATCAGTAATTTTAATGCTATTCTTGTAACTAATCATTTACCTGAACTCTGGAAGAAGGCAAACATTTAGTACCTTTCATAGATTTGAAATAATATGCTTACCAATAAAAAAGTCAGGTTTTCGTGAAAAGCATCACTGTTTTGTTAAATATATTTTTTTCCGTGGGTAGGTGTTGAAATCTTCAAGAGATTCAATGAGGACCGAAAAACGCGTGCTCATAGATATGTGGGACTATGTTTAGTTTAACATTACTGACAATGTTAGATAAAAATGAAAGCACTTTCCTAGAGCAACTTATTGATTTTTCTAAGGCATTTGACACAGTCAACAATTTTAATCTGTGTAATGAGGTGATGTAGCAGAAGGATTTTTCAGCTGCTGTTACGAAACGAATTTTTTCGTATTTAACAAGCAGAAGGCAAGATTAACTTTAGGAATTTCTGCCCAACATATATGCGGTGTCCCTAAAGGTTCTTATCTTGGGCCGCTTCTATTTACCATGTATATTAACGAATTCCCATCTGTTATTAAGAATTTGTCTTCCCATATATATGCAAAAGACATGACACGACCAAGTGTATTTTAGCAACCTTCTGAAAGGTAAGGTAACTAAGAAAGTTGAGTACATTGGTCCCAATCTAACGGTCTCATTTTTAAACCACAAAAAAAGACAAAGTAGGTACTTGGTTATATCAAGGAAACGATTAGATTTTTCTTGCTTTCCATCAATCAATTTAAATAATGAGAATAGAGCACATTGAAACAAGTAAGAATCTAGGGATGATGATTTAGCTTTGGATAATCATAGTGATTATTGTGTTGTCAAAGCTTATGCCATACTGCTTTCTTTTTGGTTATTCAATATTTCATAATCGTAAATATTCATTTAATGTTTGCGAAAACTTTGGTATTATAAACATTGATTTATTATGGATTTTGAAATCCATAATCATCAAATCAACTAGCTCTCTTGTATTACTAGCTAAGAGGAAACTAATACGATTTTAAATCTCAAAGTTCTAAAGCATTCTCATGTAAATAAATAAATAATAAAATACATAGCTTAAAAAACTAAAAATACGCCTTTATCACGCACTAAAAACTATAACATAATTTAATGGACTTATTTGAAACAGTTAGATCAAAAAGCGTAGAGCGTTTTGTTCAATCTTTATAAAAGTACACGCAACAAAAATGCGCTCTACGCTTTTTGATCCAACCATTTCCATTAAATTATATTATAGTTTTTGGTGCGTGATAAAAGCAAATTTTTAGTATTTAAAACCATATACCTATTTTATTTTCTACTTTTTAGTCTTATCATGATTAAAAGCAGGTTAATTTTGACTTGAGTTGTATTAGCTCCCAAAGCCCTCCCCAGGGTTCAGACAACTAAAATATTGTGTAGTCATCTGAGCTACCTCATACCTACGTACAGAGTTTAAGTTCGATACGATAAGTGGAGGAATTCCTACTTGGCAATTTTTGAAATAACTTTAAAAATCGGTAATTAAATGAAAAATTGTCAAGAGAACAATCAAAATTTTATTGACACGAATTTGAACCCAAACCTTAGAACTTGGTACACTTTTACATATCAGTACTTTTTGTGCCAGCATAATTTCAACATAGGAGAACTAACTTGGCTCTTTTTTTAACAGTAATGTTTTTGTTTTCAACAATGTAAAACATGTAACTCGGTTAAACCACCTAGAATTTATAAGCTGTCAAAGTTAAAAAATTCCATTTTTTTCGTCATTTACCCAACTTCGGCCTCAAATTAAAGTATATTTTTTTTAACAACATGCTGTTCTAAAAATATATTCTAAAATAATATTTATTTCCAAATAAAACGAGGTATTTTTTATGAAAATCAGTTCAAAATTGGCTTAGAAAAAAAATTTTACGATTTTAACCCAGATACAAAAATTCGAACTTTTAGTTATAGAACAAAAATGCTGTTTGGCACGTAGTAGGATAACTTAAGCGCCATGATTTGATAATGGGTTTTTGTAGAGGAGTTCAATACAAACATTTTGTCTTTGAGAGGGGAGATTTTGGCACCAGATTTGGATTTTTTTATTTTTTGACTTAGTCCGAAAATGGGTAAAAATTTGACGAAGCTAGATTTGTTTCAATGGGTGAAGGTCTCCGCCCGCGCTTATTTTAAAACCTCTTTTTTGTAACACCGTGTAATTTATCATGTGAAAAGATTTAGACATTTGTTTTATTTCTTTCACAAATCAAGAATCGAATTTATAATGAAAACGTGATAAAACTTATCACTTCACATTTTCACAGATCGGGAATTGACCCCCAGGTCAAAATTTAGTTCCCAGATTTTATTACATTGTAAGTTAGTTAGTTAATTAGTTAGTTAGTTAGTATAAAAAAGTTCACAAAGAAGTGTTTAGTTTTAAACCGAATCTGACTTTAATCAAGTGATACAGACTGTACCTACTTACATTAAGAATTAATTCTTACAAATATGTATCTTGTTTGGCAACTTGCTAAAAATTTAAATTTTAAATCAAAAATAAAATAAAAGACGACACAGTGTGATTTCCCTTAATCAAATCCATTCCCACTGAGAGTTCCTTTTCAAAGGACTCCACAGTGGAAAATGTCTTACATACATATTTATGTATGCTTCCTCACAAGACAAAAAAGTGAATTCCATTCACTTTTCAAGGAGACTATTCTGCAGCTGATGTGCTTGTCATGTGCTTCAGGCGAATTTATATAGAACTTAATTAACTCAACACATTCTTCTACATCCGTGGTTTTTGGAGAGTTAGAGAATTAAATCCTCTCTCTTTATCTGGTTTAGGTTATCCTTTAATTAATTCAAAGCAAAGGATTAATGTCCGATGAAGCACCCATCTGCATCCAGCACCAACTATTACACCAAAGTGAAAATCTTATCCAATTCTGAGAAATATATAGGGTTCTTCATTTCATTTAATTTTATTTAAGATGGAAACCAAAAACCCCCAACTTCACATAGATAGAAGACACTTCAAATTGATGAGTCTTCTTGTATATGTGTGTGTTGATTCCTTCGCTTGCTATTTATAAGAATATTTGTAGCACCTGGAATCTTGTTTTATGGGTTTCCTGTCAGGAGGATTTTCCATCTCCATTCTCAATATAATGTAGATGTACTCAGGTTACTTCCTGGATATCATGAAACATTAATCCATCTCCCAAGTAGGTGTTATTTGTGAAATACAAGATTATGAACCTCGATGGTATAGTAAGGCAGCTAAGACACTCCAGAGTCTTTCACATAAATAAAAAGCTCAAAAATATAGAACACAACAGAATCTGTGTTGAAAGATGGAACTATTCAATAAAAAAAAAAAAAAGATGGATCTAGGCCAAAAGCTGAACGGATTTCGTTGAGAGATTTGTTATTAAATTGTCGATGCAAGAGAGAATCTCCTGCTGCATCCATTTTTGCTGCACTCAGGATATAAATATAAATGTACACCTAGATACGTTTACCTCCTTGAATTTTTCATTACTCTGAGCTGAAGTGTCAACATTGACAACTCAGCAACTGAAGAAGGTAGACAAGTGTTAGTATATACTATCTATAGGTTAGGCACACGAAAGGAATCATATATACACATTGAGAGCGACGAAACTGCTTCACAAATAAAACTGTGCCAAACATCCGCTTTTGTCAACATCAATCGCTGTCAAGTGCCTTTTCAGGAGACACAAGTGAGTATATCAAGGATGCTTTGGATATGCATGAAACGTATCAACAAGTTTAGCATAGAAATTGGACAAAAATAAAAACAATGCAACAGAACCAATTTAGAACGACGACGACAACGAAATGATGCTTAAAGCTTAATCTGAGCTATTAAGACTGCAAACAACTTTTGTGCGTTTGAAAATTGTTGAAAAATGTGTTTTTCAAATGGAAATGGAAAAAGAGGTAGTTTGGCTGAGAGGGAAGAAATGAAACATTATAGGGGTTATTAGCCTCATAGTCATTCAAGATTATTTTGTTTTCAGAGAAAATTGCCAACAGAAGATGGCAATCGGTATCTCTTCGGTGAGAACATATTAATTGTTTAATTGTATAAACCTGAAAACACATTTTTGGGGCCTTAATACCAGCACATATGTGCCTCTCAGTGCTCATAAAAATGTCAATATCATCAACATTAGGGTGGAGTGAAACTTCAATTTTTGAAGTGAAAACTTCTTTGAAACAAGATGAAACGAAAAAGCGACAGGAAAAATCAATTGATTACACAACTTTTTTGTTTTAAAAGATAGATCAATGAAATTTATATTGTTGATAGGCAATTAAATAATCTACAATTGTGCAAAATTTCAACTATTTTTTTTGTTCAATATCCTGAGATAACGGTAAAAAGATGGTCTTTTTCTAAACACGTTATATCTTGATTGAGATTGACTGCATTCAGAATAACGATCAAACAAATAATATAAATAATGTCGTCGGCACAAAGCCAAAACCACGAATCTGCATTTTTGGACATTTTCACTTTAATGCGTCATTAAACTTGTTATCGGTCCCTCTATCCATTGCTTCGACCCCAATAATCCATCTGTTGCTCAAAAGCCTAAAATATCAATTTCCGTAGCACGAGTTCACATAAGATTGCATGAATTTCCAAAACTTTGAAGCAGAGTGTTGCCAGAATATTTAAGAAGCAAGGAGCCGATTTTGAAAAATCTTGGAGCCAAAAATAGGATTTTTAAAATATGGCCTAAAAAACGCATACCTACAGTTTTTTTTTGCTATGAGATTTGTTGATATTTGTATATTCTGGTTTTTATGCTCATTGACGGGCATGAAATTAAATTAGTAGTACCTAGTTTATAATCAAAAATGTATGCAAATTGCTTATCTCTGTTCACATTTCTAATGGATTCTTGTTGTAAAATGCTTTGATTTCAAAAGAGCCTTAAGTCGCCAAGTTCAAAATTAAAAGAGCCCAATTCCGATAAATCGGAAATCAAAATTTTAAGTAGCCAGTGAAATGTTCAAGGAGCTTGTTTGGCAATAAATAGCCGGCTCTGGCAACACTGCCTCGCACATTACCTGAAATAATCATTTTGATCAAAAAAACAAAACCGACTTCCATGGTTAAAAACTGGCTTTTATGGTTTTTCTCATAGTTTTTATAGCCAGAACTGTACAAAATTGAAATGGGACCACACTGCAGGCCCCAGCTTTCTAATACAAAATGAATCATCAAAATTAGTTTACTCAGTCCAAAGTTATGAGGTAACAAACATAACAAACATAACAAACAAACAAAAAATACAGACGAATTGAATACCTCCTCCTTTTTGGAAGTCGGTAAAAAATACGGGGAGCTATCCGAACGTCGACAACTTTTTTCACGGAACTCAAAATAGAAATAAAAGTAAAATTCAATTTTTTCGGGTGAAATCTTGTTCACATGAGATTCACAATAGGCTGATAATTTTTTTTTTTTTTGTGTGCAGTAGATTTTATTTAAAGGCAGTAGATTTGTTTCTTGAAGAAAATGCAGTAGATCTACTGCAATTGCAGCAAAGTCCCATCCCTGGTGGAGATCTGTTGCCGATGACCAGCCACCAGTGTAGGAAGTACCGTAATCTCAGTTTGAAATTTCGACATACATAGTTTTATTTAAAAAATTCTTACTTTTTTTGTAGGCATGGTAGAAATATGTATGATTGATTCGTCATATCTATGGAGTTTGGTATTGACGACATAAGTCCAAAATCGTCGTTTTGAGATAAAAGCATTTTAGAGTTAGAAAAATTCCTCCAAATCCAGTTTTATTTAATACAAATATATTGGGATGCAATTTTTTTTTAAATAATAATATTTATACAAATAAGGCAAAAAATTTTAATTTTTAAGAGTATTTATTATGTTTTTAGTGAGATATTATGTTGTTTTGACCAAACAAGAATAAGATTATTTCGAGTTGTGTCCTTAGTGCCAATATTGGAATTATTTTTTTTAAGAATTTAAATTTTTCGGACATACCGCTATTTACTTTTGGTTTTTTTTTGGTAATATTTCCCGTCATTTCCCTCATTGATCAAAAAAGCAAAGTAACTGAGTTTTGCTGTTTTGAACATACACTTATTTAAAAGTTTAAGAATTTTTGCATGGTCAAAACAGCACAAGTTGGAGTTTTGCCATTATGTACAAACATAATTTTAGAAAAAGGAGTTAAGTGTGGTTAGGGCCATTGAATATCATTGGAACTTAGAGTTATGCTGTTAAGACCAAACGAAAATAGATTTTTTTTAAATAGTTCTGCGTAGTTAACTCATTTTCGAAAAAAATGGACTTATGCTGTTAATACCAAACTCCATATAGATATAAAATGTGAAATAAGCTTTCAGATGATATAAAATTTATCATAGGTTTACATTTAAAAAAATATATGTAATGGTGCTAGAAGAGAAAAAAGATTGATTTTTTTTGCTTTTTTGATGAAAAGTGATTGGGTTCAAAAAATGTTAGCTCTTTTTGTAGATTTTGTATAGACATGGTCGATATAAATATTTTGAGCTGAAACAGGAAGCTTTCAGGTGATATAAAATTTATTACATTTTGTCATATAAAAAACATGGATTTAAAAGTGATAGAATAAAAGAAAGGTAGATTTTTTCGATTTTTTTTTGCTAGAAAAATGATTTTTTAAGGTTTCACTCCTGCCACGTGTGAATTGCACATATGATTTATTTTTTTTCCTGTTCATATCTGGGATGGGTGCCATTAGTTATAAAAAAAAGAGCATAACAAATCTCAGCCCGATCAAAAAATATCTTGAGGGTTCACAACGCCCTTAAACATTTACATGATTGGTGGAAGTAAAATACTGGGTGATTCAGGAGCAATATGTCAAAAAGCTAGAACGTGTAGGTTCGGTCGAAATAAGAAAAAAAAAAATTTTTTTTGAGGAGGGTCTATTCCCCTTTGTTTAACGAGGAGGGGAAATTTAAAAAAAAAATTGACTTAATTTGGAAAAAAAGATTATTAAAAATCAAAAGTCTTCAAAACGATTGTTGTGTTTCTTATTGCAAATGTATCCAAATGAGTTAACTCCATTTATAGCGAAAGCATATAGTTTCCGAATTTTATCGAGAAAAGCATCATTACAATCTTGGGAAAATTACATTTTAAAAAATATGTATTTAAAATGACAAATGTTACATACCAGAATACACGAAAACGTTAAAAACAAACAAATCCATAAAATATCGTTGCAAATCTTTGGTTTATTTTTATGATTTTTAAAACAACACATATCTTTTGTGCCAATAAACTTCTACGGATTTAACATCGTTGACAAACTAAATAGTTGTTAAAAAGTTTCCGATGAATATTTTTAATTAATGCAATTAATTTTTGTTTTTTTTTTTTAAATAAATACATGCAAATTAAAATTTAATCAATATAAGTACGTGAAGGTTTGATTTTTAAAATCAGCTTTTAATTCCATTATTTAAATATTTATTATTTTGTTGAAAATTGCCTTTTGGGAATCAAATAAATATCATTATATTCATTTTTTAAACGCAATTAATGCCAGTAAAAAACACTGCGATGTATGTTATACAAACATGTAAATAAATATCCAATTAAGCACCATTTACTTTAATGAAACTTAAATATTTAAGAAAAAAACTGAAAATTTTATCTATGTACTTTTTCCTCTGCGTAAACTGTAAAACTTTAATTCTAAAAAAATATTAAAATGATAAGAAATATGTATCACTAAAACCATTACGGCCATCGTTAGAGCCATTTTCGAGAGTACCTATTGAAATACCTCAAAAAAGTTATATGGCTGGAATCCGTTAAAAGTAGCTGTTGAGAAAAATAAACAAAAAACTGTCTTGGAAATTACGCAATAATCATCTGCACCAATTTTGAAGTTATTCTAACAAACCTAAAAGGAAATGCCCCAGCTTGACGAACGAATAGCATGACACAACGACTTTATTGAATTTCTCCAATTTTAATTTTAATTAAAACCTCGAAATTTTGTTTGCCTTATAGAGCAAGTAAAAATTGGGTCGTACTTACTTGTTTTTATGGAAAAATTTTGCCTAGGATATGTATAATGGCTTTTTGTGTAAATATTAATAAAAGACTACATATTTGTTTATACATTATTAATCTTATCAGAAATTTTGTAAAAACTTTAAATTGACTTATTAACTGAAAAATTTAACATCTTTTTAAACGTTGTAACCTCCAAACCAAGTATGTAATTTAATTGAATGACAAAGAATTAAAGAACATTCTTTTTCAAAATTGTTAGAGGCGTTTTTTTATTTAAGATTTTTTATACATAACGAATTTCAAACATTTTCCAAAACAAAATTTTAATGCCATTTAAAAGAAAACATTAACCGGCACGAAAAACAAAAGTTTTAAACAAATTCATTGGTGCTTTTTCAAAATATATATTTTTGATTTTTTTTTTTAAATTCAAAAATATTTTTTTTGAAAATTTTTCTTAATTTTAACATTAAAGCAAGGCAAGGTAAGGTTTTTGTACAAAAAAATTCGTTGAATTCGTTTATAAGACAGCAAGAAATAACTAAACGATTTTATGGCTGTTATAAATAATTACAAAAATATTTTTTTTTTATTTCAAAAGTATAACCTGATTTACCACAGTACGCGTGATTAAAATTGTTATAGTCGTTTTTGAGAAAAACTAGCTTTTCCCTTTTTGTTCATATGGCAAGTACAGTTAATTTTCTTTAATTATTATTATCTGGAAAGCTGGCAGCTCTTCAAAATTCTGAATTCGAAATTCTGGTTTTCAAAATTCTGTATTTTTTTTTTTAAGGAAAATTCAGTTTTTCAAAATTCTGCTTTTTAAAATTCTGCATTTCAAATCTCTACCAGCAAAAAAAAATTAATGTTAAAAAAATTGACAAAGTACCTACTCGTTAGTAAGTTATCTCAAATAAGCAGCAAATTTTGCGAGAAGATGATTTAACAAAATTCTGCAAAAAATTTAAAAAGGGTTTGGAAAATTTTAACAAAAACGTGCGACCTTCATATTATTAAGTTAGCAATACTAAAGAAATTTCAATCACCTTGGTAAAATTACACATCGAAGAGCGTGAAAATATTTTTTCTTCTTTTTTTTTTTTCTATTGACAAAAAAATAAGACAAGCAACGTGTGGTTGGTATTTTGTTATTTTCATATGACCAACAAATACCTAATCTTCTCTCTTAACTTAAAATAGCTTTTTAACGACACAAAAACATCACCACCTCCACCTCAATGATGTTCTTCGACTTCGACTTTTTATAAGTCTCATACATAAATGTATGTATGTTGGTCGTTGATAAGTTCAAGGCTGATTGTTTACAAAGGTTATACAAAAGGAGCCCAATCACAAAAGGCTCTAACAATAGCAAATATGTGTATGTTCTATTGTTCACATTTCGCTGGAATTCTTTTGAATCGTTCACCCAAAATTTCTCTTTTGGATCCAAAAGTAAAAAAAAAAAAAAAACAAAATTCAACACACAAACACAATTTCTCTCATAAAATATTTGCAAACAATTTTACCAACAAAAAAAAAAACTTCTTCTAACGATGGAAAAATCTTAAAGTGAAGAGGACACAAATGTAAAAGGTATGGGTATTGGTTTTCATTTTCCTTATTTTTTGTGGAACATGTTGGGGAGAATTTCTATCGAACTTTGAGCAGTTCTTGTCGATATAGAAAGCAACGATACAACCCTTGTTGTACCTTCATTTGAACTTCTCCAGCAAACTCGTTACCTTTTGTTAGAAATCAAAAATATATACAAAAGAGTGTATGTAGGTAACAACCAACAATGAACAAAATATGAGAGTCGTTATTGGAAGGAAAAGTTCTTCGAGGAGCATTTTGTAAATATTAACTTAAGGAGAGAGAATTCATCAAATGTTAAAAAAAATTAGGGGGAATACTTTTGTAAACTTTGATTATTCACCATATGCGCCCTTAGAATGTGTAAAATTGGGGAGGGGGGAGGGAACATGTTTTTAATAAATGCTTTTCCAACTAATTCATTTTATTATTGTTTTTGTTATTGAATATTTTTTAAATGTTTTATGAATTTCGTTATATATTAAAGCAAAAAAGAAAATTTGCTTTCTTTTATAATAAAGGGGGTGATAAAGTCCCCCTTCCCATTAAACCGCTCATGGGTGAAGTTTTTCCACCTTAATCCTTATTAAAATATTCACATATTTTGCTGGCCTCTTCAAAGTGCCATTCTGTCAAGTTTTCCGTTTCATGTTCATTCTCTCTAATTCCCCCATATATGCAACACGTTTGTGCCTAAACAAGAAGAACTTTGATATAAAACAGAAAAACTTTTTAATGAAATCATTTCCAAGTGTGTGTACGTAAACATGTTTTAGAAAGGCAGACACTAAATACAACGTACATACTCATATTTACATACATATAGGTAGTATATGGGTAGTAGAAGAGATATTCACTTGAGACTTGAAAGTTGGTGTTTCTGAGGGAATTTAATAACGATTTATGAAAAAGGAATATTATGTAGGTGTAGGTTATGAAGCTAGGGGAAAATAAAATATAGGAACTAACGTATTAATGCGTGTGTTGGAAAATATAAGTTTTATATTAGTACAGTCAAATTAGACGGAGATGCGTGGGTACCTAAATCTTAAAAATTATTTACAGGACTTTCTTAAAATTTTATTGTTCCTTGAAATTTTATGAATAAAAATATAAATTTTCAAATCAATCTGTTAAATTCCATTTTATTGATATGTTAAGAGTAAAAATATTCACTTTAATATTTTGAACTTCTTCAGAAAATAGAAGGCGGCAAATAGACCGCTTTCCCTATACAAATACAATTTTTATAATATCTCGAGGGGGTAAATTAATAAAATTTCCAAATATACTAAGTATGTCATTTCATTTGATTTTTTAAGGACACACAATTTAATTAAAGTCGTTAAAAACTGTTATTTTCTCTTTATAAAACTTATAGGTAAAAAAAAAATGTAGTATGCAATTTTCAAATAATTATATATAAATTTAAATCAAGATTATGAAACAAATTAAAAATTCATTCAAATTTTTGTTTTTAAAAATTTCTTTTAAAACTGTTATTAGGTAAAGTCAAAAAAATGTATGTTATTTTGTTATGTAGTTTACGAGGAATCTTAATATTCAAAATGTTCCGAATAAAGTACCGTTATGTATTATTTTTGAAAAAAGGTGTTTTTAACGAACGATGGATTTAAAAAAAATTTGTTTTATCAAAATTTTGCGAGCGAATTTTTACTTGCGATATATGTACATAGGTACTATAGGGCAAGTTTAGGATTCGGAAAAAAAAAATCGAACTCGAGATATCAATTTAACATGACATTACGATGATTGAAAATGCCAAAAAAGTGGACCAGGCAATTCTGTCTGTATGTACCTCCAGCTACAGCCTTAACTACTGAAGTGATTTTTTTCAAACTTGGTAGTTAACAGTTTCTGGTTATTCCTTAGAGGACAAATTAACTTTTTTTTTAGGACCAAAACTAACGGTACCTGTCATATAATGGAAATAGATAAGTAAATTTATTTCAAAAACAGCTGCAAAGATTTTTTAGTGTTACATAAGACCCAACTTTTGAAATAAAAAAAATATTTTTTGTTCCGTTATTGACAGTACGTGCGATAGAACGATTTTTTTTTTAGTAATGAATTTCTCGTAAACAACAAAGCAGATTTCAACCAAAATTTTTATACAGAAACGTTAAAATAAACGTTATATAAAAATATCATAAAATTTTCAAAAAAAAAACACATTTTTAGATTTTTAAAAAATATTTCAATTTTTTTATTTTTGAAAAATCAATTTTATTAAAACGGGTTGATGAATTTTATTGAAACTTCGTTTTTATGTGTTTAATAATATTTTGTTAAAAATAGAATACCAACTTTTTTGTATTTTTTTAAAAAAACGACTCAAACGATTTTAGAAATTTTTTTTTCTAAAAATTCTATTTTATAAAAGAAATCAAATTGCTAACTTGGTTTTGTGTAAAAGATCATTTAAAACGATATTTACTTAATTATGAAAACTAATATTGTTCAATAAAAAGCTTTAACCCTCTGTCAGCACACGGGTGTAAATTTGGCAGGGCAAAAATACAAAAAATACGATTTTTCAAAAAAGTGGTCACAAAGAAGTCTCTTTATAAGGGTGAAAATATTTTTTTTTCAGAATTGTGATTACAATATTCGAATTCCTCGCAAAATTCTACATCAATTTCATATACGATTCTCTATAAAATATTGAGACCGAAAAAAGTTATAGCGACATAAAAAAGTATAAACCAAATTCGCCTATCACGTCACAAAAAAGAGGTGTGCCTACAGAGGATTAATATTAGAGTTAGAGTGTATTTAATTTTTTCAATTAATACAAATTTTAACCCAAATCTACGAAATTGGTGCAATGGAGAGCTTGGCACCTTGTTTTTATCTAATTTTAAATAATTTATCCGTTCACTATGGCGTATGCGTACTTTTTTCAATTTTTTTGTACTTGCAATTAAGTAAATATAAAGATTCTTCATTTATGCTCGTTTGTTGCATAAATGGAAATAAGAGGTTAAAATTCAATGATGAGATGATTAAACCTAGTGATGCTGAACTTTACAGCAGCTTAAATGACTTAGAAATTAAGGGTGTGTAAGTGTATAGGCAAATTTTTAGTAACGTTAGTTAATAAAGTGATTTTATAAAGTCAATTTCTATTAATTTGAAAATTTCTGCCATAACTTCATGCTGCACTTTCGGCTCTGTTGAATTTCAGTTTTGGAAAATTTTTCTAACCAAAGATTTCAATGCTACTACCCCATTGCATTTAACAAACAAACAAAGAATTCCTAATGGGTAATCTGAATTCCTTGTTTCTCTGGAATTCACTTTACAATATGGTCCATATCCTTATTCATATATATTTCTTTTTTTTTTAGAAAAAAATCAGTCGAATCCTTGCATTTATATCCCCTAGCCTTAGAAAGCATACGTTTTGTTCTGTATAATAATAAATAAATAAATTTCTTTACCGTTAAACCAACAACGTTTGTTTCCTGTTTCATTTCTCAATAGAAACTATCAGAAAATATGTACACAAAACTTCTTCTTCTTCTCTCTGCAAAAAAAAAAAAAAAAAAAAACTCTTCAAATCCAGGAGTGGCTACTCTAGAAAATATCTCGGCATCTATAGACGAATACAAGAAAATACACCAGCAGCGGTTTTTCGTCGTATCCTTTTTTCCCTTCTGCATCGTTTACATGCCTGAACAAATTTGAATAAAAAACGTTTCGACCTAAAAGATGGAAAACTATCTCTTCGTTTTTATTTTTTTACTCCTGTCTCTGTTTATACTTGAAAGTTTATTTCTTTTTTCTCGTAGCGCTCTTATCTATTCATTCATCAGCTCGAATCCAGGGTTCCCATCCGTGGATGTGCGGTAGCTGTGGTTGTGGCTATAGCTCTTAACCGCCCTTAAACTCAAAATCTATTTATTTAACCTGAAATTGTAGATATTTTTTTTCTTCTTCTTTTTTGGTATCTCTCTCTGACTTTCTTTATATTGAAAAGGATTTGTATTAATATTTTTTTTTTTTTTACTTTAGAGTGCTTTGGTGGTATATATAAATATCTGTATCTTGAAGCATAAAAATATAAAGGCAAGTAAAGTTTATTGCGCTATAGTTAGCCTGACCAGGTGAAGGAGCACTCTTGATTCCAGATTTTACTTTTTTGTCTGAATTAAGTAGTTCGTGATAATCCTGCGGCGTTTCTTGTTATTCAATGTAAGTAGAGCGGAACCTTGGAGTTAAAAAAACAGTATGAATGGAACGGGATGAAAGAGTTATCAGAAATCTCTTGAGGGCATTTGAATTGATCGAAGTATCGTAAGAGATTTCAGATTGGTGCAGGGTTTTTTTATAAACAAATACTTCACACTTAAGATGAGGTTTTTCTTATAATATTATCATAATATGAAATCTCTTATCGTAGGTCAGAGGGAAAAATGAACTTTTAAACAAACTGCCATGAATGGGAACGTATAGGGTTGCATACAATCTTGAATGAAAGCAAGTCCTTTAGTTCTTAGACTTTTGATAAACGCATGAAACATGCATTTTATTTTGTATTGAAGCTATCTACTTTCAAACAAGTCCTAGACTTGAACTAGCATCTTTCCTATTCAAAACATAATTGGCAAATATATAACCCCAAAATAATCAACTTTATATGAAAATAAATAGGAAAGATGTAAAAAAAATGTTCTAACTTAAATAAAATATCCAAGAAATAATAGCATAAAAAAGGTCTAAGAGTGTGTTTTACTACTTTGGTACTTTTGGTCTTAGTTTTGAAATTTTTGAAGTGAAAACTTCTTTAGTATCGTAGTGATATTTGAAACAAGATGAAACGAAAAAGCGATGTTGCCGATGACCAGCCACCAGTTTAATAACATGGTTGGCTCTAAAAAATTCTTACTTTTTTTGAAGGCATGGTAGAAATATGATTGAAGCGTCATACAAAAGGTGAAATAATAAGCTTTTCGTTGATATAAAATTTATTATAGGTTGTCATATTAAAAACATGGATTTAAGGGTGATAGAATTAAAAAAGTGGATTTTTTGGAAGAAATGATTTTTTAAGGTTTCACTTCTACCACGTGTGAATTGCACACATGATTTTTTTAAATTTTTTTTCTTTGAATATGAACAGTTTTACATAAATATAAGAACAAACATTCTAGCTTTATAAAAAAAAAAAAGTTGGAAGATTTTTAATATCATTCAATGATTTTGTCCAAAAAGTCTATAAAAATGAAAAAAATATCGTAAAAATAGGAATTTTGCCATATTTCGACAAATTTTGTGCTACCGGAAGTCCTTACCCAATTTGAAAATTTTTTTTCTGTTTAACATTTAGCTCATATAAAAGATGTCCAAATCTATTATATTAAAAAAAATTGTTAGGGTTATTAATTTTTTTAGTGAAAGTACCATTTTTTTTTATTTTTTTTTAAGCCTCAGAGAAGATATTAACTGATTTTGATTATTTTTTAAACCCATTTTAGCTCCACCATTCGCAACTTTTCCGCGCTATTACGATTTGAAATAAAAATAAATTGCTTAAAGTAACTATAATGTTAAAGCTTTTTATTCAAGAAATTTAAAATTTGATATTTTGAAGAAATTTTATAAGTAGTATAAAAAAATTAAATCTGTTTTTAAAATTAATTAAACTCCGTTTTAAATTATCTTAAAACAAAAAACAAATATGCCATTTTATTTCTTGTATAAAAAGGTATTTTTAGAAAAAAAATTTCGAAAATTGTAGGAGCCGTTTTTTAAAAAAATAATTTTTTATGTATAAAAATTTTTTAACATTTTTCAAAAAAAAAGTTGGTATGCCATTTTGAAGAAATAATTAATTTACACATAAAAACTAAATTTCAAAATTTTTCATTGATCCGTTTTCAAAAAATTGATTTTTCAAAAAAAAAATTTGAAATATTTTTTAAAAATCCAAAAATGCGTTTTTTGAAAATTTTCTAAATTTTTAATATTATCTTTACTTACACACGTTTGTATAAAATTTTTTATTTAAATCGGGTTAATGTTGTACGAGATATTCAGAAATGAAAAAACCCGTTCTATGACAGGTACCGTTAATAACGGTACAAAAAATATTTTTTTTATTTAAAAAGTTGGCTCTTATATGTAGTACTACACACAAAAATTTTAATCAAAATCGTTAGAGCCGTTTTTGAAAAAAATTAACTTTTCTATTTCCGTTATATGGCAGGTACCGTTAGTTTTGGTCATAAAAAAAAATTTCAATTTTTGCTCTAGGGAATCACCAAAAACTGCTAACTACCAAGTTTGAAGAAAATCACTTCACTCGTTTAGGCTGCAGCTCCAGATAGAGACAGACACACAGACAGACAGACAGACAGACAGACAGACAGACAGACAGACAGAATTGCCGGACCCACTTTTTTGGCATTCTCCATCATCGGAATGTCATGTAAAATTGTTATCTCGAATTCGATTTTTTTTACGAATCCTAAACTTGCCCTATAGTACCTACATATATCGCAAGTAAAAAAAATTTCGGCATACCTTATTAAACATGTTTCTCAACGGATAGGTTTAAAACACGGCTTTATTTTATGTGCAATAACGAATAATTAAAATATTAAAATTATTGTGAAAATATTATAAAATTTAATATACTTAAAATTAATGTATTTTACAATTCAAACGAAAAAAAAAATTCTTGAAGGAAAAAAAGTACGCATACACCATAGTGAACGGATACATTTTTCAAAACTAGACAAAAATAACTTTACAAAAAGGAGCCTAGACATATTCTTTATTTCTTAAACTACGTGAGCCGAATTATAAAAGGTTCGAAGAGGTTTTTTATAGACAAAACTATTTTTAGTGAAGTCAACCTAAATAAATTCATAAATGATTTTTTTGAAAATTTTTCTTTATTTCAATAAAGGTTACTTAAACGTAACTGTATAAAGTTTTCGTACAAATTAGTTTTGTCGTTAGAACGTAAGAAATATAAAAAAGGTCATACAACTGGAAATGTTAATATCGGTTAGAAAAAATATTTATTTATTTATTTTTAAAATCAAAATCGTTAAAGCCGTATATTTGACAACAACCTTTTTTATTTTTATAATAAACTATTCTCATAATCTTTGTTGCCACACATTTAATTGGATATCTCTTCTTAACTAAGAAAATAATTTTCAAACCCTTTTTCCAAAGTTAACTATATTGAATTAACCCCGACAAGGGTACAAACATAAATCACTTAAATGTCACAAAACCGGATACATAAGTTTTATGGTAAACTCTTGTGTCTTTTTGAATCTTTCGAGCCGCCAAAAAAAATAAGCTGTATGTCATAAAAAGTGACAAATTGTGGCCTATTTAAAATTATTAACACGATACATTTTTGAGGATTTACAACACACTCATAAACCAATAAAACGTGTATTTCCTGCACATATGTGCGAACTTTTGATATTTCAAACCAAAATATGAGGTATGAATTTTGGATTCATTTCTGACACTTTTATCGTTCTCTGAATATTGAATCCCATCGCACATTGTGGTTCTTTGAAAATTATTTTAAATTGCATTCGTATATACCCAATCCGGATGTGTCACTGTGAATGTGCCTTGTTATATCTCTATCTTTGGTTTGCCACAGAAAATTGATGATGTTAGTGGTTTTTATGTTTTTTTTTTTTTTTGTATAAGAGATGTTAGGTCCACATCTCTTATACAAAAAAAATAAAACATTACTCATTTTGTTTTTTGTTTTACATTTTATATATACATTTGTTAAGAGGATAAAGGGTGATAATTTAATTTGGCCTTAGGTTAAGAGCATTATGGCAACCGGATTTTGGCAATTCAATCGAATTGGGGTAATTTAAATCTTTTTTTTTTCTGGAAATTATAATGGTACAATAGTAATTTATTAATGTATTCATTTTAATTTGATTTATTTGCGATGGATAAAATTTATTAGATTCGAGGAAAATATAAAACACAAACTTTGTATGATTTGTGTGGGATAAAATTTGAACTTTTTTTTTGAATGAAAAAATACCATAAGAACTTAATAGACCTGTAGGTTTTGTTAATGAAAGATTAAACTAAATCATTTAATTACAAAATAAAAGGATTATTCCGTTTTTGTTTAGTACTTTTGAATTCGTGTTAATTTTCAGGAACTTTTTCATGTGAAATTAATTTTAAAAATGGATGTAGGTACTTTCGTTTCTAAACAGCCAAAATAAAAAAAAAGTAGTAAATACAAATGAGATGAGAGAAATATTAACTCTTTCCAAACATTTGGAATATTTTGCCAGCATAGATAACACTAGGTGAAAGACCTTTCTAAGGAAAAACCTTTTAAAATCTTTACAGTAGAGTATTATTCCTTGATTATAGGTGGCACTGAAGCAGTGGAAGTATTTCCCAAATGAAATAAATGGTAGCGTCTACAGATCCGATTCGACACATTAAAGAACATACTCTTGAAAAAAGGGATTTCACCACCGCACAATGGGGCAAGATACCCCAAAAGTTGGAATTAATTCATTTGCGAAATTTAGTTGGCTGAATTATATTTGTGACGTGGTAAAATGTTATAAATCGATGAACCCGTGCTGCAAAAACGAAAAAGGATGACTATTCCTCACGTTCCACTTGCCGTTAGCTATGTGGTATAGATTAGAGTTTCATCTTATTTCATATGACGCCAAAAGACAAAATTTAATATTGTTTATTTAAAAGTTTATATCCTGAAAGTGAACACTGAGGAAGGATTTCTAAAAATTCAATCATTAGATAGGGAAAATAGGGGTAAAATGACATGGTAAGAAAAAAATTATTTTTTTACAACGGTTTGTCGTAGAACGTGAATTTTTGAAAAACAGCTATTTTGTAGGAGTATTTTTGAGTGGTATTTTTTTTTTAGGATTTCTTGAAAGCTTGCAAAAAATCTGAAACTTTTAATTCTTATAGGTGAGATTGATTTATGTTAGTGTGCAAAAATTTCTATTTCTAAAATGATTTTCACCGAATAAAGTTGAAAAATATTTATTTTGCCCCAAAGTTTTTGACCATTTTTTCAACGTTTTTTATTTTAATTTTTTTGATGGATGAAATTAATGTGGAAGTGAGATAATCTATTTGTTTGTAGTGCTATAGTAAAGTATGCAATATTGCGCTAGATTTTAAAGTTTACTATTCAAGGCAAGGACTCAAATACCACACTGTTCCCATAAGAAACTTCAGTTCCTTAGAAAAACGGGTTAGAATTAAGTCAGGAACTTTAATTGAGGAACGTAAATTCTTATTTTTTTTAACCATATGAGATTATGAGAGCGAAAAATTATATATATCTCAAAAACAAAAACCTTCCTAATAAACCTGGATCAAAAAGTAAGCCTTTTAAAATATACTGAGGATGTACTTTAAAAAACTAAAACAAAAAATGGAGCACATATGAGCACCCTTTCTTTTTAGAATTCCACAGATAATAAATCAAAGCATATGAAAATACTAAAATCTCGATGTGGAAGTGTGTGGAAACTAACTTTAAGCTAAAGTTTTTAGAAAATAACTTAATTTCCAACTAACAATTTTAAACACTCTACATTTAATACAAAATAGAGCAAAATAATTCATTGATTTAAATTTTTTTTATTTAAATGATAAAATATACAACCGAATCTTTCGATTCCATGTTTAATCAGAATTATACTGTTATTTAAACAAAAATGGCAGCTAGTTGAACATTAAACCTTTTTGTTAATTTTTTTACAACACAATTAAAATACAACTAATGTGGCAACTTCAAGTGCTCGTTTTAGAGTGAGAAATCATGCACCAAGATAAAATGAGTGTGGTTTTGATGCATAGGAATGTTATATAACGGAAAACTAACAAAAAACACTGATATCTTTTGTTTTATTTTTTGAATTGTTTCCAACATTGCCATATGGGTCGCCCCACTGTGCACCGGTCTCATTTCCTATATGTGATATATAAAAATTGGTCTTCCATGGGACTGTTTGTCACCAAGCTACAATTCAATAATTTTAAACGTCGATATGTCCGTCCCATTAGACACCCCGGATAAAATTTTAACATTTCTGAATTATTTCTGCGACAAAAAAAACTTTTTATACAATAAGAGGTTTATGAACCTATGCATTTTTAAAACTTTGTTTTTCAAAAATCAATTTTTCGACAGTGGCCCGATGGTTTTGTTTGAAATTTTGTCTTGGAGGGTCGAATAACACTAGTTTACAAAAAAATACAAATTTTTTGGACATCAAGTGTCGTTATCGTTATACTTTTCATATAGATTCAGGAAACTCGAAAATCTTATTTAAAAAAACATTTATGGATATGTTTTCGAGATATGATTTTTTAAAGTTTTTTGTCGTTTTTTTTTTTTCCCAGCATATACATAATCTTGAATAATAAACGATTTTGAACAAAAAAATCGGCACCTGAAAGCTGAATTAATAAATCAACAAACACTGGAATAACTTTTTTGGGTCACTCCAGATGTTTAAGTGCAATGTATCAAAACATTAAAGAAATAAAATGCACGACTGGGTCGCACGAACTTGCTCTTAGAGTTAAAGTTGCTTAAATTTTGAAGACTTTTTATATAGAAATTTGGAAAAAAAATAAAATTCGTTTTTTTAAAAAATTAAAATAAAATCTGAAATTAAATTGCCCTCCAAAACAAGTATGCAGTTTTGATTGAGATATTAACATGCATTTTTAGAAAAAAAAATTTCAAAATCGTTAGAGCCGTTTTTTAAAAAACTAATTTTTTATAAATAATTTTTTGGAAAAAAAGTTTTAAAATAAAATTGGTATGCCATTTTGTAGAAATCACTAATCAACATCTAAAAACAAAATTTCAAAAAAATTTCATGACCCGTTTTCGAAAATTTGATTTTTCAAAAAAAAAATTTCAAATTTTTTTTTTAAATCCAAAAATTATTTTTTTGGAAATTTTATTTTTGGTTTATATTTAAATTGTATAAATTCTTTTTCACAAAAAGTTTCGTTGAAATCGAATAATCAGTTTAAGAGATAATCGGATTTGAAAAAAAAACGATTCTATGGCAGGTACCGTTAATAATGATTTAAAAAAAAAAATTTCATTGAAAGATAGACCTTAGCTTAAAACTAACATTTGAATTTTTTAAGCAAAATCGTTGGAGCCGTTTTCGAGATATTTCAATTTTACTAAAATCGGTATATGACAAGTACCGTTATTTTTGGTCCAGAAAAATTAATTCCAAAAACCCCTCTGGAGAGTCGCCAAATAATTCTACATACCAAGTTTGACATTAATCGGTCCATCCGTTTAGGCTGTAGCTCCTTATACAGACAGACAGACAGACTGACAGACTGACAGACTGACAGACTGACAGACTGACAGACTGACAGACTGACAGACTGACAGACAGACAGACAGACAGACAGACAGACAGACAGACAGACAGACA
Source organism: Episyrphus balteatus (assembly GCF_945859705.1). NCBI lineage: Eukaryota > Metazoa > Arthropoda > Insecta > Diptera > Syrphidae > Episyrphus > Episyrphus balteatus. The sequence goes on along the minus strand of NC_079135.1, from coordinate 124,176,107 downwards.
GACAGACAGACAGACAGACAGACAGACAGACAGACAGACAGACAGACAGACAGACAGACAGACAGAGAAGAGAGAATTATATATTACCTTTCTATATGTATCCTATAAAATTTTTTTTAAAATTAAAATATTGTAAAAAACTCAGGAGAAACTACCTATTCAAGAAAGAGAAAAAAAATGACATTTTTGATGTTTTTACTAAATAGTCTATTGTTATCCTTTTAACATTCATGGATATTGAACATGTAACGAAGAAAAGAAAATACTTTATCTTTCAACATAATGGTCACAAAAAATGAATACGACTAAAATTGGATAAAATATGGACTCCGTTCCCTTCAGATCTTATCTTACCTTTAAGTAAATGTATCATGTTTTTGATTTTCGCACACCTAACAATTGTTTGGATAAAAAACAAATCAAAACAAAAAATATGTATATTTTGATTCAAAAATGTCTATTCCACAAATAACAAACAATTTGAAAACTCGCGCTTTGAGAGTTTTGTCCAAATTGATCAATAATGTACTTAACCAATTTCCTGTCCCAAACAAATAACCAGAAAAAAAAACCAACCTCAATCTTAATTTCTTTTACGTGGAAATACCATTTAATCGATGTATTTCTCCTATCTCGGTAAATGTATACATCAAAGAAAGAAATTGCAAACCAAAATGAAATCACAAAACTAATCCTAAGGTAAAGCTTAAGTGTAGTCAGTCACGTACCCTAAAGGCTAAGACAACATACCATATACTCGTATACATTCAATTTGGTGATGTGTAGTCCAGATACATATAAGACTTCTAACCTTTACGCATGTTCTAATCCTTTTTCAATTTGCAGATAAATCATTTTGATTGCCATGAGGCAGAAAAATGTTTCCTCTTTTCAACCTTTGATCACTCTTGTATGTGAGTTGGTTTGTTTTCTTCGATATCGATTTTCATGTCATTTGTATCGATAAATCTGTTTTAACTGCTATTGTTTAAAAATGAATGATTGCAAAGAAATCAAGAGAGAAAAAATATTTGTATAGTTTTAATGGTAAACGTAACTGAGCAAATACTCGTAAATAGTACTCGAGGTATAAGGTTTTCTCCTTATTGGATTTTCAAGGTAAACGTTTGAAAGGCAGGTTCTTAGGATAAACAATAGAATTAGAAAATCGAAGGAAGAAGTAATGAGAATAAATTGTTTTTATTTGAACGAACAACAACAACTTGAAGGTCTTATTGTAATTGTAATTGTAATTGTAATTGTAATTGTAATTGTAATTGTAATTGTAATTGTAATTGTAATTGTAATTGTAATTGTAATTGTAATTGTAATTGTAATTGTAATTGTAATTGTAATTGTAATTGTAATTGTAATTGTAATTGTAATTGTAATTGTAATTGTAATTGTAATTGTAATTGTAATTGTAATTGTAATTGTAATTGTAATTGTAATTGTAATTGTAATTGTAATTGTAATTGTAATTGTAATTGTAATTGTAATTGTAATTGTAATTGTAATTGTAATTGTAATTGTAATTGTAATTGTAATTGTAATTGTAATTGTAATTGTAATTGTAATTGTAATTGTAATTGTAATTGTAATTGTAATTGTAATTGTAATTGTAATTGTAATTGTAATTGTAATTGTAATTGTAATTGTAATTGTAATTGTAATTGTAATTGTAATTGTAATTGTAATTGTAATTGTAATTGTAATTGTAATTGTAATTGTAATTGTAATTGTAATTGTAATTGTAATTGTAATTGTAATTGTAATTGTAATTGTAATTGTAATTGTAATTGTAATTGTAATTGTAATTGTAATTGTAATTGTAATTGTAATTGTAATTGTAATTGTAATTGTAATTGTAATTGTAATTGTAATTGTAATTGTAATTGTAATTGTAATTGTAATTGTAATTGTAATTGTAATTGTAATTGTAATTGTAATTGTAATTGTAATTGTAATTGTAATTGTAATTGTAATTGTAATTGTAATTGTAATTGTAATTGTAATTGTAATTGTAATTGTAATTGTAATTGTAATTGTAATTGTAATTGTAATTGTAATTGTAATTGTAATTGTAATTGTAATTGTAATTGTAATTGTAATTGTAATTGTAATTGTAATTGTAATTGTAATTGTAATTGTAATTGTAATTGTAATTGTAATTGTAATTGTAATTGTAATTGTAATTGTAATTGTAATTGTAATTGTAATTGTAATTGTAATTGTAATTGTAATTGTAATTGTAATTGTAATTGTAATTGTAATTGTAATTGTAATTGTAATTGTAATTGTAATTGTAATTGTAATTGTAATTGTAATTGTAATTGTAATTGTAATTGTAATTGTAATTGTAATTGTAATTGTAATTGTAATTGTAATTGTAATTGTAATTGTAATTGTAATTGTAATTGTAATTGTAATTGTAATTGTAATTGTAATTGTAATTGTAATTGTAATTGTAATTGTAATTGTAATTGTAATTGTAATTGTAATTGTAATTGTAATTGTAATTGTAATTGTAATTGTAATTGTAATTGTAATTGTAATTGTAATTGTAATTGTAATTGTAATTGTAATTGTAATTGTAATTGTAATTGTAATTGTAATTGTAATTGTAATTGTAATTGTAATTGTAATTGTAATTGTAATTGTAATTGTAATTGTAATTGTAATTGTAATTGTAATTGTAATTGTAATTGTAATTGTAATTGTAATTGTAATTGTAATTGTAATTGTAATTGTAATTGTAATTGTAATTGTAATTGTAATTGTAATTGTAATTGTAATTGTAATTGTAATTGTAATTGTAATTGTAATTGTAATTGTAATTGTAATTGTAATTGTAATTGTAATTGTAATTGTAATTGTAATTGTAATTGTAATTGTAATTGTAATTGTAATTGTAATTGTAATTGTAATTGTAATTGTAATTGTAATTGTAATTGTAATTGTAATTGTAATTGTAATTGTAATTGTAATTGTAATTGTAATTGTAATTGTAAATAAAAATAGATTTGCATTCCCTTTTCAAACCGAATGCAGTTCAAAAGAAAGTAAAACATAGAAATTACTTAAAAGTATTTGTGTTTCTTGTCAAACTCTGTCTGAAATCTGTAATCCGTAGACACCAATACACTTTTATTTGCCGAAAAAAGACCTTTTTCTCTTGATGTTGATTTGTATCCTTTTTTACTTTACTGTTCCCAAAGTAACTGCAAACTATCACTGCACTTGACAGCAACTTAAGACCAAAAAATGTTTATAGTACTCAAAGGAACTAAGAAAGACAAACTACACTATAGATTCTATCTTCAAACCTTAAGTATATTCTCTTTCCCTCTCTCTCTCTCTAAACAACCCAACAACGCACAGTTAAAAGGACTTTTGGGAATATTCTGAAAGTGGTGCTTATAAACGTTCGGATACTTATTTTCAAAAACAACTTTGCGCACGTCCTTATCCTTTCTCATATTTTTTTTTATTTTTATTTTTATTTTTTGCTTCTTTTACTTTGCCTTATTTACGATGTCATCACTCTCAATAAATGAAAAATAACTTTTACTAAAGTTTACTTTTGTATGTGAGATGGAAAATTTTATTTTTTTCGATTTTCACTTTTTTTGCAAAGGATACACTCTGAACAAAGTTGTTTTTTTGTCATTTTTTCGTTCCAAACATAAAACAGCTAAAAGGACGAGATGAAAGACATTCAGGTGGAATGACATAAAAACGTAACGTATTTGTGCACTTGAGTATGTTCGAGTGTAAAACATTTTCCAAAAATGTTACAAACATGCGTTCGTTTTATTAAAAAGAAATAACTTTGTAGAGTTTTTACAAAATGTTTTTGAGTTTGGGATTGAAAAAGTTCAAACTAAAAAAGAGAAAATAGTGTCCTTAACTGATTTTTCATTTTAATGAGTACAAGGAAAGTCTTGTAAATAAACATGAATTTTATACTCATTTTTGTTTTGTTGGCGCATGTTATGATGCATTGAAGGATTACTCTTTGAACTTTATGAAATAAAGTAAGTACAGAAAAGTGAAAATAAATGTTCAGACTCTTGGAAAAAATAATGATATAAATGTTCATTACGTTTAAAAGCAATTAGAACCTTGTAAAAGTTGAAAAGTGTCTCTTTTTCTGGCAAAATGTCTTTATTATTTAAAAGATTCATCCTTCCACCGATCGATCCTTCAATTTTCCATAGCTTGTTTAAATTCAAAATTTAATTGCATGTATTGTGTACCTCTTTTTAATGGAGACAACTCTATGGTTACCAACCACATCACTTCCAACAGTTACTCTGATTAATTTTACACGTCTACCAACCGATTATCCATTTTACATTAATTTTGAATTGTTCTTTACTTTACTTTGCAGTTTTTGAAACAGCAACAAAATATTCATATACATATATGCAGTATAGTCCATCATTTCGAGGTTTTATGGAAAAGTGACATTGATGTCAAGCGTGCTGTCTCGTCTGCATGCGGTGAGTTGATTAAATTTATTTCGCATTGTAACCACATAGAATGACATCGAAGAGCACGTTTCGAGTCCAACATTTTAACCACAATTTGCGACAGCTCTTTTAAATTGTTACTGGCCAGGGCCACAATCACTGTGATGAAAAAAGTTGCTCGTTAGGGCGTTTACTTTGGTGAACATCAAAAAGTAAATGGTTTGGTATTAAAGTACCAACTTGAAAAGTAAAGTGGATGCGGAAACTTATTTCAGTTTGATTGTACTTTAAACTTATGTTTTGTAAATAGGGAAATAATACAATTTTTTATGGAATTATACAGTTAAAATAAATTTCTTATTAAAGACCATTAGAGGTAAATATGCGTTAAGTTTTCTTTATTCTTTAAAGGAATCATAATTGCCCCTTGAGAGAGTGTTTTACCAGGGTGAACAGTTTAAGGATGACCAAGACCTTATCTAAAACAATCGCCACTAAACATGCGATAAGTTTGATAATTTGTTGCTAATTTGTTGGGATAAAGTTGCTAATTATCCATGGGAACTGTATGCAGACTCGTATAGAAAGTTCTTGTTTTATTGTTTTTGGCAAGTATGTAACTTCTGAAAGCTGGTATTTTTTCGTACTAAAACAATACATGTACTATGAAAGAAAAGAAAATTACAAACAATTTATGACCAATAAATATTTTTGTTTCCAAACAAAAGACTCTTTGACGAGCCAAACTTATACCGCAAAAGCATTAATTGTTCATTTGATACTTAAGTCTTAAAAATGGAATACAATATCAACGTCATATTTATTTGTAAAATCGAGTCATTGTGGAGGATGTGTATTATTTTTAACTATAGAAAAATCAAAACAGTTATATGCACTTAAGTTTAGAATAACTAGTTTTTTTTTTTTTTAATAAACAATTCCTAGGGTTACGATACTTCTGCTGAAATTCTTAGAATCTCATTTAATATTTTGAACCTTCAACTATAAACTGATGGCAAAAAAAAAATGAAAAAAACATTGTAATACAGTCAAATAAGGTGACAAAAGGGGTAAACCTCGGAATGAATGTTAATAGAAATTTTTTTTGCTCAATATCTTCGTTTTGGCATTCTATAACTTACCTCAAAAGTCTAGAAAAATCTCATGTCCGCAAATCGCGATTTCAAGGTGAAAGCGCGAAATGGAGATTTTCAAAATTAACAATAATAGACGATCGTATTATTTACTCATATGATACATGATTTCAAGGTATTTTTTAAGGCTGATTCCAAAAAATCTAAAATCAAGGCAATCTGACGTCTCTGAAAAAAGTTATACCTGTTTTTCATGTGTCAACCCATATTATTATAACAGTTGCAAATTTACTACCGAAAAACCCTTAAAAGTTATAGTAGAGGAACCAAATTTTGCATGAAAGTTTAAATATCCATTATCATTAAGAATCCAAACAGTGCAATGAAAGAAGTATATATATCTATGAAAAAAAATGGTATTTTTTGAGAATGAGGGAAATTTTAAGATATGCACTAAAAAACGTCCTTGTACAATCTTGGAATTAGTGCTAATAAGCTAACTTTTTGGTTTCTATCTTTGTTTGGATATTCTATAACTTATGTCAAAAATCTAAGAAAATCTCATGCCCGCAAATCCATACTACTATAACTTTTAAGGGTTTTTCGGTAGTAAATTTGCAACTGTTATAATAATATGGGTTGACACATGAAAAACAGGTATAACTTTTTTCAGAGAATTCAGATTGCCTTGACTTTAGATTTTTTGGAATCAGCATTAAAAAATACCTTGAAATCATGTATCATATGAGTAAATAATACGAACGTCTATTATTGTTAATTTTGAAAATCTCCATTTCGCGTTTTCACCTTGAAATCGCGACTTGCGGACATTTTTCTAGACTTTTGAGGTAAGTTATAGAATGCCAAAACGAAGATATTGAGCAAAAAAAAATTCTATTAGCAATCATTCCGAGGTTAAACCCTTACTTGACTGGATTATTGCAGTATTTTCACAATGTCCTGACAAAAATTCGAACACTTAAGAATTTTATTTGATACAAGTGACATGCATTGAAAGGCAATAAAAGCGTCCAATGCCAATCTAATTGGATTGTCACCATGTCAAATTGTCACCATATCGCCTCGTCGTCATGTCGCTTTGTAGAAATGTCGCCTTGTCGCCATATTGCCTTGTCGTCATGTCGCCATGTCGCTTTGTCACCTTGTCGCTTTGTCGCCATGTCGCTTTGTCACCTGGTCGGCATGTTGCCTTGTTACCATGTCGCATTGTTACCATGTCGCTTTGTCGCCATGTCACCTTGTCGCTTGTCGCAATGTTGCCATGTTGCCTTTTCGCTTTGTTGGCGATATGATGACAAGGCGAAAAAGCGACATAATGACAAGACGAAATAGCGACATAATGATAAGGCGACAAGCTTCTCTTACTCCACTAAATAAGGCCTATTGTTTAAAAAAAACTCACAGCACATAATTTTCCATTTTAAAACATATTCCAATCTTTATCCAAATATACCTACCTATTCCCTGATGTGAAAAATATTTCTGACACGGTAATGAAAACTGACGCTAGACTGCTTATCGGATATGTGACAAAACAATTTCATGCCTTGTCAAAGGCATATCTACAAGTATACAAGTAGCTGGGTTAGCAAGTCAACGTTTTTAACTAAGGTTGGCTAAAAGGCATAAGCACATCATATGAAATGACACATAACTTTCCTCGTGTAATATTTTTTTTGTTGTAGGTATATATCCTAAGACCTATTTATCATTTTTTGTATTTTTTTTAAAACCATGGTTTAGGAGGTAATGTTTTATATATTAAGTCTTACTATTTCAACAATCTCAGTAAAATATTTTTTTGTCCTTAATTTAGTACCGAAAATATGCAATTTTATTTTAGGGATGTGTTCACAAAGTATACATTTTTGCATTTAATATATAAATTTCAAAGAAGTTTAATGAAAGCTTTTTGTAAATTATTTTAAGACATTACCATTCTGACTATCGATTTCCATTCGACTGTGATAATCATTCTTCTTTTTTTTTTCAAGCAGATACATTTCCATTGTATATCTTTCCAGTTCCCTCTACAGCAATATTGATTTAACTTTTATCTTCCTTAATAATGTTTTTTTTTTTTTTTTGAAAATAGACGACTTCTGTGTAGTGATGGGAACTATCGAATAAAAACAATCAAACTATCGATAGTTGTAAAATATTCATTCATTCGATAGTTTTAAATCATTCATTCATTCATTTAGTTATACTATTTTCATTCGAATAGTTTTTGCATTCGATAGTTTAGGTACTATTTTCATTCGAACAGTTTTTGCATTCGATAGTTTAGGTACTATTTTCATTCGAATAGTTTTTTCATTCGATAGTTTAGTTACTATTTTCATTCGAATAGTTTTTTCATTCGATAGTTTAGTTACTATTTTCATTCGAATAGTTTTTTCAATCGATAGTTTAGTTACTATTTTCATTCGAATAGTTTTTTTATACGATATCTCATTCAAAAAGATTTTTTTTGTACTATAGTTTTTTTCATTCATATAGTTTAGTTACTATTTTCATTCGAATAGCTTTTCATTCGATAGTTTTTTCATTCGAATAGTTTAGTTACTATTTTCATTGGAATATTTTTTTTTATACGATAGTTTTTTCATTTGAATAGTTTTTTCATTTGAATAGTTTTTTTATACGATTGTTTTTTCATTCAAATAGTTTTCTTAAACGATAGTTTTTTCACTTGAATAGTTTTTTTATACGATAGTTTATTCGATAGTTTGTTCGATAGTTTTTATTCGATAGTTTTATTCGATAGTTTTTATTCGAATGAATAAATGAATGAATGAATGAATGAATGAATGAATGAACTATTTGATAGTTCAAATCATTCAGTTACTAACTATCGATAGTTAAAATCATTCGATAGTTCCCATCACTACTTCTGTGTCCATTTGGAATTTCCCCATTGTCATTGTCTCATCCACTCGAATGGAAGGTTTATATTGGATTTGACTTGTCTAGATAATAAGCTGTCTTGAAGATAATAACCCACAAGAAAGGTAAAAACAGTTCATTCTTAAAAAAAAAAATAAAATAAACCACTCCCACTTAAAGATAGAGTTTTTTTGAGGACAAACAAAAATAGAAATAACAAAAAAAGGGTTTCTATGTTTTTTCATCTATTTAAAGAACTCGAGAGCACAGGTGATTTACATTTAAAGTGTCCTTGACCAATACACTTTGTTTAAATAACATTCACACATGGGACTTAGACAAACAAAAAAAGAGAAAAGTCTTCTCATTTAATAGAACATCGAACCTTTTTTTGAGGTGTGTCCTTGACAATTGTATAAAGAGTTTGTGTGTTTTTTTTTCTTGGTTAGTTTCTTTTTTTTTTTCTATATCTCTCAGGTAATGTGATATATGTTTTCTTTATGTTTTATTGACTTTGTGATTTTTTTTTTGGGGAAACTTTTGGGCTTTCGGGTCATTTAAACTTTTATACAATAAAATAGAAACCCAGATGAAAAAAATATTGTTAGAGTTAATATGTTTTAAATAAACAGTTTTTTTTTAGTTCTCTTGGTGGATTTATAAATCGAATCGGTTAGAACCATTAATTTTTTGTTTACTTGAAGTGGTTTTAATCAAAAATACTCAAAAGACTTCCAATCCTTACTTTGTCTGTTACATATGTCTATTCTATAACATATAAATCTACTCTTACATGTAAATTCATAAAATGATTGTTACATGAAATCACAAACAAAAAGATATGATTACCATTTATGTTACGTTTCATGCATAGTACCAACGTCATCGTTATTTTGTTTTAATGAAGGTAAGCTCTTTGCTTCAGGTTTTACCAATTTTCGTTCGGTTGAAGGACGATATTAGTAGACATGACAACGAAGGATTGACATCGGGTTCGGAGACTTTAAATCGGCTTCTCCAATATGCACAGACATATTTATTGTTTTCAACATAACCTTGGAAAATCTTTCTTTTATTGAAATGTGTAGGTAACTTTTTTTTAAAGAGAATAATGTAGTCTTATTTTTCAAGGTAAAACGGGATAAAGTTAAAAGAAAATATTTGTGATGATTGGTTTTCAAGTGAAATTATTTTCGTGTTGTTAAATATTTTGCATGGAATTCAATCTACGTTAATTTTAAAAGCCATTTGAATGAAATTGGAATTTCGTTAATTAAAATTAATAGAAAAGACTAAAGGGGTTCAGCTTTTACAATTCAAATGCATCGGAATTTTAGTTTATGAAAGCCAAAGCCACACAAGTTCAGAAAAAATATTCAGCATAAACCTAAGACCCGTTTGCTAAATCAAAACTTAAGCATTTAAGTTCTACATAAATCCTTATGTGATAGTTTACACAGAGGAAAAACTAGGGAATAAGAGTTTAGGTTCCACATAAATTATTTAAGTTTCGATTCAGCAAATGGGCCTAAATTATTTAAAACTACTTATTTTTTATAAATTTTTAAGTTTAAATAGAAATATAAGAAAAAACTGTTAAACAATTTCCGCCGTGTAATACAAAATTGCTTACATACATCTTATGATTATATTGATTTTGGCTGTTTTGTGAGGGATAGCGATCTTGTAACAATACGTTTTTGTGTCTTAGTAAAAAAAAGTTGCGCATAAGCCACAGTGATCCGTTTGCTGTATTTTAATTATTTTTTGCTGACGGCTTCTTGTCTCGGGTTTTTAGAGTTTGGTTTGGTTGTCATTGCGTTGATGTGGGGAGAAAAGGCTTTCAGCCAGAGTCAGCGTTATTTATGTTTATTAAGTTCTCATCAGGTAGATTGTTAGATGCTCTAGATTTCTTGCGATGCGGATTATGCTCCTTAGTAGTAGTGTATTGAAATGTTTTTCTTGATTTTGGTAACACCTTAAAGTAATTGGAAGATATAATTGTCAATTTGAAGAGCTGTATTTTCGGTCGGTATTTAGTTCGCGTCCTGGAATATTGCATCACTGTGCGGATTTGCAACCTTTTAAGTAGCTTCTTCATGTATGTCTTCTATTGATAGAAGTTGTAGGTGATATAATAAGCCTTATAAGTTGCTTGTAAAGTAGTAACTAAGCACATGTCATTCCCACATCAGGAAGTGGATACAGTGGAAATCAAAAAATGTGGTATGTGGTTTGAAACGGAGTAGCTGGTTGAATTTGATATCAGTTTTTAGCTGATAACTGCACTTCCTCGGGAAGATTGTCTGTATTATACTTCTTCAATGCTTCGCTGAAAATTCTCCTCCTAATCATAGCTAAATCTTGATACGAAGCATAGTATAATTATGTTTTTTTCATGATCTAAGGGTATAATTTAAAGCAGAATTATTAGATTAATTTTTAAGATTCTGATTTCTTACATTCCAGGGGTAACCAACATGCTTAAATTATGAACTTCGATTATTCTGAAATAAGGCTTATGATTTATTTAAATGAAAGTCTGTGTTATATTCTTGATTATGTTACTGCAAAACCTAATGTTTAAAGTAGAGTTTTTCGATCAATTAGTTTTTTGTTTTCGATATTGGTGAAAAGATTATAAAAAGTTGAGAAATCGGATCCAACGATAGGCTCAGGGATATTTAGCCTTCGAACTCCTTGAACGTGAAATGTAAAAAGCTTTGGATTTTTGAAACCTTTAATTGGTCAGTTTATTGTTTTCTACAGATCCCTTCTGTTTTTGCAGTTCCAAAATTACAAATGCTTTGCAGTCGTTTAGTCAGAAGCAATTTCTGATTTCTGATTTCTTATAAAACGTTTTGAGGTTATGGTTAGTACTTCAAGGAATGAAGAACTGTGTAATGCTTAGCAGTTGCTTGTTTTAACCCTCTGTCGGCAAACGGGTGCGAATTTGGTAGGACAAAAATTAAAAAAATTACGATTTTTCAAAAAAGTGGTCACAAAAAAGTCTCTTTATAAGGGTGAAAATATTTTTTTTTCAGAATTGTGAATACAATATTCGAATTCCTCGGAATATTCTACATCAATTTCATACTTGATTCTCTATAAAATATTGTGACCGAAAAAAGTTCTAGCGACATTAAAAAGTATAAACCAAATTCGCACCCGTGTGCCTATCACGTCACAAAAAAGAGATGTGCCTACAGAGGGTTAAGCATGTGTTCCGAAATATTAGAAGTGATTGGTATTTGAGCATTTGTTAACTCCAAATAACTAATCAGGATTTGGTTTTTTGTTGGAAATAGTTTTCGTATAGAATCGTGAGAATAAGTTGAAAAGAACAAACTGATTAAAACTTGCATGAATAGAGTTTCAAAATAAAAATAAAATCAGTTTTAACTTGGAAAACAAACAATAAATATCTTTTAATTTCAATCTCCCATCAGCATTTTAAACTGTAATTGGGGATTTATGCTTAGTGTTTTCAAGAGCCAATGAGATTCTTTTCTTAGAATTCACTTCCTCATCGCCAAAAGTGAAGAATTCAAGAGAATTATCTATTCATAGCGGAGAAATCCTAGTATCAGTATGCCATCCTTCAGCTTTCTTAAATTACTAATCAATATTTACAAAGAAACAAAACGTCATTAACCATGATAAGATTAATATGTACCAACACATCCAACACGTCCTTTCGTAGAATCATTATCCTTGAATCAAATAACTATAAAGATGGCTACTTTTAGTCCTAATCAAATAATATCCTTCCATTGCCTATATCATACTACACATGAAGGATCAATTTATTTAGCATATTCAATCGTTTATTTATTTAAAATAAAATTATACAAAATCGTATGTCAGTCAACATCAAAAACGTTTCATTAAATTGTCTTAAATATCATAAGATGGTATTTAATTATATTCATGTGTATATTTAAAGTCAATATATATTTCTATATTTTGAATATAAATAATGTCCTTAAATGTCAGTAATTTTCTATCACAAATCACTAAATTCAAATGGACACTTGAATCATTTTAACTATTAATTGATTTACCTATATACGATGACGACGGATGGCCCTGCCTTTTTCATCTATCCTCTCAAGACTTGACAGGCACATGACCATTTTGTATTTGAACGACCAACAATACACTGACGATACAATTTCGAATTCATTTTGAATTCTGGACACATTCAAATCATACACCATACATATGTACGCATAGCCAGCCACATGGCATGGTTCATACATTTTTTTTGTTGGTATTTTCTATAGTATTTCTTCTCGTCGTCATATCCTTGCCAGAATTTTCGTTTCTATATACGATTGTATGTATGCTCCTTCGATGCTATAGTCTGCTATAAACGAAATTCTTTATGAATTTTTTTTTGTTTCTTTTGATGCCAGTTCCAATCTTGACTGTCATCGGTGTTAATTTGAGAATCTGGCTAGCACGTTCTTCCGTCGTCGTCGGTATTGAAAATATTTGCTGACGCAGAAAATACCAAATGCGATGAATATGTGTTAGTTCGTTTATTTCGTCCTTCCTTATACCTTTTTTTTTTGGGAATACACAATAATCCGGAAAAAATAGTTCCAAAAATTTTTTTGTTTATATTGTCCTTTTGTCAGGATACAAAGGGGTGAGGGGGTTGAAGAAATTAACCTTTGAAACTTCCGAAGGAATCAGAGAGAGTATCTTTTAATTATACCAAAAGTTCATTTGTTAAAAATCAAATACAGTAAAACCCGGATAAGTGACTCTCGCTTAAGTGCCTAACCGGCATAAGTTCCTACCTTTGTTTTTTTAAAACCAACATTTTAAGTATTTTTTTCATATAAAATTCATCTTTTAAGTACCTTTCGCTTAACTGCCTTCCCCGCTTAATTGCCTGGCTTTTCAAATACTTATAGTTGAATTTACTTGCAAAAAATTCTTTTAAGTACACATTTGAAACAAGTTTGAACTGTAAGAAAAACTTTGTTTCCTAAACCGCTTTAAATTCAAAAATTCTACTAAAGGTAGAAATTAACTAGTTAGCTATTTTGAACTTTCAAAGTAATTTTGTTTTGTGAAGATTATGTTTTTAGTAATCAAACATATTTTTTTTTTAATTATTTAATAAATATAGAGATAAGTGCCTATGAGCACTTAACCGGGTTCTTGTAAGTACCTTACCCGCTTTAGTGCCTGTCAAAATAGTGCATTTAAGGTGAGGTACTTATCCGGGTTTTACTGTATCTGATATCCGGGTCGAAGGACCAAAATACTAACAAATTGAAAGGTTAAGATTTTATATAAAAACCTTGCTTGTAATTGGTTACTAAGGTCAAATATCTATTGTTTCAAGTATTGATAAATAACAAATCATAATGAAAAAGGATTCACAAGTAAAAGGACACTTTAACAAGATGTTTATGTCAGCTTTTCATGCAAAACAAAATTACCTTCATGAATTTAATGTTACGTGACAGATAGAATTGATTCTTTTCTTTTCCTTTATTCTATTTTGGTCCATGTATATCGTTATTGATTTGTATATAAATGAAGGACATAGACTTCCTGTTATTCAATGAAACATTTTTGAAACAATTTTTCCAGTATTTTTGTGTTTTTTTTTCTTCTTAGAAAAAAAATATAAAATTAAGTGTTAAGGTGATGATGGGTCGATAACTGATGGAAATGTGATTACTTTACAAAGTCAAGCTAGGATATTGTTTCTTTCTTTTTTTTTATATTGTTGTTGTTGTCCATTGATTTCTTCTCCTGTTTGCCTTGGGTTAGGTTGTAACATCGACAAACTAAAAGAAAAAAAAAAAAAGAAATTAATCAAATAATGGTGTCGATTGTGACCTGTCTTGTCCTAGGAATCAATCAACTCGAATCAGTGTCAAAGTTAATCTCACTTTACGTCTTGAGTAATTGTGAAACTTTCATTTGGTATTTAACTGTTTTTTTGTTTTGGTTTTGGTTTCCTTGACATTATTTTGTTTTTCGTATTGTGTCAAAGTAAAAAGGGCTACTTGTTTTCTAATTAAAATGAAAGGAAAAGCATAATGGTTATAGCATCTTTTTGCAATGATTAGAAAAATAATAACAACTTTTTTTTGGGAATTTTTTTCTTGAGCAAGCTTATCATTAAAATATATCTACATAAGGAAAGTATTAATATAGTTGATAGTTCAGGTGATTTCAATTAAAATCACCTCAAAATTAAAAAGATTCAATGGCTTCTATGTATATAATTTACAAAAAAAAAAAAAAAAAAAATTAGTTGAAAATGAAGACCTATGTGATTAATTTAACCTCTTAAGCCTCTTAGATTTTATTACCTGCAATAATTACTTAAAAGCTTTGTTAAAATCCCATTATTTGGTTCCCAAAGGCATAATCCAAAAGGATTAATAAATCATTTTATAAAATAAAAAGCTTTCCTAAACACGGGATGTTTTTATATTGATTGAAAATTTAAAGTTGTTTTATTTGTCAGTCAAGTCTAATGTGTGCAGTTTTTTTTTAGAAAAAAAGAGTGCTTAAAAAAAAGTTGGAAAATAGAAAAAATTGCGTTATGAAGTGCCTTCAAGGTTTTAATAATAATCAAAATAAAAAATCTTGCAAGGATACAGTATGGCTTTGTTTATTTTTAATATTTTGGTGTTTTTTAGTAAGTAACCTTTTTTCAAATTAACTTTATTGAGTTAATTTAATTTAACATGTGAAAGTTTGAAATTCTTGTATCCTTGTTAGTCCTGACGTGTGTCAAATTCGGTAGTTTCGAGTTTTGGCAAATTTGCTTATACATCTTGGCTGATGAATATTGATTGGTAAGATTAAACTACAGGAAAGATAGACTTTTTCGTGGAACGAAATACGCCACCCCCTGGAAAAATTCGCCATTTTGGAAAACGCGAATCGCTCTATATCTCCAAAACTATGGGTCCTATAAAAATGGTTATCAGATCAAAGTTCTTGAAAATTTAATTATCTTTTTCTTTGTCATACATTATTTTTCTAAGCGGGCAATAATTTTGGGAAGGGTATAGCCCGACTCAGGACAACACGACTTTGTACACCCCAACTCACGACAGCCCGATTCAACCCATAGCCCGACTCAAGATAACCCGACTCATCGCAACTCGATTCAGGTCGAGTTCTTACCTGAGTCGAGTTGCGATGAGTCGGGCTATGGGTTGAATCGGGCTGTCGTGAGTCGGGCTGTACAAAGTCGTGTTGTCCTGAGTCGGGCTCTGCTTCTACTATAATTTTGAGGTTATGTTGTTTTCCTTTATTTTTTTTCGGTCTATTGACTGCAATTTCGTTTTCAAATAAAGTTTTACCCTTAAATTATGACTATTTCAATGCTAGTTTTAATCGTTTTTTAGCAGTCACTTAAAGTCCACTTTCATAATTATGGGCACATTAAAAAAAAATTAGGAATTTGAATCATGGAATGGAAGTTACATTTGCTTTATGCGCAACTGTCACAAATTCTGAGAAAGAAGCAAAGAAGTTCTTCCAGTTCTAACCAGAATTTGTTGTGCAATTTCCTCAAGCATTTTTGTCAGCCCATACATTTTAAAACAATGCGTTCGTAAACCCTTTCGGACCCAGCGTTACTCTCATGTAACATTTTTTTAAAAATTCGTAAAAAATATTAAATTAAACAATTTTTTAGGTTACGATGCCTTAATTGAAAGATAATAATGCCTAGTTACTGGATTATTACAAAAAATTAGTCAAATATCATACCTTTAATTTTTTTATCGAGAAAAAGACTGAAATTCACATTTTTTTTTTGCAAAAAATGGTCATAATTTTGAAAAAAAGATATAAAAAATGTTAATGCAGAAAGTGTTTTGTTTTTTTGCTTAGAAGAAGTAGCATAGGTACATTATAGTTTCATAAAAAATTATTTTCTCAGTTCTCCGACTGTTATTGGTGGTCATAGGCAGTGCATGTTACTTACACGTAACATGAGAAAAACACATTAGTTTTGCTATTTATTATTTTAGAAAATAACTTTTTGCTATTCATATTTCTTAGTTGTGATGTTTTTGACCCGATAATACCGAAAAAATATTTTTTAATATTGATTTTCATAGCTTGGGTTCGAAAGGGTTAAAGGTCACTTACAGCCGTTATTTAAAAAAAAGAGTGTGTGTGCAGTCCGATCTTCTGTTGACAACATTTTCGTTCTTTTGAATGTGCAGCATTTCTAATAGCATACGTTTAGAATAATGATTTTCTTGTTGTAAGATTATTACATTATCAAAATCTGGCCTGTGGTCTTCTTCTAAACAATGCATAGCTAGTGCCTTTTTTTGTGAGTTACCGGTTCTCACATCTGATTTGTGTCCGGATATCCTGTTTTTAAGTTTTTGTTTCGATGTTCCAATAAGAAAACAAACGAAACGATGGTCTTAGTATTATGTACAGTCATTTAGCTAAATGTTAAATAACCTCACTTATGTATTTTTATTACTAAGTTTTGAGTTTGTTTTCATTTTAAATATTTTGCTTATTTTGTAAAAATCATATAGTAGAGTAACCAAAGCAAATTATTAAGGAACCCGGCCGAACAGCTCTGATTTTGACGATTTTTTTCAAACGTAGGTAATTAAAAATACTTTAAAGTCTATAGATTAAAAATTGCCGGTGTTGCCGTATTGTTTTTTAAAATTAAAATTAATTTTTTTTAGCAAAACCATTTTTTTTGCTTAAATTTCATAAAACAAATGATAGCAAAAGATTTTTAGGTAATTTAAGGAAAATATATAAAAGGCAGTAAGGGACAATCTTCCATCGTTTAAGCGATAAATGCAATTTTCTAACATTCTGACCTCAAACACAAAAAAAATATTTTGAAAACAACGGCAACACCTACAATATTTTAAAATACATTTTTAAAAAGCCAGAAGCTCATTCTTATCTCTTAAATTTAAATCCACTAAATTTAATCAATACTTTTTGAAAAAATGGTCCTCAAACTCAGAATTAAAAAAAGAATGTTATTAGAAAAATTTAAAATTACTTTTTTCCAAACTTTTTCTAATAAAATATGAATTTATTTAAAAAAAATGTTTGGCCATAAATATTATCAGTTGAATTTCGAAGCAAATAAATTGCACGACTGGGGTCGCACGTACTTGCTCTTATGGTAAAAGTTACTCTAATGTTAAAGTTTTCAATTGAACAAAATAAGAGAAAAATTATTGAAATTTGATATTTTCTCGGAATTTCGTTAGTGCTGCAAAAAAATAAAATCTGCTTTTATAAATAATTAAATACCGTTTTAAATGCTCTTTTACAAAAAAATAAGTATGCCATTTCATTTCTAGTATAGAAAGGAATTTTTAGAAAAAATTTTTTGAAAATCGTTAGAGCCGTTTTTTAAAAAAATAATTTTTATATATAAAAATTTTCTAACATTTGTCAAAAAAAAGTTGATATGCAATTTTGAATAAATAATTAATTTACACATAAAAACGAAATTTCAAAATTTTTCACCAGCCCGTTTCCAAAAAATTGATTTTTAAAAAAAAAATTTTGAAATATTTTTTAAAAATCCAAAAATGTGTTTTTTGAAAAATTTAAAATTTTTTTAAATAATGATTGTTTAAACGTTTCTGTATTAAAAATTTGGTCGAAATCGGTTTTGTCGTTTATGAGAAATTCATAAATCCAAAAAACCGTTCTATGGCAGGTACCGTTAATAACGGTACAAAAAATATTTTTCGCATTATCAAATTAGGCTCTTATCTGTAACAGTAAGTATAAAAATTTTAATCAAAATCGTTAGAGCCGTTTTTGAAATAAATCAACTTTTCTGTTTTCGTTATATGACAGGTACCGTTAGTTTTGGTCCTAAAAAAAAAACTTCAATTTCTCCTCTAGGGAATCACCCAAGACTGTTAACTACCAAGTTTGAAGAAAATCGCTTCAGTAGTTTAGGCTGTAGCTCGAGGTTCTTACAGACAGACAGACAGACAGACAGAATTGCCGGACCCACTTTTTTGGCATTCTCCATCATCGTAATGTCATGTAAAATTGTTATCTCGAGTTCGATTTTTTTTACGAATCCTAAACTTGCCCTATAGTACCTATATCGCAAGTAAAAAGGTAAAATATATCACACTTTTGAAAAAAAAATGAAAAATTACTTCAATTTCAATGGTTTTTTTTATTAAAACTGAATTTTTGGTATGGTAAATAGGAACTTTAAATTTTTGCTTTTTAACTTTTAACAGTAAGGGTTATTAAATGAATAAAAAATAATTTTATGTTAAGATGTTGAACTTTAAAAAAAAAATAAGTTACATTTTTTTTTTAAAAAAAGTTCTTCGAAAATGAAATACTTTTTAATTTTTTTCATAAACCGTAATACATATTGACATTTCCTTTTATAATTTGAAATCATAATAAATGCATTTTATACTACGACCAAGTTTAAAAAACGACATGTTAAAA